>NC_090446.1:914940826-915249095 GCF_031143425.1 Pleurodeles waltl
CATCTACGTCATCTTAAAAACATCTCAATAATTTCAAGGCCATCATCATCTGCGGAACTAAGGAAGCCTCCTGGACTATTGCCTTCGGATCCTTCGGACTCACCCAGGATCTTCATGTTTATAAACTTTTTCAAGGAACTTTCTGCTTTCCACATTAGCAGTTACTATTATGTTTCAATTCTTCCTTTGTTTTCTAATCATATCTAAATTCTCGCACAAGAAAAGAGGGCAGGTCGAAGTCAAGTATGGAAGGTATACAGTTTATTGATACCTTATTGGTTGTTACTATGATTACGTTTTAGTATCCCATTGGCAAGTCTGTTGCTAAGCCTATTGGGATTTGTGGTTTCTTGACTGCTGCTATAGAATAAAAGCAAGATTAGAGAAGCATAATAATTGCCTCCTTGTCTTTAATAAGATTAAGACTTTCCTTCATAAATTACTAGGAAAATCTATGTTACGTGTGTATGGGTACTGAATGATCAAAAGCAACTCAAAATTATACTTAACCAATAAATAAATAGGGCATTTTTTGAGACTTCATGCAATTTGAGGCTGCAAGACTGTAGGAAGAAACATGATTATATACTGTGACAGGCGGTAGAGTAAGGGCGAACAGTCTGTCCACTGCTAAGTTACCACTAGCCACCGTGTCAGTAAGCAGAGCTGATCAGCTAATGGGTTCCAAGCGTAAAGTAATGGCTGAACGCAAACATTGAAAGGAGATTCTGTAAATGCTGGAGTGGATGCCTACTGGTGTTCATCCTAAAGCATGGATCATAGTTTTAAATATAAAGCACAGTGGGATCCATATAGGATGACTCTGGTTTGCCATGGCACAAAATGGAGAAGAATTGGGCTTCTCCAGACAATTGAAGTGCACTCTTGTGAGTGGAGAGCCAGACCCTAAGATGAGGAGGGTCCCATTACAATTACAATGAAAAATAAGGTCCTGATTAAGAATTCGGCAGAGAAGAATACTCCATCACAAATGTGAGGATATACCATCTGCCCTACTACAAACCCATACTATCCTATGGGGATTGTAACAGTATAGATGGGATATCTGTCACGTATATGTGATGGAGTATTACCTCCGCCAACATTTAAATCAGTCCCTTTGTTAGCTATGAACTGCTGATTAGACTTCCTGAAGCACTATCCTTTGTTATGTTGTAAGGGTGAAGGTCGGAATGCAGATTCAGTAGTGTAAAATGAAGGGTACCCATTAGAGGAGGTGCAGCCTTTTGTATTCCTTGAGCACACTTTCAGTGTTGCTGATGACAGGATAGTTGCCGAAACCTCACACCTCTTTCTGCATCAGTTGTGCGTGCTTCTGGCCCTGCTGTGAGAGGCATCATTACATAAAGTCTGTATCTGGAGAGCAGCCTGGCAAGGACATTTGAAAGTAGAACCATCCTAAATCAGATCTGGAGCAAGCACTCTTTGGAAATATTTATCACCATTGAGAAAATGTTATAGTACATTCCATGGTTCTAATTCACCAAAGCGGTTACTCCATCACAAATGTGATAGACATCCCATCTGTATTACAATTGCATTATTTCCAATGGCACTTATAAAACTCTGGACGGGATATCCGTCATGCTTGTGACTGGTTAGCATGTGCACTTAACGCTAAATCACGCCTCAGTCTGGGAGGAGAATGTTTTGTCCTCAAAACATTCTACCTCCTAAAAAACTGAAACACAGCTGTTTGACCCTGTGACACGCGTGAGTAAATTCCATCTTGGTTCAACTCTGGTGTAGGCATGAAGCTGTCACACCCATTATCTGGTAATCATTTGGCAGAATGGCACAAATGGATCTGAATGTGACTAGTCAATGAAACAAACAGTGTCTTCAGTCCCCTCTCAGGGACATCAAAGATGCAAACTTGGAGAGTAAAGAATTGGAGTAGATAGAGGGAATGTGTGAAACAGAGGGAGAGAGGGGCAGACAAACAAGGTGGGAGGGGTCAGATAGGCCATACTTGTAAAATACAATATCATGCTAATAAAACATTTTCAAATCAAATTGAAGGGTTGTGGGGGGGGGGACTGGGAAGAGTTAGGCAAGAAGAGAGGGAAAGGCAGTGGGAAGTGTTAGGCTGGAAGAGAGGGAGAGACAGTGGGAAGGAGAGAAAATGACCGAGGGAGGGAATGAGACAGATAGACCATGACATAGCCAGAAAAGAAAGAGGGGGTGATAAAGTGAGAATGTGTGCAAGAGAAAGAGAGAGAATCAGAAAGAAAGAGAGAAGTAATTAGGCACAGGGAAAAATGAGATAGAGTTGAAGATAGGAATGTGGAGAGGAGGAAACAAATGTAGGGGTGGGAGCAAACATGAAAATGAGAGCAAGGAGAGATAACTAACTTAAAGCAGTGTAGAAAGGAGGGCCTTAGAGAAAGGTGCAGAGAAAGGAGAGTGCGAGAAAAGAAAGTGCTGTGTCTTCAAGAGAAGAAGAGAAGGCACTGTAGGTTTAAATTATGTGTATTCCACAATAAGGAAAGCTGCACTCTGTGTCTGCGACTGTTTTCCTCTGGCAGTAGTACAACTGTCACCTTTGGAACCAGTTGTAACCATGACAACATGACACATACCTTCCTGCTTACATCCCACTGAACATAAAGAAAGGACATAACAGAAAGCTATGAGGATGAGAGGTAATAAAGAGAGGTGGAAAGAAGGGTGTATGATGAAAAAAGAAAGAATGGGCGGGGTAGAAGTAGGAAATTAAGAATGAGAGATAGGAGAGAGAAGATAAAATATAATTAAAATTGAGTGCAGGGAAGATAAGTTACCACAAGAACATGGAAAGAGAAAGAATATAGAGAACTGACAAAGATAGAGGAGTGAAAGGAGGAAAGGAAGCGGATGAAGAAAAAAACAATAGAGAAAATGTCTGGGATCAGATAAAGGAAGATGGGGGAAAGGGAAAGGGAGGGAGGAAGGACCTGAGCGAACTATGGGACAGACAGAAGAGCGAAAGAGACAAACAGAGAAAGAAGCCAGAGAACGGGACAGAGAGAGAGAGAATAAATAGAGAAAAGAAGTATAAAGAGGAAAGAAAGATTCATCAGAGAGTAAGATCAGAAAACAAAGAGAAAATAAGATAATAAAATAGATTTAGACTGGGAGAGAGATTGGGGACAGAGAAACGGAAGGACAAGATGGGTGAGAAAGGTAATTATGGCAGCACATTAACAGCCCATTGTAGAAGAGTATATTCTGTGTCATACGACAGACAGTATGTGCACGGCTCACAACTATGGGCGTGACCTCCTAAATTAGGCTTAGGTGACAAGTAATAGCGCAGTGACATCTACTACCCTCAGAGGCCAACTCAAATCTGTTGACTCATACCGGAGTAATAAGATCATGAAATCCAACAATAGGAAATAATAGCCATAAACAACAATAGAATGCAATAAAGAATCAGTAAGTTGCACTCACCATGACCTATGCGGCCATGAATCACCAATTTAGTAACATTTAAACATTTATTGCCCTTGTATTAACAGTGCTAAAATCACGGAAATAATATGCATTCCCAAATGATAGCAGTACAGAAACAACACAGGTTGTTCAAAACGTATGAAGAATCTCAATCTAATAAGAGCAATCACCATTAAACATTCTAAAAGAATTATACAGAATAACAATATTATTTGAGAAATAGCAACAGATTTCATTAATTGTGCAGATGAATCAAACATAATCAGTTAATAAACATTCAATTCAATGAATGGGTCGGACATCCTTACTACCAAATTCTAATTTGAAAAGCATGTGTGGGGTTGGGCTTTGTCACATGCAAAAATGAAAATAAGACAACAATTAATTTGGAAAACATCTAACTATGGTGCTAGCAAAAAAAAGTTTTTGGATTTCTAACGAAAAACCTGTAAAAAAATGCTAATTGGTTATACCTCTCCGAAATAAGGCAGAAGTTAGAAGAGTCTTTGTCAGCAGAGCGCAGGAATATCAGGTCTTCAGCGATCAGGAACATGAAAGGGCAACACTTCAGTAGAATTGGGTATAAGGCATCTAAACTGTTAGAATCATAAACATACAAGTCATCAATAGGAATGAACACTGGACATCACTACAATTAACTAAATGGAACTAAACTACATCATCTGAAACTGTGCTTAATTAAAGTCCCAAAAGTTACTAGCTAAACTACCATTGGACAAGACTATTAGATGTGACAAGGAGCAACCAATTGAAGTTCATTCTTTCTCCATTTTGTATCTTTCTTCATTCCCTCCGGTCAGCAGTTTCCACAAAAAAATAACATAGTCACAGAACATGACACTTTAACATTACTTCCTACCAGAAACCTAGGCCCATTGTTAAAACTTTCAATGATAATCAAAAGGAAGTACAGAATGAACAGAGTGGAACAAGACAGTAGATTTCCACTGTGAGCTTTCAATAGGACAGGTAATACACAAAGGGACAAGTTTAACAAAACTGGAGCTGCGTTCATTGCAGCGCCACTTTTCTTGAGCCCCTTAGCGCTTCCTAACACCACCATGTGTGCACTGTATTTAAGATATGAAGCACCACTGCAGTAGTTAGGGAACTAGCATCAATATTTTTTATGGTAGTTTGGCGGTTTCCAGGATCAGCGTCAAAAAAACTTGGCACTAATCCTGCAAAGCACATTGAGGCCCATTATAAATAATGGTGTGTCTCTTTTTAACGCCTGCTCTGTGCAGGGGTTAAAAATGGTGCAAAAAATGTCACAATGAAATCTTTTAGATTTCCTTATGCCATTTTTTCACCCTCCCCCACTTGGGGAAAGTCCCCCTTGCATACATTATGCCTGGCGCAGGCATAATGTTGCGCAAGGGGTTACAAAGTGGTCCAATGCTTGCATTGCGCCCCTTTGTAAATTTTGTGCGGCAATTTTGGCCTCGTTGGGCCACATTACCGTAAAAAAATGACGCTAATGTGGCTTGAGGAGGGGCTAGGCACTCTTAAGTCTAGGCCAAAGATTGCAAAAGAATTTCAATGAAATCAGCATCACATCTCAACACTGTATTGTGAAAAAATACTAGAGCTTTGGCCTTTTACTTATGCTAATACATGAATAATAAAACAATTTTAATAGTCAAACCATATTTAGTACATTATTTAATTAATAAATAATAATTTTAAACTATTAGTTTTACTCATCAATATTAATTATCATTTGTCAGTACAAATGGTTATGGTTCATCAAAATGCGTTTTCAACGTTATTTATTTCACATAGAACTCAAGGTGGCAGACACTTTGTCAGACACATTTCAAACATGCACATTTTACTGTTCTAGCACACATTTCTCTAATTAGGCCTTTCAATACACAATATTAATATGATTTATTTACTCATATTTTATTAGTTATATTTGCTCTCTAACACAGTGATGCCAGAGGACTCCACCTCATCCTCCCTTTACTGATGATGTTTGGTCGCGACATAGTTCAGGGCAGGGCACTAACACCCAGATGGGTGAATTGCCAGCAGCCATACTACCACTGAAGGGAAATGAGGCCAAAGGGAGGAAGAGGACATGGGAGGAAGCGAGCAGTAACAGGATGGTGCAGAAATTGTGGCAACTGTAGAGAGGGTCTTGAAACTTGTCTGGAAGCAAGATCGTGAGGTGATTCACTCGCTAGGTCTGGCACGCTGCATTTAAGGCACATGGATACAGTGTTAGTAAGATTGGGGACTCAAAAGCCAAGCGCAGCTTTTTCCCCATTTATTTATAGCCCCGGGTGGGGCTACGCCCGAGACGCCCCCAACAGGCTACAAAGTATAAGAGAGCCGTGGGCCACTGACACCCAACCTTATCTCCTCCGCTCTTGCAGTAGGACAGCACTGAGCCCAACCAGGCTAGCATCCACAACTATCTCTGTTCTTCTGTGTGGGTGGAAGTAAGCCATTGTGGCTTTGTCAAGGAGGGCTTCCTTGATGGATCGAACTGCAATGTCTGGTTTAGAAGCCCATTCCCGCTTAGCATTTGCTCAGGTGAGTTGGCGGAGGTGTTTGGCCATGGTCACCAGATTAGGGATGAACCTCCCGCAGTAAGTTGCCATCCCGGGAAAGCTCCTCAAGTCGGTTTGATTCTGCGGGAAGGGAGCGTTCTGAATCGCTTTGGTCTTTTTGGGGTAGGCTTGCAGCCCATCCTGGGAAAACACAGACCCGAAGCAGTCCACTGAGTTTTTGTAGAGCTAGCATTTTCTTTTGTGCAGTTTCAGACTCGCCTCCACTAACCTTTGGAGTGTCGCCCTTAGCCTTATGTGGTGTTCCTCCAGCATCCAGAGTGTGTCAGGATGTCGTCGCTTTTGTTGATGACACCGACCAGGCCCGAGAGCATTTCTCTAAAGGCGTTTTGGAAGACTTCAGCTGCCGAAGAGATGCCAAAGCTCATTCTTGTGTAATGCTGGAAGCCCACGTGGGTGGAGAACGTGGTGATGTTCCTGCTATCAGGCGTTAGTTACAGCTGGAGGTACCTAGAATTAAGATCCAATTTGGAGAACCACTGCGCTCCGTTCAGGTCGACGATTATGTCATCCATCGTGGGAGTGAGGTGCCATTCATGCTTGATGGCTTGGTTCGAAAGCCTCATTTTTACACATTAGCGTATGGAGCCTGGTTGCTTGGGTTTTTAGGCGACAACCAGTGGCGACACCCAAGGGGTGGGACCAGTGATCTTTTCGATCACTCCCAGGTCTTCCAGCATCTGAAGCTCTTTCTCTACCTGGGTCTCAGGTGAAATGGCACCCGTCAAGGCTGCAAATCCGTAGGCTGGACCACTGGGTCAATATGAAGCTGGAACTACTTACCTCTAAGTTTACCCAACCCGGTGAATAGCTGCCTGAATTCTTGCAACATCGTGTTGGCATGCAAATCGTGGCCTTGCCGTGCAAAGAATAGCAGTTCCAGATCTTTGGCGGTGTGACACCCCAGTGGAGACCCTTTTTCTACTTCAGCCGTGTGGAACGTTGCTCTCATCACGTAGTTGTTGCCTTGCACAATGACATCCATTGTACCTTGTAGAGGTAGCTGCTCCATGCCCCCATACATGTAGATCCTTGTTGTGCACTGTAAGAGTGGAGGGGGGCGGTGTCAATGAGTCGTATTGCTCTGCATCCATTACCTTTACTGATGCGCCGGTGTTAATGAGGGTGGCCATCCAGATGCCATTGATGCTGATGTCGCACATCAGTGGTAGTCTTCTCTTCTGGCCTGTCCTTCTGGCGAAGGATATGACAAAGATGTCTTCCTCCTCCTCGTCATCGAACATCCTTAGCCTTGGAGTGGCAGCTTGACCTTTGTGGTCTTCACCCAGTGACATTTAGTGGAGAGTCGCTGTGGCCTTCTCCAGCTGGCTTGCACATGTTTGAGGTCTCCCGCCCCTGCAGGCCTTGGAGGAGTGGTTTGCTTTCTTGCAGTGTGAGTAGGTCTTCCCTTTCGCTGGGCAAACTCTGAGTGTTTTGTGCTTGAGCCTGCAATTTCCACAGCTCCTGTCATCTAGATTACAAGAGTTGGGCATTTTCGGAGGTAGTCGCCGCCTTTGAATTGCATCCACCTGTTCTTCCTTGACTGCTGAGGCCTTGGTGGGTCCTGCGGTAGATGTCTGTCGGCCTATCTGTGCAGTCATGTCCTCTGTGCGGAGATTTGAGAACTTGTGTGACCTGGCCAAGATTAATATATAGTCCAGGGAGACGCCAGGTTGGTGGAGGATCAGTTTGTGCAACATGTTTGAGCTGCACCCTTGGATGATTTGGACACAGTTCTCCTCCTGTTGGTCGAGTCCCACGCAGGAACTTGTGAGCTTCCGCAGCCTTGCATAAAACATGTCCACTGATTCTGTGTCTGCCTGTTTAGTTTGTCGCAAAGTAAAGTGTTCATAATCGGGGTTGATCTGCGGGTCGAAATACCTATTGAGGGCTGCAACCGCTGCATTGAAGTCGTCATTTCCCCCAGTGTTTGGCAATGTCTCAAATAGCTCATAGAGCTTGTTACCCCTGAAGTGCAACATCAGGGATCTCCGGATAGCGCCATCCTCCTCCCTAGTAATGCAGAAATAGTGGCGCATTCTACCAAGCCAGTGGGGCCACTGTGGTGGGATCAGAGAGCTGGCTAAATGGTGACAGCGGCGTCACTGATGCATGTGATCCTGAAGTGTAGGATGGGGGCGCACGGTCATGCTGTCGTGGTGTGCTCATTTTCTTGTTACTGATTTTCTAGGGCATGCAATTAGCGCTGCACTGACGCCCTGGCTGTCGTAGGAGAGGACCCTCCTGGCCCTGTATGCCTGCACTCAGCTGGGCCCGCAGCAGGAATGGGGTATGGGTGATGCTCACTTCCACATCTTGGTGTCCTACTACACCCCTTTCCAAGCAGAACTGCCAAGTCCTTCACATCCCCCAAGCAGCAGGTCCACACGGAGGCGAGGAGGCCTTTCCTGGCCTCAAACACATGGTGGGGTGGCTCCAGCTTGTCTCTGTCCAGCCGGTGTGTGCCGGTGTGCCTCGTCACATGCACCGCTGCATGCTGGTCGGTCAGCGCTATGCTGTAATGCAGAGTCGGTGGAGGGGAGCTGCCTGCTCTGGCCTTGAAGTCGAGGTGACAGCCAGGTGGTGTGTCACACCGATGTCAGGTGTCCTGCTACGGGCGCAGGCAGCACCTTTTAACAGTGACGGCGGGGAGCAGCTTAGCTAGGGCTCCAGTGCTGATAAGTGGCCAGCAGCACACATGGGTGCTCCGCCCTCATCGCCAATGTAGCGAGGGTCTCGAAACCTCGCTGGAAGCAAGATCCTGAGATGACTCACATGCTAGGCCTGGCGCACAGCATATAAGGCACACAGTGTTGGTAAGATTGGGGACTCAAAAGCCCAGCGCAGCTTTTTTCCCATTTATTTATAGCCTTGGGCGGGGCTATGCCTGAGGTGCATATAACAGGCAACAAAGTATAAGAGAGCCCAGGTGGCTCCCTACAGCGACTTCTGTATATTAAGGCTCCAGAACAATGAGAAAGTTTACTTGGGCCAATTGTGTCGTAGCTGATTTCTGATGGAGGACTGGACAGCTGGCTATTATGTTGTCAATACTTGCCCTAGATATGGGAGCACGACTAGGCTCACGCTCACTCCTATTGTCTTGTTAATGATGGCGTTGCATTTCTGTTTAGAATGTATTGTTTGGATTTATGTCAGTTGCCGATTTATGTCAGTTGCTGTTATCTTGATCACAAGGGCTGCAAATAAACATACCGGTTGTCATAAGAACCCCATTGTGGAGCTTGCAGTTTCCAGGATCCTGCACTGGGCTGTTGGACCGCAAGAGTATTTTTCCAATTGAGCTCTGCTGACGCCTTATGCTTTGTTCCTTGAGGGGAAGGAGTTTAAACATCACAGCATGTGGTCTGACTTTTACTATCGACCATACAGTGCTGTTTTTGATGGATATTCTCTTTGTATAAGTGATAGCGTGCAAAAGTGGTCTCTGACGTCGTAGAGAAGTCAGGGGCGTAGCTTCAGTGGGGGTGTTTTAATAAATGTGTTATTTAGTAAATAGTTGGGTACAGGAGCTTTCAGTTGGGTATGATAAGGTGTCTGTCGGATTTCACCTGCGATTTTTAAATACTTACTCAGACAAAAACACACACACAACTCTTGTTTCTGGTTTTAAGGTCTTAAAATATGGTTATTCACAAATCTGAACTCGATTTCCACTGGCCATTAAGTCCCACTTATGCGCTGCTTCTCATACAATGAGTTACATGATATGCCAGCCTGATTATCAGAAAATCTAAAGCTCACGCTCCCCCCAAGTCTTACTGGGCAAGCTACACTCCTGAGGGAAGCCTGTATGCAATGTCATCAGCAAGGAAGTAATGCTTTGCCTTGAAAATCTGGAAACGTGCACCATGATATCACGCTTGCTAATGGCCATTTTGGATTTCGAAATATTCTATGAGTGGTTACGCTTCTGAGCGGCCATTTTGGAACAATGTCTCATCCATATATGCAACTTGAGGTTATGTTTAGAAGTTGCCATCATGCTGTAGAAATTCTACATTGATTATTGTGGTCGGATGTGTGCATTCCTTAGGAGGTACTGGTATCTTCATTTGACAGCAAACTACACCAACAGTAAAGTCATTACTGCTACCTGTTTGGTTTATTCTTATGCGCACCTCTAATTAATTGGTACTGTTTATTGTGAATCAAGATTCTTTGCCAGTGTGTCGTTCACCAATACAGGTACATTTTTAGGTTTCGCCTGCACAGGTCTTGTGCTGTGCTTGCGAAATCTTATGTTACTAACAAACAAAATTAGTTAAAGGGACTTAGAATCCGTCCCCACTTTGCCCCTTACTTACCTGAACTTCCCGTTTATTCTTTCAAACATTGCTCCAACATCGCTGGAATTTACTTGCTTTTTATTGACTGGCAGGTCACTTCCTGCTCTTCTGTTCTGCTTTTGCCATCGCATGGAATGTAGCCGAAGTACACCTTCCGGCTTTTGGTGGCTGGTTACTTGTTAGAGTACTCGTACTGCTGAAATGTGTGTAAACATGTCGGTCATCTTGCGATGGAGTATTGGGTGCAAATGTAAAGCAAGCAGCGAGTGGGCTCACTATGTTGTGTTTTTCACTACTTAATAATTAAATTTCTGATGAATAACAATTGTAAATATTACAATTATTTGTGTGTTAATTTCTTAAATTACCACTCAATCATTTTGAAAGAAAAGTCATTTGTATAATTTGGCGACTTTTTTTATGAATTGTTTTTCTCTTAGTGACTTATTAAGGCATTCACAAGCACAGTTATCTTGCAGGCACTGAGGTCATGATTTGAATGGTTTAGCAGGTGCAGTGGCCCCGATGCCACAAGGTGTCCGAACCCCTCTAAACACAGATTATTGCTAAATGTTACTGCTAAACAGACAGTCACAACTGCAGTTACCTTGCAGGAACTAGGGTCATGATTTCAGTGGTGCAGCAGGTGCAGGGACACTGCGGCCAAAAGCTCTAGGAACCACTCTAAATACCAAATATTGCTATATTTTACCACTAAACAGACAGTCACAGGTGCAGTTACCTTGTAGGAACTAGGGTCATGATTTCAGTGGTGCAGCAGGTGCAGGGACACTGCGGCCAAAAGCTCTAGGAAACACTCTAAATACCAAATATTGCTATATTTTACCATTAAACAGGCAGTCACAAGCGCAGTTAACTTGCAGGCAATTAGGGTAATGATTTGAATGGTGCAGCAGATACAGTGGCACCTGAACCAAAAGTTGTCATAACTCCTCTAAGCACCAAGTATTGCAATATTTTACTACTGAACAGGCAGTCACAAGTACAGTTACCTTGCAGGCAATAGGGCCATGATTTGAACTGTGTAGCAGGTGCAGTGGCACTTGAGCCAAAAGTTGTCATAACTCCTCTAAGCACCAAATATTGCAATATTTTACTACTAAACAGGTAGTCACACGTGTAGTTACCTTGCAGGCATTAGGGTCATGATTTGAATTGTGCAGCAAGTGCAGTTTCACCACACCCAAAAGCTCTAGGAACTCTATTAAACACAAATTATGACTACATTTTACTTCTAAACAGGCAGTCACAAGTGCAGTTATCTTTCAGGCATTAAGGTCAAGATTTAAAGGTCAGGAATGGTGCAGCAGGTGCAATGGCACCGGGGCCAAAAGTTGACATAGCTCCTCCAAACACCAAATATTGCTATATTTTACTACTAAACAGGCAGTCACAATTGTGGTTGCCTTGCAGGTAAAAGGAGCTTGATTTGAATGGTTTAGCAGGTGCAGTGGGACTTTCCTAACTACACATTACTATACTCTAATACATTGCCATATTAAATAAGGTACACATTACATGTTTGGAACCCTGGGATATTATGTAACATATATTACAACATAAACAACTATTAACGGTTTATCAAATTCAAAGCAAGCATTATTGTAACCTTTCTCTAATATTTATAGCCAGTTAGTAAGATGGAATGCAAAGGAAAAAAAGGGGAAACCTATTAGCTTTGCCAATGCTTGTTATTAGTGAGGTGACAATACAATCTATTTCTTTTTTTGTAACTTTCAGTCTTGATGCAGAACCTTAGATTGGGAGCAATTAGTATTTTTTAACACTACAGTTTTTTTTTCAATATTCCACTTATTTCCAGCTTTCAGTAGTAATGTGTGCTGCACAGTCTTTTTCCTTAACCTCTTCTCTTAGAGGAGAACCACTCTTAAAATGGCCTGAGTTGGAGTACTTTATTAACTATATTGAAACAATTGACGAAGATGACTTTTCATTTGAGAGGAAGAAGACAATTGTACTGCATTCTTTGAGTCCTGAAGGTTTAAGAACTTACATTCAAATGGAAAACAATACAAACCAAGGGGGGATGTATTCTCACCTGCATTAACGGATTTAGATGAGTATTTTGTGCCTTGTGTTTGTGTTGTTATTGATTGTCACAGTTGTTTTCCCAAAGCAAACAAGAGAGGGGTGAAAGCATTGACTTCCCTGATACAATTTGTGCCTACTTGTAAATTTGGTACTTTCAATGATTAATTTATCCAAGGTCAAATTATAATGCATGTGAACAATTCATCTATTCAGGAGAGGTTATGGATACATGGGGATTCAGAGTTGAAGGAGGTAGTAGCTATGGTGTACAAGGCTGAAGCTTCTAGCAAGTGAACTCAGGCAGTCATTAGTGATAGAAATAAAAGACAGGATTATGTAGGCAAGGTACAGAGTAGAAAGATTAAATGTGAATATGATACAAGGTAAGGAAAATAATACACTAACACAGTAAGGCCCATATTTATACTTTTTTTGCGCCGCATTTGCGTCATTTTTAAGTTTGTGTTGCTTTTGCATTAAAAAGTGGCGCAAATGCGGCGCTAAAAAAGTATAAATATGGGCCAAAGTGCTTGCAAAGATATATTTGTGGAAAAGGAAGTGTTGAAAGAAAGTGTTACAGATGTAGGAGTATGGAGCACGGAGATTATTGTAAAACATGTCTGTCAGTGAATCAGAAGTGTTCCTTCTGTGGTATTAAGGGCCAGTTTTCTAGAACTGGCAAAAGGAACCAAGAAAAAGTAAAAATGCTGAAGAAGTGTGAAGCAATTTCTGGTTCTGAGATAGATAGTACTGAATCAGATTGAAGCAATGGTTGTATTTTGAGTGTATAAGTGCTGAGCACCAAAGTGAGTACTAAACCAGTATGTAATTTTAAGTTGGTGGTTGTGGAGAGGCTGATTGTTGCAGATTCCCACTGTCCATACACTATCATTGAGAAGAACAGTTGAAAAAACAAATTTGTCATGGTTCTAGGTGAGCAATTGCTACCGTCTGATGTCAAAGAGGAAAGTTTTAATGGGGATCCAATACCCAAGAATGGTTATCACACAGGTTCATTTGAATTAAAAAATATAAAAACTATTGGAAACTTCTACGTGGCTTAAGGAGGGGCGTCAGTCATTGGGTGGAATGACCAAAGGGCTCTGGATATAATTTGGAATACAAATAGTCTGAAACAAGTGATTGTTTTGAGAGACAGTGGTGTAATCAGCCAATGCATACTGAATGAGCACCCCAGTGTGTGTTTTCTGGTGAAATTGTTGTGATAAACGTTTTACTCATAGAATAGTTCTTAAGAAGAACCCAACACTTTAGGTGCATAAGCAAGGAACTTACCCCAGATAGTGAGGAATTAAGTAAACCATGATATTAAGAAACGTTTATAAAAGAGCATCACAGAACCTGTTGACGCTTCCTAATAGATGGCACCCTTAGTGGTGGACAGACATTTTAATGGAAAGATTTGATTGTGTGTTGCCTTGATGGATTTTAATCAGAATATTATGGTTTAAAGGTTCTGTTTGCCTAACATAAATTAAATGTTGGCATTAACAAAAGGAATGCATTGGTTACATTCAATTGACCATACCAATACCAAAGCATACCACCAGATTCACTTCCATTTTGAGGGTAACATTTTTACAGCATTTATTACCTCTATTGGTTGTTCCCAATATGTATGGATGCCATTTGGGTTAGTGTCAGCTGCCATAACTTTTTAAAAGTTAATGCACACCTTTTTCTGCTCTCATGAGACTGTGATGTATTTTGAAGACCAGGTGGAGGAAAAAAAGGAAACTCATGATATATGTCTCACAAAATGTGTTATGTACTTTGAGAGAATGTAGTTTGACTGCTGTTTATGCAAAGTGTAAAGTTGCTGTACACAAATTTAATTATCTTGGCCATGAAGTGAGTAATGTAGGCATTATAACGAAACCAGATTTGTTATGAGCTATTGCTGATGCACTATCTCCCACCAGTAAGGATGTGTTAAGGTTTCATTAAAAAAAACTATAATGTGAGACAATTATTTAAGAATAGAAACAAATTTCTCTGGTCTGATAGCCGTGAACAAGAACTATTGTTAAAGACCTCATCCAAGGTTTTGATTGTACGGTTTAAACTATTCTAACCACTAAATTTAGTTGTAGGGAGTAATGAGCTGTGTTAATTCACAGGAATCAAGGAGGTTCTAGAGAAGGAATATCTAGCTGTTGTTGGAAATCTAGAGCATTTTAGGCAAATTGTTTGGGGATCAAATGTTGTTGTAAGGTGTGATCATGAACCCTTAGTCAAGCTTTTAACTACAAAAGGGTAACTAAATGTTACGCCCAGAATTGCTATGTTTTCTGTGAGATTACTGGGCTATGATTATAGTGTATGTTCTGAGTGTTAATAACAGTGTTAATAACAGAGTAGCTGATTCTGTGAGTACTTTGCTTTTGCTGTTGGAAAACATTTCTCAGAAAAGTATGGAGGATTTTAGTTTGGCATGGTTGAATGTTGAAGTATGGAAGAGTATTTCAAGAGAAGAATGAATTAAAGCCAGTGATGGAGATAAACGTTTCAAGAGAGTTGCATGAATCTATAAAGTGTGGTTGGCCTCCTATGTGTAACATGGATTTTAACATCAAACCTTATTGTGAAATTTGCAATAAATTATCTTTGGAAGATGCAATCTATAATAGACATTTGGAGTTATGAAGGACATTTGGGAATTGTCAGAATTAAAAGGAGAGTGAAGTAATTTTACTGGTGGTCAGGATTAGACAAAGAAATGGAAGGCCTAGTTAGATCATGTGTTGAATGTGAGGGAACAGATAAATCACAGGGCACTTTAGAACACCTCTTCTTCCAGTGGGGTGTCCCAACATGTATGGCAGATAGTAGGCGTTGATGCTATGGGGCCAGTAGTGGAAACTGATGGAAAAAATGTATTTGTGATTCAACTTATTGATTACTTTCCTAAGTGGCTATAAGTGAGGATTGTGGAGTCTGATGATATCAGTGCAGTTGTAACATTTCTGGATGAACTTTTTGGCAGACAGGTTCTTCCTAGAAAGGTTATCTCTGACAATGGTGCACAGTTTACCTCTGTTGAATTCAAATGATAACAATGATTTGCACAGGCCCACTTCAGTGTATCACCCTGATGGTAATGGAGAAATTGAGACATTTAAAAGAGTTATAAAAGGAATATTACAATTGCCTAGTAATAATGTGTTTAATTGGAAAAGAGAGGTGGAGAAGACGTTTTGGGTGTATTACATCACTTTAACAGGACGCAGTCCATTTTCTGTTATGCGTGGGTGACACCTTTTACTAAAGATAATCAGAGTTAGATGATGACAAATTAGATGGTTAAATGGCCTCCCAATTTAGTGAGAGGCAATATTTTGAAATCACAAATAAAGTACAAAAAGAATGTGTGATTGGAAGAAGCGTGTGGAAGAATGTGTTTTGAAGAAAGGTGATTGGGTTAAGGTAAATAAATCTATCAAGGTTTGTGAAGGGAATGATGTACGTTTTGATCCTTTAGAAGTGATAGAAGTGGTCACCAATGCTGAAAAACTAAGTAATGGTAGAGTAGGACTAACGCATTATGAAGGTGAGCAGTGGAAATATTAAGTAACATGAAAAGGTAGGTTAACAACAACCATTGTAGGAGTGGGCAGTAAACACAGCTACTTTGGCGTTTTGCCCACTTGGTGCTCTGCTTGTAACACTGAGTTCTGGAAAAACTCTGCCAACCGTTGCTTGGAGCAGTTTTTTCTAATGCATGGCTCACCAGCATTAAGTTGGTGAGCGCTGGGGAAAAAAATTGAGTGCTTGACTGCCTCCCGGCGATATTTCTCAAGGCCGGTGGTTGCAGCAAGTTCCTACCGCCCACATTGAGAAAGCTGCCACTCGTTTTGAGAAAGTCGCCACTCAATTAGTAAATCTACTGGTGGTGCAGTTCACGCTGATTGTACATCATGGGACTAGCTCCTGGCACTAAAAATCATCTTGAGCAGCTCAACATACCGAATTCTGCCCTTGTGGAACTCTGCATAAACTTGCTGACTTTTTAGGTAACTCAACAGAATTCCACGGAGTGAAACTGCGCAAGTTACTCCCACCCCTTGTTTATAGTTGAACATTGTGTTCAAATGAGAGAGGATGGTGATGTGGTTGATTCGAGTTTGCCTTTTAGTGAGCACAGTATAAGTGGTGGTGAGGGTACACACAAGAGTAGATTTGGGCTTGTGATTGTAAGGCCTTCATGGTTGGAGGAGTTTATCACTTCATAAAGTTGCCCTTAGTTTTTTTTGTAGAAATATTTATTTTGTTTTGTTGTTTATTTTAGTAAGTTTTATATTATCATTTGTGGGGGGAAAATGTGTTATGTTGTGAATACTTACCTTAGATTGAGAGGATGACTAGGCTTGTGTTCACTCCTATTGTCTTAATTTTAATGACAATGTTTCATTCCTGTTTAGAATGTATTGTTTGAAGATGTGGTTGTTTAGCACTGGGGCTCCAAATAATCTGACCTACTTCAACTTCCATCTTGTGGGACTCTTCATTACATGGGCAAGTAAGGTACAGGAGCGTCACTGGACCAGGCACAGGTGAAGCCACACTGCAGTCCCAGGAAAGAGTGACCTCCAAAGGGGCAATGTTGGACCCCAACCACAGCCACCTGAAGACAAAGAAGCAGAGATGTGACTCTAAGCATCATGGGACAAGAGAAGTGATGTCAGGACCCTGGACCCTGGGCTGGATGGATCATTGGAGCAATTGAAAAGGTAAGTGATGCCTTGTGCTGCATTGAAAGTCCAAGCATGCACTACTATCAACATAGCCACTCTGGTTTTGGGAAACATGATTACTGGAGCTCGGGCTGCCATTCTGAGGTTAGGCAACCCTCATTGAAGTCAAAGGGGTGGCCATTTTAGAAGGCGAGGCAAGCCCAGGAGACAAGGAAAATGCCATTTGGAGGTCAGGCAACCTCACTGAAAATAAAGAGACAGCAAATCTGAAAAGTCAGGCATCCAGAAAAAGAGCGCCAAAGAGTGAAAAATGAACAAATAGAACACAAGTTACAAGCTGAACATCTGCAGAAATTAAGAAAAATGTGAAAGAATGTTGACGGCCACCAGAACACTGCAAAATACAGAGCAATTACACAGGCTGTGTGGGGCCTCATACCTACGCCCACCAGACCATCTACCTCTTAACACAGGCCACGGGTATGGGACCACAATGGTAAGAGTAGCTGAGTGACTTTAAAAACTTCACAAAGGGGTCAAGAGAAGCAGATGAAGTTCAAATACAAATAGCAATAAAGAATCTACTAGGCAAAGATATCAGTCACACAATCAAAGAATTGTCAAAATAGCCATCCATTACCCTCTAATAAGTATGTGATGTGCATAACAAGAAATTCATGCATAATTGGGCATTGATTATGACTGATCCATGTTCAATCTGGTCTCACAAGAAAAAAGAGGAGGCCATACGGATATTTCATCACCTGCCTGAAACATCTAGCACAACACTGCAGTTTTGAAAATTTTTGTGACTGAACAAGCCCTCCGTCTTCGGAAACGGCATTGAGGTGCTGACAAGGGTCAACGACCAGGCCAAGGTATATGCCTAGAAAATAAAGGAAGAGGAACGCTAACACACTGAAGCATACAGAAAAGTGATGGATGGAATGCTTGCATTAATCTCTGCCACTGGTAGTTACTCGGGCCACATCCCAGTCCATCATTATTTTGCCCACGATAACACCTCTGTTTGGACCCAGCCATTTACAAATCAGTCCTAACCCTGCTCCAATGAAAACAATGCAGCCCCAACTGCCAAGCCAGGTCCTCCCTGAACCAGAACACAAGCAACACCTGACATCACACAAGGGTGGTGAGGGACAAGAGTGACTCGTCCTCAAGTTCCTGAAAGTCTTGCATGACATAGCATGCCACGTCCAGATTGGTTAGACCATCATCACAAGAGTCACACCTGTGATCCTTCTCCCCAATCTCACAAATCAGTGACAAATATGCTTTGATGGTGTTGGACCAAGTAAAAAAGGAAAAAAGTAGAAATCCCCCCAGCTGTCCATCTGAATTGGACAGCCTGATGTGCAGTTTGTCCTTGACAGTGGCATGTCACTCAACTACATCTGTGCCATGCAATAGGCCAAGATGAACCCATGCCCAAAGCTAAAGCAAGCCGACGTCAGAATGTACATTTGGTGGGCCAATGATCCCCTGCCATGTGTAGGACAATTCAAAACCAAGCTCATATATCACGAACGGTCAGTAGAGGCTGACGTTCATGTGAATAATGGATCCCCACCAGCAGACTGTCTCCTAAGTCTATACACTGCAGAATGAATGAAAATGGTGGACATTGTCTACAATGTGAAACTAAGCCCCTGATCATGCACAAATATCTGAATATGCTCCCTGGCTTTGGAAGAATTGTGAACTTTCATGTCCAACTACATATTGATGCACAAGTGAAACTGGAAGTACAGCACCACAGGAAACTGCCATTCCACTTTCGAAGAGTGGGAGAGAACTCATAGATGTAGCCAATATTGAAAGATCAAAAGGGCCAACAATGTGAGTATCCCTGGTGGTCTTGGTACCAAA
Source organism: Pleurodeles waltl (assembly GCF_031143425.1). NCBI lineage: Eukaryota > Metazoa > Chordata > Amphibia > Caudata > Salamandridae > Pleurodeles > Pleurodeles waltl. The sequence continues at coordinate 914,959,874 of NC_090446.1, forward strand.
TCAGAAAACAGATGGGAAAGTAGCCCCATATGTAGACTTGAGGCTGCCCACCACGGATATCGTACAGGAGAGACATGCTGAACTGCTCACCATTGACATGATGACACAACTCAGTAATGCCAAGATGTTCTCCAAGATTTCAACAAAGCATATCATCGGCAGAAGTGCAGAAAAATGTGATAGAATGTTGACCACCACTGGAGGCCTTACCACAGGACATTGGGCCTGATTCTAACTTTGGAGGACGGTGTTAAACCGTCCCAAAAGTGGCGGATATACCACCTACCGTATTACGAGTCCATTATATCCTATGGAACTCGTAATACGGTAGGTGGTATATCCGCCACTTTTGGGACGGTTTAACACCGTCCTCCAAAGTTAGAATCAGGCCCATTGTGTGTAGCAGAAAATATGTGCAATGACATCTTAGAGGAAGCCAACAGGAGAGTAATTTGTCCTGTATTAAACACCCTAAAATGCAGTAATGATATCTTTGTGTTTGAATTCACGCTGGAAGCCCACAACACATTGCTGGATCATGTGTGTCAGGCTCTCCAAAATACAAAGCTAACACTCAGGCCCAAATTCAGGATGGGCCTAGCACCACCTATCACCACATTAGCATCAATATTTTGACGATAATGTGGCAATAGTGTGGCAAAAATGCCACACCATATTTACAAAGTGGTGCAATGCATGCATTGCGCCACTTTGTAAACCCTTGTAAACCCTTGAGCCACATTATGCCTGCGCTAGGCATAATGTATGCAAGGGGGCGTTCTTGCCGTTAAGGGGCCTGCAAAAATGGTGCAGTGGAATCTGTGAGATTCATCTGCACCAGTTTTAGAGGCACACCATTATTTTTAATGGGCCTCTATGTACATTGCAGGATTAGCGGCAACATTTTTGGCGCTAATCCTACAAAGTACAACAATAGCATCCAAAAATATAATGCTATTGTCCTTAACCTGCACCATTGTGTGCCGTATGTTAAATATTCCGCACACATAGTGGTGTTAGGGAGGCGCAATGCGCTACAAGAAAAGTGGTGGTTCATGAAATGAAGCGCCACTTTTAAAAAATCTGGGCCTCTGTGTTAATAAATGTAAGCTCTACAATCCTCTTCTGCGTTGTTATGGTCACATCTCCTCAGAGGAAGGTATAAGATCATATCCAGCCAAAATAAAACACTGCATGAGACACCTAGCCCAGAGGAATTGAGTAACATTTGTACATTCCTTGGGATGGCCAGCTACTATTCTCATTACATAAAGTACATGCCACGATCAGTCAGCCTCTTTCCGGAACCCGCAAAACAAGATTGGTCCTTCAGGTGGACAGCAGAGTGCAAAAAGTCCTTCAAGAAAATTAAATGTAAGGCAAGCAACACCGCTCTATGGCATATTTGCGCCTCAGACTCCACTCCGAGATCACTGTGCATCCCAGCCCAGTGGGACTGGGAGCAATACGAAAGCAACATCACAAAGAAGATGAGAGATCCCAAGTGGTGGCATACACAAGCTGAAGGTTAACCGGCATTGAAAGGGCTTACCCTTAATCCCGAAAAGAGAGCCTTGCACTGGTATGGGCGTGTGAGCACTTTCATATTTTTATGTATGACAAACATGTCACAACAGTAACAGATCATCAAGCCCTTGTGACCATATTACACAAATAAAAAGGCCACCTTGAATTGAACAGTGGGGACTGTGTCTCCAAAAATACATCTACACCATCATTGAGAAGCCAGGAAAGGCAGGAAATCCGTCCGACTACATGGCAAGGCATCCCTTAGTGTCAACTAAGGAGTGGCCATCACCAGCTCTAGAATACAGGCATTTTGTAAACAGACTAGGCCCGAACACCTGCCAAGATACTAGAATCCACCATAGATGCCACCAAAGAAGATGTCACCCTCTGAGAGGTCAAGAGACATTTAGCCAACAATGAGTGCAGACAGGTGGATGTGAATGTCATTCCAGCCAGGGTGGACTTAAAATAACTGGTCTCACTCTGACACATCAAGGGCGAGCTGACTGTAGCAGAATGTGTACTGGCAGCATTGTAATCCTTAGAAAATTGCTTCAACCAACAGTGAACGTGGTGAATGAAGGTCAGAGAGGCATAGTACAACCAAGCGGGCACTAAAGAAATTATTTTGGTTCCCTTTCCTAGACCAGATAGTCAAGAGCACACTACAGGGCTACCATCACTGTCAAGTCATCTCCCTAATTCGGCCTTCACCATTTCAGATGTCCTCACTACCAGAAGACGTCTGGTGCCGCATTTTCATAGTTTTTTTTTATAAGTAACAGCCTAGAAATACATCATCATCATCATGGATGAATACTCCCACTTTTCAATAGATCGGTAAGTGACATCTGCCAAAGGTGATATCACCATCCCACTCCTTGATGAAGTGTTTGCGGCGTGAGGGATACTGGAGGTGCTCAAGATGGACAATGGGTCTTCCTTCAAAGGACATGACTCCACAACATTTGCAACCCACCTTAACTTCAAACATCGCAAGAGCACCCCATTTTGTCCTCAGGCCATTGGGATGGTGGAGCAGTTCAACAATACGAAACATGACAGACGAGAAGTGCAACTGGCCTTAAAAGAGATACTGAGAGCGCATCGGAATACACCTAATAGCTCGGCAAACGTCATGCTAAGGAGAGAGGTACGACGAGGATTCCCAGGTGGAAGAAGATGGTTTTGATACTGAGTTGAACCAGACAGAGGAAAGAACTGCAGAATAAAGACAAGAAGCAAAAAGTCAAGATGAAAAGCTATGCCCACACCCATAAAAGGGCTCAAGAGTCAGATCGCAAAGAAGGAGACTGGATTCTTATCAAAAGAGAGCAAAAGAAAGAAAAAAAATGCCCAATTTATCGCAAATCCTATCAAGTAATTGCCAGAAAGGAAGCATGGTCTCATTCATGGCTGCTTACAAGAGAGTGACTCGCAACATCTCATTAAAAAAATATGTCCCAGGAAAATGGTACAAGTTGAACTGGAAGAAAGTGGCACCTTGGGGGACGGAAGGTAGAGTGGCAGACTTCACATGGAAGTGCCTTCCGCTGACCAACCCCCACTACGATAGACAGAATAGCATGGAAGCCAGCATGACTCATCGAAGAAATGTAAGACACAGGTGTGAAAGACAATGGGCGCATGGAGAATGGGAGCTTTTCATCAAGTCGGGGGAAGATGTGGGATTGCCAGATATATGAGGGCAGGACAGTAGGAGTCAGCTGTTCAGATGGCCAGCGGGCATATGGTCACCCCTTGAGAGGCCTGGCTAAAGGGAGGAAGAGGGAGACTCAAGGGAGACGGGTGCAGTTCTAGCCCTAGAATGCACATGAGAATGTACATGTGCATTCTAGGGCTCCAAAACAATAAAGAGGTTTATCTGTAACTGAGTGTGTGATGTGTAATTCCTGATGGGGGACTGGACAATTGACACACGTCTGCATACACTGTTATGCAATACTATCTAAAATACTAAAAGTGTTTGCAATCTGCACACTGACTTTTGGCAAATCAACTGTATTCTGCAACCAAAACTATGTACTAAGAGCTTGGTTCACAAAGTACTGAATCAAAGAAAGTCACATTTTGACTTACATCTTTTCTTTTTTAGTGCCGCTCATTTTTCTTAAAGGAAAACGGGATTCATTTACAAAAAAAGTTGAAAAGTTTGTGAAACTATTTTTTAACAGTAGGCAGAGGTCCCATAGACAACAGCCTCCTGCTAAAAATGTTTTTTTGGACCATTCCTAAAGGGGAAGGGACCCCCGGGAGAACTCTATCTGTTTATGAATGGATTACTACCTCCTTTGAGGTGTCAGTAACGTTTTCATGTTTTGTGACTGCATTTCAGTTGCAAAACATTAATGCATTTATAAGGAATCACTAGTTAGAACAGATGCCCTAAACACACCACTCCCAAACATTGATTTATAATGATTTTAAAAAACCATTTATTGATTCTGTAACATGTTACTGAATCCCTAAATGGGTTTGATGCATTCAAAAACCATATTTTCTTGTCACAAACCCAGCAATTTACCAAATCTCAGGGTTTGCAACAAGAAAATGTGTCAGTTCATACGGCCCTATGAGTCAAAGCTGGTTAGAGCTAGTGAATTCCTCCTGAGCGTATGAACCCACGTAGAAGTTTCCCAAACCTGCTTTGGTTCAGGGAATCCTTCTTAAGCTCACTAAACGAGTCAAGGTACCAGGCAGGCCCACTGAAGCACTGGGTGTTTTGCTAAAACAATGTAGGACTCACATAAATCATAGTGGCCTTTCTAAATGACTCAGTGCTCTAAACTAATGTAAATCCTACCTCATTATTCTGTGGCTCACTGAACACTGGAAGGATTTTTAGGGGACAGGCATACTAGTGATCTTAATAAAGAAATATTCTAATTAGTTTATCTTCAAAATTGCTGAGAAGAAAGACTTCAGGTGACCAAATGCAAAGAATTAGCCATTTCAGAAACATTTTGATGGCTATTATTGTTTGAGGCAGGGGGTTGCTTTTAAGAAAAATAACTAGCAATGCTGTGTTAACATAGTCCTTTGCACAATTCCTTACCACACATGTTTCCTAAAAAAAACAAGAGATGCTGATGATTTTTCTGCCCTCTGTGACTGTGAAATGTAAGAAATGGGATTATTATTTGGGGTTGGTGACAACCACCGCAAGGAATGATCAAGGTCCTTATCAGGTGTAACCCTCAAAGTCACTAAATTAACCTAAGTTCAAGAACCTTGTAGTTATGGCATAGAGCAGACAGACTTAACTTAGGTGTAGGAAGTTGGCTCTGTGGCCCTCATTCTGACCTTGGCGGGCGGCGGAGGCCGACCGCCAAAGTCCCGCCGTCAGGTTACCGTTCCGCGGTCGAAAGACCGCGGCGGTAATTCTGACTTTCCCGCTGGGCTGGCGGGCGGTCGCCTTCAGACCGCCAGCCAGCCCAGCGGGAAAGAGGCTTCCACGATGAAGCCGGCTCGGAATCGAGCCGGCGGAGTGGAAGCTGTGCGACGGGTGCAGTTGCACCCGTCGCGTATTTCACTGTCTGCGCAGCAGACAGTGAAATACATTTAGGGGCCCTCTTACGGGGGCCCCTGCAATGCCCATGCCAGTGGCATGGGCACTGCAGGGGCCCCCAGGGGCCCCGCGACCCCCCCTACCGCCATCCGGATCTCGGCGGTCCGACCGCCGGGATCTGGATGGCGGTAGGGGGGGTCGGAATCCCCGCGGCGGTGCAGCAAGCTGCGCCGCCGCGGAGGATTCAATGGGGCCGCGGTACACTGGCGGGACCCCGCCAGTGGTGCCGGTCCGACCGCGGCTTTACCGCCGCGGTCGGAATCCCCATTGGAGCACCGCCGGCCTGTCGGCGGTGCTCCCGCGGTCCTCCGCCCTGGCGGTCAAAGACCGCCAGGGTCAGAATGACCACCTGTATGTGCTATTTCAAAGTAAGGAATAGCATGCACAGAGTCCAAGGGTTCCCCTTAGAGGTAAAATAGTGGTAAAAATAGATAATACTAATGCTCTATTTTGTGGTAGTGTGGTCGAGCAGTAGGCTTATCCAAGGAGTAGTGTTAAGCATTTGTTGTACATACACATAGACAATAAATGAGGTACACACACTCAGAGACAAATCCAGCCAATAGGTTTTGTTATAGAAAAATATATTTTCTTAGTTTATTTTAAGAACCACAGGTTCAAATTTAACATGTAATATCTTGTTTGAAAGGTATTGCAGGTAAGTACATTAGGAACTTTGAATTATTTCAATTGCATGTATACTTTTCAAGTTATTCACAAATAGCTATTTTAAAAGTGGACACAGTGCAATTTTCACAGTTCCTGGGGGAGGTAAGTTTTTGTTAGTTTTACCAGGTAAGTAAGACACTTACAGGGTTCAGTTCTTGGTCCAAGGTAGCCCACCGTTGGGGGTTCAGAGCAACCCCAAAGTTACCACACCAGCAGCTCAGGGCCGGTCAGGTGCAGAGTTCAAAGTGGTGCCCAAAACGCATAGGCTATAATGGAGAGAAGGGGGTGCCCCGGTTCCGGTCTGTTTGCAGGTAAGTACCCGCGTCCTCGGAGGGCAGACGAGGGGGGTTTTGTAGGGCACCGGGGGGGACACAAGCCCACACAGAAATTTCACCCTCAGCGGCGCGGGGGCGGCCGGGTGCAGTGTTAGAACAAGCGTCGGGTTCGCAATGTAAGTCAATGAGAGATCAAGGGATCTCTTCAGCGCTGCAGGCAGGCAAGGGGGGGCTTCCTCGGGGAAACCTCCACTTGAGCAAGGGAGAGGGACTCCTGGGGGTCACTTCTGCAGTGAAAGTCCGGTCCTTCAGGTCCTGGGGGCTGCGGGTGCAGGGTCTTTTCCAGGCGTCGGGACTTAGGTTTCAGAGAGTCGCGGTCAGGGGAAGCCTCGGGATTCCCTCTGCAGGCGGCGCAGTGGGGGCTCAGGGGGGACAGGTTTTGGTACTCACAGTCGTAGAGTAGTCCGGGGGTCCTCCCTGAGGTGTTGGTTCTCCACCAGCCGAGTCGGGGTCGCCGGGTGCAGTGTTGCAAGTCTCACGCTTCTTGCGGGGAGTTGCAGGGTTCTTTAAAGCTGCTTCTTGAAACAAAGTTGCAGTCTTTTTGGAGCAGGTCCGCTGTCCTCGGGAGTTTCTTGTCGTCGTCGAAGCAGGGCAGTCCTCAGAGGATTCAGAGGTCGCTGGTCCCTTTGGAAGGCGTCGCTGGAGCAGAGTTCTTTGGAAGGCAGGAGACAGGCCGGTGAGTTTCTGGAGCCAAGGCAGTTGTTGTCTTCTGGTCTTCCTCTGCAGGGGTTTTCAGCTAGGCAGTCCTTCTTCTTGTTGTTGCAGGAATCTAATTTTCTAGGGTTCAGGGTAGCCCTTAAATACTAAATTTAAGGGCGTGTTTAGGTCTGGGGGGTTAGTAGCCAATGGCTACTAGCCCTGAGGGTGGGTACACCCTCTTTGTGTCTCCTCCCAAGGGGAGGGGGTCACAATCCTAACCCTATTGGGGGAATCCTCCATCTGCAAGATGGAGGATTTCTAAAAGTTAGAGTCACCTCAGCTCAGGACACCTTAGGGGCTGTCCTGACTGGCCAGTGACTCCTCCTTGTTATTCTCATTATTTTCTCCGGCCTTGCCGCCAAAAGTGGGGGCCGGGGCCGGAGGGGGCGGGCAACTCCACTAGCTGGAGTGTCCTGCGGTGCTGTGACAAAGGGGTGAGCCTTTGAGGCTCACCGCCAGGTGTTACAGCTCCTGCCTGGGGGAGGTGTTAGCATCTCCACCCAGTGCAGGCTTTGATACTGGCCTCAGAGTGACAAAGGCACTCTCCCCATGGGGCCAGCAACATGTCTCTAGTGTGGCAGGCTGCTGGAACTAGTCAGCCTACACAGACAGTCGGTTATGTTTCAGGGGGCACCTCTAAGGTGCCCTCTGGGGTGTATTTTGCAATAAAATGTACACTGGCATCAGTGTGCATTTATTGTGCTGAGAAGTTTGATACCAAACTTCCCAGTTTTCAGTGTAGCCATTATGGTGCTGTGGAGTTCGTGTTTGACAAACTCCCAGACCATATACTCTTATGGCTACCCTGCACTTACAATGTCTGAGGTTTTGTTTAGACACTGTAGGGGTACCATGCTCATGCACTGGTACCCTCACCTATGGTATAGTGCACCCTGCCTTAGGGCTGTAAGGCCTGCTAGAGGGGTGACTGACCTATACTTGCATAGGCAGTGAGAGGCTGGCATGGCACCCTGAGGGGAGTGCCATGTCGACTTACTCGTTTTGTTCTCACTAGCACACACAAGCTGGCAAGCAGTGTGCCTGTGCTGAGTGAGAGGTCTCCAGGGTGGCATAAGACATGCTGCAGCCCTTAGAGACCTTCCTTGGCATCAGGGCCCTTGGTACTAGAAGTACCAGTTACAAGGGACTTATCTGGATGCCAGGGTCTGCCAATTGTGGATACAAAAGTACAGGTTAGGGAAAGAACACTGGTGCTGGGGCCTGGTTAGCAGGCCTCAGCACACTTTCAATTGTAAACATAGCATCAGCAAAGGCAAAAAGTCAGTGGGCAACCATGCCCAGGAGGCATTTCCTTACATTAGGGCAAAGTGTAAATTATTATGCAGTAACATAAAAGTAATAAAGTCAAAATATCAAACAATAAAAATCCAATTCCACATTAGTAAAAATAGAGGAGAATTTAATAAACAAAAAGACACAAAAATTACAAAAAAAATAAGGAGAACCAGATATGCGTTTTAAACGTTTTAAGTAGACATAGCGCCAAAAAGCACAAAGCGCTAATAATGGTCAATGGTCAGCATAAACTGCGACTTAGACACAATTTGAGGCTGACTGTGAAGGAGCGTGGGTGAGATACGCCATCCAGGACAAAGATTTTACCTTCTGACTTAGGGCCTGATTGAGACGTTGGCAGAAAATGGTACTCTGTCATCATTCCAGCAACCTAAAGGTCTGTCCACCAGAGTTACAGACAGGTGGACCTTTAGTATGTAGATGGCAGAAACTACACTGTCTCTGCTGCCAACACACCCCTCCGAGGGCCCAACAGAGTAAGAACCATTGGAGGTTTGACCATGTGTCTGCCCACCCGATTTAGAGTGTGCGGACACACAGCCAGTTTTAACTTTCACGAACCACCACGTAAAACGTGGTGGTACGTAAAAGTGAGGCTTGTGAACACTCCCATGGTGAGGGTTCACTGCTTTTCTTTATTTTCCAAGGCAGATTTCAGACACTAAACAGTTTCTACCAGCTTCTCAAGCTTTAGCTATGCAGAGAATGAGATAACCAGCAGCCACATATCTGATTGCAGGCAGTATGTATCACATAGAAAAGACATTTTAAATCAGTTTGAGAGTAGCTGATTAGTACAGACCTTTCAGCCAACAAAGAAAAAGCTGAATATTTATGATGCAAAAGCAAACTGGGATTTTTTAAATGTGCAGTTTAAAGTTCTCCTTTATGTGACTGTAAATGCTTGGATGTTTGGCTTTACAAAGGATTTGTTACAAAGATCGTGATATGAACTGACTTTATCTTAAGTGCTCCAATAAGTATAAAATTGCCATAAATTCCAGTATTTTCTCACTTTATTTTCATGGCCAAGAGTTCAGTCTTTTTTTTTTTTTGATTGCTACTAATCATTCAATATGAAAAATCTCTTCCTGCTACAGACCCAAAAGCAAATTTACAAATCCAAGTGAAAACTATTGTGTTTTGGCAATTTCAAAGCATGTGCTGGAAAACGCACCATAATAGCCTATTTTGTTTTTATTTCTCCATTGGGCACTCACTCGCTGTGACAAATGTATGGTTTAATTTTACACCCCACCAATTTTAAACTTCACCAGCCGCCGCTGTCCTCAAGCAAGCAGACAGTGAATACAAATGAATTGTCTTGTTCTCTCCATTTCAAGTGTGCCACAGCTGTTATATGTTACTCAAAAGACATGTCAAGCAGGATCTGACTCACTCTAGTGTCAAAAGATGTCTACAGCCTCACCTTGCAAATTCTGTTAAATTCAGAGGAGTCATCCATTCCCATTCAGGTTAGCCTATTGTTTGCATCTAGGAGGCATTTCACACATTTTTCATGCTTATTCAAGAAAGAGCACAGGCTTGGGCTGACAGAGATTTAGGCTAATTGGCTTTCTGACAGTTCATGCAGGTAAAGGGTAATTTTCTAAAAGTTACTTGTCCTTAATATTTATTAGAATTCTGACTTCCTCATTGAATTGGATTTTTAATAACAATTAAACATAGTGATTGAAATATTTTTCAAGCTAGTCCCATTCCCAAGATACATTATGGCCTTTAGGGTCCTTTCACTGTAGCAACATGGTAATATTAGTTCTTTGCATGTCCCACTTTTACATACCATGTACACTACCTTGTGGTAACTTACTAATTTAAAAATGAGGTTTTTACCTGTCAAAATGGTTTATATTGACTGGTCGCAATGCGTATTTTGCACTGTTACGGTTAGCCTACAGTGGCACAACTGAAGCCATGTTTGCACTGCCACTATAGTGGATGCTCAATAGGTGTTACAGTTCTCTAGTGTTCAGAAATCCAAAACCTGGGTATATTTTGCAGTACATACTAGGGATTTATAGGCAAGTTAAATATATAAATTAGGATTATGCCACTTCAACCATGTTTAAAAGGGGAGTACAAGCACTGTACTATTAGTTAAAAGGGGCCAAGTGCACAGAGTTCTAAAGTCAGCAAAAATATCTGATCTGGCAAAGAGCAAACGTCCAGAATGACAATGCAAGAGAATAAACTCTGCACTTGTTCGATGAGCGGCAGCGCTCCCCTTCCTCTGTGGCCCATTGTATCCTTTGCCCAGTGATTGTTGGGTGGCTTACCTCCATGGACAGCGCATCTTTTTGAAGAACTTTAGGGAGATGTCCTTAGCAGTAGCTGGGGTGGGAGGGTGGACATAGTATTGCAACAGCCAAGAAGGACACGCCCAAACGGACAAGTCAGCCTTTTACATACATATCTCACTTTTTGTGCTCAGACTTGGATGCTGGTTATGTTTCTAAAACACAGTAACAAAATTCAATGAACTTGAAGCAGCTTCACTTATATCACTGCTATCGTCTCACAGTGGTGTTACTCTTGTCATGTGAAATCCCCACATTGTGTAATTACATGCCATTAGTGGTAAAAATGTAGTGCAAATGTGCAGTTCACTGTAAAAATTTACTGCAAGCACACAAATACCATAAACGACAGCGCACAAGCGGCTGTTGTTCACTGTGTTTTTGTTTTTTGTACTATTGTTTAGCACAAAGTACATCCTCACAACCAAAGTGGATGGTGGGATGCATTTATCACTAAAATAAATCGCCAAATTCCAGTTTTGCATTTTACCTAATTACACTTAGGCCCATATTTATACTTTTTTAGTGCTGCATTTGCGTCATTTTTTGACGCAAAAGCGGGGCAATCTTGCAAAATACAATTGTATTTTATACGTTTGTGCTGTTTTTGCATCAAAAAGGGGTGCAAATACAGCACTAAAAAAGTATAAATATGGGCCTTGATGTTTCCAAATTTTCAAGTGATTACCCAAAAGTAAATTATGAGAATTTTACACCCCCCTTGCTATCAATGGGGGGAAGGAATCATAAACCTTGTTGGAAAGCATGGTTTTACAGGACATTCATGAAAAAGTGGAATCTTCTAAATAGGTCTATTCTATTTTTCGCTAATAAAATAGAACAGAAAGTTGCACCTCTGTGTTAATTTAATGTGTCTAAATGTTAGCAGTGTTGTAAACAACGATCCGTTGTAAGGACTAACAAAGTGATGTGTATACTTGAAGGGTGATTGTTGTTTCAACTCTTGGGGGGAGATTTACAAACATTTTGCACTGAGTTAGGGTCACAAAAATGACGTTAACTAGCACAAAATATTTTTTTCCCCATTTACTTTCCAGCGCAAAACTTGTTTTGTGCTGGAAAGTACCCTAAAAGTAACGCAAAGAAGTTTGAAGCACTACTTTGTGTTACTTAGTGCAGAGGGGGCTTTACATGGGTGGTACTTGGGCGTTCCCATTCACCACCCATGCCTTTTGCCACAAAACCGTATCTACAAACAATCGTAGACAGTTTTTTTTACCAAACGTTAACGCCATTTGAAAGTAGCCGTTAAAAGGAGGAATCTTTTCATTTCTCCTATCTTTTCTGACTTTGCATCCGTGCTGCACTGTGCACCACGCATACAAAGTAGGAAAAGCTTTAAAGTGTGGCTAAGCATAGTATTTTGTACTGCAAGGGTGCCCTTCCAGTACAAAATCTACGCGGGACTCACCCATACATCCTTGCAATATAGTGCAAAGGTGTGTGCGTGGCTCAAGGCAGCTGAAATCAGCGCTGGCCCTAGGGAGAGGGGAGGAGAGTGCCATTTCTTTGTAGAAATGGCGCTCTCCTGCGCCCTCCCTGTCATGCAATGCAGTGCAGCCTTTTTGGCTGCTGTGCGGTGTTCGTGTATAGTTTGTAAATCTGGGCCCTTGTGTATTATCTACTCCTGATCAAATAGAGATACTAGTGATGTATATAGTGTTAGTGCATTCCACTACGCTGCATAATTTATTCCATTTTGAAAAGGTGCAATTTGGCTATGCTGTTTCAGAAGGCAATGTATCACTTATTTAAAGAGAGACATTCTACTGTAAAATCTTTTCAAGATGATATTCTCATTTTTACTAATGAAGTTGGACTGCACAAAGATATATTGAGAAACGCACATGCCACACTGCCACACTGCAACATCAAGGCTCTTTCCTCGGGATGCAAAGTTGTATTTTTGGGGGTTATGAGCACTACTTTATAAACTATATTTAGAAATAGTTCCTAAAAATATTGTGAGAGGCTTTTCAATTATGCATCTACTCTGGATTAGACTAGCGGACTGTTACCTTCCAGAGGTCTGAGGGAAAATTACAATAAATTTATGGAAACTTTTGTAAAGATTATGGAACTAATGTGGGAGTTACTGTGCAAGGGTGTGCCGCTCCTGTAAAGATCAACAGACACCCTTTAGTAAAGTTAAAAAGGACTTAATTTCTGCTTCCACAATGGAACCTTTTCATAAGGGCAAAGTATATTTGATTAGCAAAGATGCAAGTATCTATGGGTTAGGAGCAATTTTGTTACAGGTTTCTGGGGGTTATTGGTGAAAAGTGACTTTTGCTTCAAGAACACTTAAGGCGATTGACTGCAGGCATGCAGGGATAAAAAGGGAACTGTTAATCTGTGTTTTGACTGTGCACCAGTATGAGTGCTTGAGTTAGAGTTTGGCAGACAGGTTACTTCGCCGTAAATGCGCTGAAGTGCCCGGACTGCCAAACCCTTTCCCCACTCGCTTCATTTAGAGACAGGAGGACTTTAATTATTTCCTTGTCGTTAACCCCTTTGGCTCTGTAAATGGAACACTTCCTCCAAAGGCCTGACAGAGTAGCGCCCATTGAAGGAGGGCATTACACCATCTTCCCTACTGAGGGACAGATTTACGAAAAGTGGCGCTACATTACATGTAGCGCCACTTTTCTTGCGGCCTCTTGCGCCCCCCTACCGCCACCATGTGTGCACCGTATTTAAAATACGGCGCACCATGGTGCAGGGTAGGGGGCAATAGCGTCAGAATTTCTGATGCTATTGATGTACTATTCAGAGTAAGTGCCAATATTTTGGCCCTCACCCTGAACAGTACATAAGGGCCCATTGTAAACAATGGTGTGCTCTGAGCAGGCTTAAAAGTGCCGAAAAAATGATGCAAAGAAATCTCTTACATTTGTTTGCGCCATTTTTTCAGCCACCCTAATGGGGAAACGCCCCCTTTGCATAAATTATGCCTGGCACAGGCATAATGTGGCGCAAGGTGTTACAAAGTGGCGCAATGCATGCATTGTGCCACTTTGTAAATCTGCCACAACGATTTTGGCCTGTTTGGGCCACATTAGTGTGAAAACGATTACGCTAACGTGGCGCAAGGAGGCACTAGGTCCTCTTAAATCTGGGCCTTAGTATGGATGATGTCATGCTTTTTTTCTCTTCTGTCACTGCCATATAAAACCTGGCTTTGAGGGACATGAAAACCCCAAAATAACCCCCACACCCATGGAGAAATCTCCCAGGGTATGGGGTTCATTAGTGTTTTGTTTTCTAAAAACTAACTCCTACTTTGGGGGTTTGTTTTTGAAAAACAAAACAAAAATTGTGAAAAGTTTAATGACTGGCTGGATTAGCTGATGGTCCCACCTGTTGTAGTTATCCCACATTGACAGACCTGCCATGAAGGTGGTTCCCGTCAATGTACAGAGTTCCCTGTGGGGCTGGTGATCATTTCTAAATTTGGTGGGGAGGTCCCTCAGAATGGTGGAGGTATTGTCCTCTGCCATCCCAACAGAGTACCATCTGCCAAACTTTAAATCAGCATTTATGTCTGGAGGAGGAAGTTGATTTTGTAACTGATTTTATGCTGCTTGTTTGTCTTAGTTCTCCAGGCACTGGTCCTATATCTGCATCCCAGGTTGCGCATTGAGCAGTTCCAATTATCAGATGTATTAGATGGAAGTTCAATGTGAGTCTGGGAAAAATAATGTGGTAGCCAGGTTGTTTATCCTGGTTGCCAACGTGAGAGTTGCAGTCTCGGGCAAGAGTATGATAATATGCTCTGTACAGACTACTTGGATTTCCCTTTGGATAGCTTCTGACACTGAAAAGATGCTCCTTAATCTCTACCGGCAGCAAAGCTATCATCGCCTGTACTGTTCCCTGGTCTCCTGCACTATCCCCCCTGAGGATCCCATGGGAGTTGCCTTCCTGGCCTTCCGGAATCTGATGATTCCTTTCATCCTCACTCGCCCCCCGGTCTGGGGCTTGTTCTGGGATTCCAAAATTCTCTTCCCTCTAGGTCTCTTTGTTCTGTTACTTCTAGTTCCATAAGGGGACTGAGGCGGTTTATTGTTGGAATTTCAGCCACTAGAGTTTCTATCCCCCTTCTGTCAGGGATGACCTCCCTGACTTCATCCACCTCTTTTCCACAATCACTGCCTTTTCTTGGGTCTACCTCTTTCCTCTTGGGGGGCCTTCTCTTCGTTTGCCATGAATTAGGGGTGTAGATGTTATCACCATACTTAACCCTAAAGGGATGGTGTTATCCTTGTGTTTTTACTTTGTCTCACTGACTAGTGAATGAGCCTTGGAAATGTCTACCCACCTAAACTTTACTTTCCCATTCAGCTATTTTGGGTGATGTTATCAGATCGGGATTATTTCCTGTACAGAGCTAGAAAGGAAGATTGATGGTTTAGCGAGGCATACAGAAGTATTAGAGAAGGCAGTCCATGACCTTAGTATGGAAAGTGGTGCCAACACAAAGGAGATTCATGACTTGAAACAGAATGGGAATGATCTAGTGGAGAAATTGGATGGCTGGAGAATAACAGCAAGGAATTATAATGTCAGAATCCTGACTATCCCTGAAGGGGCCGAACGAAATGATTTGAAGTCATTTGTAGTGAAATTACTCAGAGAGGCACTCCTGTAGCAATTGGTCTGGGTCTAGAAATACAGAGAGTACATAGAGACCCCTTCAGGTTGAATTCAGAAAGGAAGAAATCTTGTTAAATTCTTGTCAACTTTCCATTTTATGTAATCAAAGAGAGGATCCTAATGTTTGCTATAAGATATTAAGATCCTAAGGTACAGTGTGCTCCATTCTCTATTACGTCTGATCTCTCCCACCCTACTATAAACAGGCAATGCGAACTTGGTAAATGGATGGAGGAATAAAAAAAAATTGGTGCAAGCACTTAGCTTAAGTTCCAATTACTGCTGGGGGTAATAAGCAATAATAAGGTGTACAACGTTACCAATCCTGAAGATGTTGATGAATCTTTGCAAAATCTAAATTCAGGCAGGGAAGGACCTTATTGAGAACTGAGTGTACAGAACTGATGCAGAAGCAGAGCTGGGTTGATCAAGCAGTTGCAACTGATCAGACACATTGTGCTAAAGGGGGGACATTTGAAATGAGGGGAAACAGGTTTAGAGGAGGAAGTAGGGCAGATGATGGAGGGTGTTGAGCCATTTCTGAGATTATGATACAGAAGGATCGGTTGAGAATAGCCAGCTATTATGGGTCCAGCGTAGACAAAGAAACATCCTTCAGGCAACTCTCCGCAGCCATCCTGGATTTTTATTCTCCAATACTTCTAGGGGGAGATTTCAACATAATTCTAGATAATGTATAGGATCGGTCATCAGTGTGACCTCAGATTTACTCCCTCGTTCTCTATCTGACGGAGGACCTGAATCTCTGTGATGTATGGTGAAAAAGGGAGGAGAGCGGTAGGGATTACACCATCTGAGTAAAAGTATGGTCACTATTAGAGGCTGGATCCCTTTCTGGTAGAAAGGAACTATATGAGTAAAATGTGGCGGTTGGGGCATCTCCCTATTCATCTTTCTGACCATGCTACCTTAAGTATTCACGTTACTTTAATGGGCCAAACAAACATTGCAAGATGGAAGATAGGAAGATCCTTTTTCATATGGATAAGGTGCTGGATATTTAGGAGAGAACAATGAGTTATTTGAATACAACAAAGGAACACAAGCTTAGAAGTTGTATGGGACACATATAAGGCTTACCTGAGGGGGATACTACAAAGCTTTGTGGTGTCCCAGAATAGAAAAGGGAGAAGTAAGATGATGAAATTAGAGCAAGCACTGGCCAGGTTGGAGGAAAGTTGATGTTTGCAGGGATAGATTAGGAAGATAAGAGGAGAACAGAACAAGAGCTACACCAGTGCCAGGCACAGTTCAGGGCAAGAATCGAGAGTATGGAGAGGCAGCAATGGGAAGCCAGCAAAGTGAAGAATTTTGAATATGAAGAATGTTGTGTGAAGATGTTGGCATTGATGGCTAAAAGAGACAGAAATAGGATTACATAACAGGGATACAGGAGGAGGGATTAAAGGTATTGTTAGACGACAACTCAGGGATTGAAGGGGCATTTGTGAGCTTTCTCCAGAAGTTATATTCAGAACCCACTACACTAGACTTAGATAAAGTAAGGAATTGGAAATTAAGGGGCTACCATCCATCTCTTTAGAGTGCCAGGAGTTTTTAAATCAAGAGGTTAGTGGGCCACAGGTGTTGGATGCAATTAAGGGACTAAAAAGGGGAACGGCAGCAAGAGCGGATGGAATCCCAAATGAGGTTTATATTGGACTAGTTGATAAGATAGTTCCCTTATGGATAACTCTGTTCAACTCAATTTTGTTGGAAGGTTTCGCTGTCCTCCCATCGTGGAATGAGACAACTATTTCCTTGATCCTGAAGCCTGGCAGGAACCCACAAGAGTGTCAGTCATACTGACCCATATCCATGTTAAGTTGTGACTACAAAGTGTTTGCTAATATCCTAGCTAACCGTTTGAATAAAATAGCTGTCAGCAAAATACACCAAAACCAAAAGCGCTTTCTGCCTTGACAACGACTGAGGGAACTAGCACATTGTCTGATTGGAACTATTGGTATTGCTACTGAACACTCATTACCCTTGTCCGTTCTCACATTTGATGGAGCCAAAACCTTTGACCAAGTTAATTGGGAATATCTGATGCTGGTTCTCAAAACCTGGGGGTTGGTGGTACAATCGGTGGTTTTACAAAAAATGTATACCCCCCCATGTCAAAAATTTTGGTTAACAGCTACATTAAAAATCATGAGAGGAACCAAGCAGGGGTGTCCCTTATCTCCACTCCTGTTTGCATTATATGTGGAAACATTGATGCAAACCCTAAGCCTGAACACAGAGGTAGTCCCTTTCAGGTGTGGAGAGAATGAGTAGGAAGGTAGCTCTATATGCGGACGATCTGATGGTATTCACCTCAGATATTACTCAAACATTTTGAACAGGAACTGGCTTTCTTTGGGGGGTTCTTAGGTTATAAAGTTAATTAGGCTAAGACCGAGATAATACTGTGGAATATGAAACAGGAGGGAGTAGGTACTAAGGAAGCCATTAGGTACCTGGGAATATGTGTAGTACATGATCTTGATAGTCTTGTGGACAGGAACCTGTAGAGAGTGAGGAGAGTAGTGTTCAGGCTGATGGCCAAATGGAAGTCTTTACCCCTAATGATCTATGGACGGGCTAATCTTGTGAAAATTTGCTTCTTATTTGACAACATCCCACTTATCTTTGAAGGGAAAGCCCTAGATAATATCAAGAGGAGAATAACATATTTACTTTGAGCCACAAAAGGTATCTGTCTATCTTGTAAAAAGTTCAGAAGTAAACTGGGTAAAGGGGACCTGGAACTCCCTGATATCCAGCTTTAATTTTGGTCATTTCAATTGGAAAATTGGAGGATGCTGTTCTCTTGCCCCGATGAGTACTGCACGGGGATTCTTTATAAAGCCATGACAGAGGTGTCAGGTGAGAAGGTTTCCTCTATAAATGTGGTGCCCTCAAATACTTCAAAAAAAAAAATAAGTGTCTGAGATCAGGTGCTTGATTATGGTCTGATGTTAGAGTGCTATTAGGGATTCCATATTATATTAAACTGTTGCCAATTCAGGATTCCCTGGGGACCCCGGAATCTTTGAAGGACTATTTAGCCCTCTGAGAATTTCTGGGATTAAGACATGGTGGTAGGTAATGGTGGGAGATAAACTAATGTCATGGGAGGACTGGTTGAGGCATGTCTAGATTGAAGTACTATCAGTTGGTCACTTGGTTCAAGACGAAGGGTTGGACAAACTGTGAGCCCAATAGCATCATCGAAATGGAGCTACAGGAAATTAAGGCCATGAAGAAGGATGTAGTGAAGCGGTACCTACATCTAGTAAAGGCAGTGAGACGTGCAGGAAACTGTCATATAATGTATGGGAAAACAACCTACCCAAAGGGGAGCTACAGGAACTTCGCAAATATCCTTTAACTTACTTTATTCCACAATAAAATCTGTCCCTCTTATGAAAAAACACTTGTTCCCTCTTCACAGAATTTATTGGCCACCTATGAAGTTAGCAAAGCTCAATGGAAAAAGAGACTCCAGTTCTAAAAGGTGTGGAATTCAGGATGCTGACAATGTTCACATGTCAGCTGCCTGGCCCTGATCCACTTTTGGAAACTGGTGGGTAAGACAATTGCAAGCATCTGCGGATGGGTGGTGGAGGTAAGCCCAAAGCAGAAACTACTTGGAACGCTGGGTGGGGCAATGGAGTGGGGCTTGACCTACCCTGATTTAGGCAAATTACGCTTTCTCTTGTACCTCCTGACAAGGAGAGACATATGGTGGGGGGGGTACCAGTCAGAACCCCACACTTGGTAAGACTGGTGGAGATCAGTGGTTTACATTTAGGAGATTGAAAAGAAAATGGTGGGCATGGGTCATACTCACAATCAGTCAATATAGGATCCCTAGTGAGAATGCTAGAACATAAGATCCAATAATTATAGCTCTATCGCTGATGTCAGTGTAATGGCTTTGGGTACTCTCCAAAGACCACTGGCCCCTGAATTTAACCTGGTGAGCAATGGAGGCTATACAGCTTGGCTGTATTCTCATTGAAGGTAATATGAGAACTAAATACATAAGTATGATAATATGACGAAGAATGGAGAATGTTCTTCTAGCTTCTAATTCCCAATATTTTCTTGAAATGTGAAACTATCTGTTTTAGTTTCTGCTTGTTCAGTTGATAAGTGATGAGTATCCTGCCCTGCCAGATGTACTTTGATGAAGCCTGCTACAAGAATTTCAGGGCCTCATCTACAAGGAGTTTGTGCCGCCATTGCGTCATTTTGCAGCAGTGCAATCAGTGCTATACACTGCTCCATATCTACAAACTGACGCATTGGGCTCAATGTGTCCATTTGTATTGTCCTGCCTCACATTATTCCTGCAGCAGGTATAATGTATGCAGGGCAGGTGTTCCTACCATAAAACCCACGCAGAACTGACGCAGTGGAATTTAGAACTTTTCACGGTGTCACCCTGTGACTTGACTGCGTCAAAATCCTTTTGCCTGCTCAGACCAGTTAAGGATTGACACACAGCTTTTCACCTAGGACTTTCCCCTGTGTTCTGATGCATTGCTGGAGTTACGTCAGTTTTACGATGCAACTCCAGCAATGCGTAACTTTAGCTCCAACAGTTGCATCAGAATTACTGACGCATCCGTGAAAACCTGAGCTCTGTATTATAAATGCAGTGCATCTTTGGCATTTGCATCTAGCACAAGAAATCTGACGGTTTGATGCTGATGCTTCAGTTCTTGTAAATGAGGTCCTCAGTGTCTACCTCAATCACCACTTTTACAGAATTTTCTTTAAAGCCAATATCATAACTCTAATTAGTGTCTCTGTCCCATCTTGTAGCTATCACTTATTTATGACAGAACCATGAAGATTTATCTGTGTGTATGAAATGTAAATTTTCCAAACTGAAGGGGGGACTTGAATTCACTTCTCCCATCCTGCCTGTAATTCGGTATATCCACGAAACAGGCCTACCGTTAAGACTCTATATCATGGTCAAAGGTTGGCTTCCTCTTAAATATATCTCATTGCACATGATTCATTGTAGTTGAATACAGTTCGTATAATTTGTAGGCATATTTCTTGTAAGTTCTACGTTTTGCAGAATTTTCCACATACAGGGAGTGCAGAATTATTAGGCAAGTTGTATTTTTGAGGATTAATTTTATTATTGAACAACAACCATGTTCTCAATGAACCCAAAAAACTCATTAATATCAAAGCTGAATATTTTTGGAAGTAGTTTTTAGTTTGTTTTTAGTTTTAGCTATGTTAGGGGGATATCTGTGTGTGCAGGTGACTATTACTGTGCATAATTATTAGGCAACTTAACAAAAAAAAAATATATACCCATTTCAATTATTTATTATTACCAGTGAAACCAATATAACATCTGAACATTCACAAATATACTTTTCTGACATTCAAAAACAAAACAAAAACAAATCAGTGACCAATATAGCCACCTTTCTTTGCAAGGACACTCAAAAGCCTGCCATCCATGGATTCTGTCAGTGTTTTGATCTGTTCACCATCAACATTGCGTGCAGCAGCAACCACAGCCTCCCAGACACTGTTCAGAGAGGTGTACTGTTTTCCCTCCTTGTAAATCTCACATTTGATGATGGACCACAGGTTCTCAATGGGGTTCAGATCAGGTGAACAAGGAGGCCATGTCATTAGATTTCCTTCTTTTATACCCTTTCTTGCCAGCCACGCTGTGGAGTACTTGGACGCGTGTGATGGAGCATTGTCCTGCATGAAAATCATGTTTTTCTTGAAGGATACAGACTTCTTCCTGTACCACTGCTTGAAGAAGGTGTCTTCCAGGAACTGGCAGTAGGACTGGGAGTTGAGCTTGACTCCATCCTCAACCCGAAAAGGCCCCACAAGCTCATCTTTGATGATACCAGCCCAAACCAGTACTCCACCTCCACCTTGCTGGCGTCTGAGTCGGACTGGAGCTCTCTGCCCTTTACCAATCCAGCCACGGGCCCATCCATCTGGCCCATCAAGACTCACTCTCATTTCATCAGTCCATAAAACCTTAGAAAAATCAGTCTTGAGATATTTCTTGGCCCAGTCTTGACGTTTCAGCTTGTGTGTCTTGTTCAGTGGTGGTCGTCTTTCAGCCTTTCTTACCTTGGCCATGTCTCTGAGTATTGCACACCTTGTGCTTTTGGGCACTCCAGTGATGTTGCAGCTCTGAAATATGGCCAAACTGGTGGCAAGTGGCATCGTGGCAGCTGCACGCTTGACTTTTCTCAGTTCATGGGCAGTTATTTTGCGCCTTGGTTTTTCCACACGCTTCTTGCGACCCTGTTGACTATTTTGAATGAAACGCTTGATTGTTCGATGATCACGCTTCAGAAGCTTTGCAATTTTAAGAGTGCTGCATCCCTCTGCAAGATATCTCACTATTTTTGACTTTTCGGAGCCTGTCAAGTCCTTCTTTTGACCCATTTTGCCAAAGGAAAGGAAGTTGCCTAATAATTATGCACACCTGATATAGGGTGTTGATGTCATTAGACCACACCCCTTCTCATTACAGAGATGCACATCACCTAATATGCTTAATTGGTAGTAGGCTTTCGAGCCTATACAGCTTGGAGTAAGACAACATGCATAAAGAGGATGATGTGGTCAAAATACTCATTTGCCTAATAATTCTGCACTCCCTGTACTATTTTCTTTTAAAGTTCACCAAGACGTTAGGGATGACAGAAATGGTTATATAGCCAACTTTCTTTGTAAATGTCCACACTCTTACTGGTAAAATATTGTATCATATTTAGTAAAAATATAATCTTTGTTCAATTGATTTGAAAAAAAACGAACTGTTCATATGCATTATCAATGCATCTTTATCTATGCAACAAGGTCTGGAATTCAGTAGTTACTGTATTCCCTGTTGTTATACATTTCCCTGGAAACATGGTATAAAGGTACGACAAAACCAATACGATTTACGGAGTTCGGAAGTCTAAGGTGGCGTTCCTTTATAAAATGTGTTGTTTTGCTGGTTCAAGAATTCTAAAAAAAAACCTGAAAGGCCAAACATATATTCATTCATGCATTATAAACTTACACAATAGCTTACCTTCAAAGTGAGAAAGAAAGGTACGTTAAAGTATTTCTCAGCTCTCACACCCCTTATATATGAAAGCTACCAAATTTGAGAAATTGTTCACACCTGATAATATTAGTATGAATACTCAAATGCAAATGCACATTTAGTAGTAGCAAACGTTAAAAAAAAGTTGCTTGTGGGTGTAATTTAATGAGATGAACTACCTTGGAATAATGGAGACATATTTGATTTTTTTAATCTTCTGTCGTTACTTTCGAATCTTTTTTCATTAATCTTGTTTTCAACCACCTTTTATTCGTTTTCTAGAAACTGATATTGCATTAGTCACACCTACCATCCATTAGGAAAACCCACGAGCCACAGGCTGTTAAAATAAAAATTATACTTTATTGCTTTACAAAATGGTTTAAACTCTCATAGAGAAAGAATACTTTACAAAATACGCGGATAATACACAATCCTCGTATTAAATACACTTGGTGGATGTGCCGTCCATGCAGAGGAAGTGTGTTGGAGGCAGGATTGAAGGAGGCATAGGAACACACATGGGCAGGCATTGCTTCTAATGCCGTGCAGAATAATATATAACAACACACTCAGATTCAGGACCACAATCATTGGAGGCTGCAGTGACAGGGATGGAAGAGTGGAAGCATTTAGAAGGGCAAGTGTATGGCTTTTCACCAAGGTTGTGGCCTCACTCAAAAAATGGTAGTTTGGACTAAAGCAGTTCTGGACACCATTAATTGACCCTTGCCAATAGGCATTGGGAGTATCAGTGCATTATTCTTAATGCGGATTGGTGAACTACCACTTTACTTCTTTATACAGATAAGATTAATTTTTAATTCCCTCTCAACTGTGTACTTAGGCCCATATTTATACTTTTTAGCGCCACATTTGCGTCATTTTTTGCCGCAAAAGTGGTGCAAAGTTACAAAATAAAATTGTATTTTGTACGTTTGCGCTGCTTTTGCCTCAAAAAAGGTGTGCAAATGCGGCACTAAAAAAAAGTATAAATATGGGCCTTAACGTTTTTCTAATGTTAGGTCAAATCTAATGGTGAAGAAATTATCTCTAGTTAATAGCCTTCGGATGCCGATTCCCACTAGGGGAACTTTCAGACCACTGACTTTGATGGGGAATTTTAGAGTTAAACCCATTTTCTGAGGAATGTACGATGCGTTTTGAAAGCTGATATGATTAAGGATTGTAGAACCACATAAATAGGTAGTCTTTTAAACAATGGCACTCTGAGTCTATGTGCTATAATGGGAAAATCATCTTGAAATTACTTCTGGTCCATACAAGCATTCAAAGCTAAATAATTGATGGTGTGGTGTGATTCAGCCCATGCACACATGAGGCACGTCTGGTTGCACTATCTGCACAGAGCTGTTCCCTGCTGGTAAGTGAATCATGCTACAGAGGCCGACTTTTAGCTGTCACAAACGCAGCCACGCATCTTGCCTCAGGCCACGGAATTGGGAACGAAAGTTTCATTTGAAGGGGGGCTCCAAGTGGATTCTATTGGGCAGATCAGGTAAGGGTTAAGATAGGAGGGAAATGTTACAGGTCTGTGCTCCCCTGCTACCTGCGCACACTATGGACTGGGAGTTGTGCAGGCAGTAACACGTTCGCTGATTGGTTATTTTGGAAAGAAGGGGAAAAAATACAATCATTGAAGGCCATGTGAAAAAGACCAATTGCCAACTTCCCATCAAGTACTTTGTACAGAGCAAAATCTAGAGGCCTTTACTGCATTTTGTGGTCATGTTAACAGTGTTCTTGTAAATAAACTCTGCATCGAGCTCTATGTTACTGTCGCTTACGTACACTCAGTATATTTAATATTGCAGTGGTTTCACTACTTACACAGTTAGTATTTATAACACTGTAATTCGGCAGCACTCTGGTTATTAGAAAGTCAGTACACAGGTCACTGATGTGGGCTCGCTATTACTTTTTCAATAGACCTGCTCCTTGAGCTTTCTCTAATTACACAGTCAGTATATGTGCTACCGGAGTGATATCAAGGATATAGTCCCTAAATAAAGACAGAGTTCCCTTACAATTTCTTGGCCAGCACATCTAATACTGGAGTGCTTTCACTGAATGAATCATCGTACAAAACACTGAAGCGCCCTCACAGTCAGCGTATCTCACTCTTGGGTGATTTGTGGCAGTGTGTCCTACGCTAAGATTCTCCGACTATCAAACAGTAACAATGTGCATGTGATACCATGCAGCTCTTCTCTTTCCTCTTCTCGCCTTGTGTTTCCAGCTCAAGTGTCTCTCTCCATCCATACTCCTGTTTTTTCCATCTCGACTTGATCTATTTTGCTTTGTGAGCATCATCTTTTCACACACCCTGCCAAGATCCGGTACAGTCACATCAGTCTCAAGGCTGCTATCATAGCACAACCTCTTTGGATCTTAGCTCAGATTCCAGGGCCAGCCCGGTAGAGGGCCACTTGATACCCCATTTTGACCAGTCTTTCAGTCATGCCTGGATTCCTGAGGCTGAAAGACACCCTTGCCCTGAGGCCACGCGCCATTGGATCTACGTAACAGGTGTCCTTAACAATCAGTAAACAAATAGTGTCCCTTGCCAGAACTTGGGACCTGATTTTACCGCAAGCTTGGAAAACATGCGGTTTGTATTACGCTGCTCAGTATCCTTTTGTTAGAAGTCTGGTTTTCGTCATGCCAACACATCAGCAACACCATCTGAGTACTGTGTTGATACCAGAGTGCAGATTTGCCACACTTACATTTTACATGGGGATAGATAAGCCAACCAGTGACCAATCTTAGCAACATACCAGAGCAAGGCAAGTTTATGTTCATCTCCAGCTGAAGACAGGAATCCATTTGACTTGCAAATGCTACGCATTTAACCAAATTCTCTCCTTTGGCAGTATCAATGCTTGGGAATGTGCAAGAGTGTTGAGTAGCAGGATGCCAACTTTAAGCCTTCAGGGGCCACAACAGGGTCAAGGATGATGATGCTTGAGATTATTACTTCAGTACACTCAATATGTTGAACCCACAGGTGGCTTTGGGCTTCTGTTGCACCTTGACTACCATGTTCAAAAGGTTCCATCCAGGGACCAGTGGTCAGAAGATAACTTCCTCTGAACTGCCATAGTCACTCTCCACCATGTCTGAGTCCTCGTAGTTAGGGACCACCAAGGACAGGGCTCTGCGAGTTGGGGCTGGCCCCTCAACATCAGCATAAGAAGGCTGTGCTACACTCAGGCGCATACTGACCCGCTTGTAGCCAGGGTTGGGCTGATACTGGTTCCCCTCTGCTAAGGGCAATGGATAGTAACTGATGGCGGTGTATTCATTCTGGCACTGGGAGGGTGGCACCTCCTCGGGCCGAGGGATCATCAGATCTTCCAAGTTTTTATTGCTGTAGAGAGTGGGAAGAGGTGCCCGCTTGTTGGTCTGGTCCAGTGGGAATGGGAAACCGCCATAGAGGTCTGCATGCTCAGAGTCCCTGGGAAGAGGAGGCAGAGGTGGGGGAGGAAGTGGCCGATGTGTGATCTCGTAGCGCTGATATTCTTGAAGTGCTGGAGTTCCGTAACTTGGTGGCCAGTATGTTGTTTCAGCAGGATGCACTAGAAGGAAAGAAGAGAAGAGAGTCATTTTGATGGCAATGTTTCCTGTAACATCGATTTGATCTTATCCTGCACCAATTATTATATAAAAGAGGTTCAAGAAGGGGTCTGTAGGTGACGGTAACATGCAATGAGCGAGCTTGGTGTTTGCTCCCAATGGTGGCAATAGTAAGGTTGATTGTCAAAAGTGTTTTGAAGGTAATGCAGGATGATAGAGGGGAAAAGGGGTCGCTACATAGTTTAGAGTTGCTCCACGGTCCACTACTTTGAGCAGAAGTATCTATAGGACTAGAATTTCTTCTTTGTAGAATATATATGCATTGGCTGAGATTCAGAAATGTATGAGGGGTATCTAGGCAAGGAGGGGTCAGATGGAAGAGAGACCGAAAGAGAATGGTTTAAAATTGCGACAATATATAATGGATACAGTGCAGACTGAGCGATGAGGAATAGAAAACAAGAGAGTAGATTGAGAGGAAGCTCCCATTCGCATCACAAGGATAAACAGAAGCCTCATTTTACTAAAATATCAATCTCAAGGAAGAATTGGTTGCTTTCCAGATAAAGGGTGGTATAGTCTGCATCTACAATAAACCACGTCTTGGATACCAGTGAGTGATGACCTGGTGTCAGGTCACTCAGGAATATTATGGGAAAGGTAGAAAGTGGCTTGTAGTTGCCCGTTCAACACATGCAGCCGATACACCGGGAACAGGCTAACGTTGACCACAGTCGCTTCCTCTCTACTGATTCAGTCTTCAGAAGTATGTCTGCCAGGTTTGCCAGCAAGCATCAGCTCCTATCAGTAAGCAGAGTTGGCAAAAATATTTAAGAAATCACTCTCCTGTGAAAAAAACATAGAGTTC
The DNA here is from genome assembly GCF_031143425.1 of Pleurodeles waltl. NCBI lineage: Eukaryota > Metazoa > Chordata > Amphibia > Caudata > Salamandridae > Pleurodeles > Pleurodeles waltl. Next base: position 914,986,593 of record NC_090446.1, read on the forward strand.
GGTTTCTGGACCAATATGAATGCTTGCTTTAACTTGCTCCAGGCTGGGTCAAATTTATTTTGTCTCTGGCATGTTGTAAGGTTATGTAACGCTGGCAGAGATTGTGTAATTGCCAATTACAGCTTGATTACAGTTACTGATGTCATTATTGCAATAAAAATATACAATTCCATTTTAGTCAGAAGCATGGACGTCAATTAGGGGTCGCCACGGGTCTCAGTTGCGACCCCCAGCTTGCCCCTTGCGACCCCTGGCACTGCCTCTGCGGCCCCTGACCTCGGAGGTGGCAAAATGAAGTGCCCGGAACACAGCGACAGGTCGTGCTTATGGACGTTGATTGGGGCTCCACTGCCTAGTTTTCAATCCGTTTTTTAAAATTGCACTATAAGTGAATAATATATTCACTATTAGTAATAAAAAAAATGGAGTACAGTTAGCTGGAATATGATCCTCTTTGGTAATTGAGTTAAGTAAAAAACACTTTGAAATGTATGTTGTGTGCATGCGTGCTGGTGAGAGTGTGTTTATGTAAAAGAGAGTGTGTGTATGAGTGAATGTGTCTTTATGTAAGCATGTGTCTGTAAGTGAACGTAAAGATGAAATGGCGTGTGATGTCACTTCCGCTACCCCTGGCATTTGGGTGATTTGACGTCCATGGGCAGAAGATTGTTTAAGATTCTCAGTCCTTCCACTGTATTTGCACCAAACTGTGCTAAAGGCACGCATACTAATTGAAATTCTATTTCCTAAACCTACACTCTTAATTTTTCATTGTGGAAAGTTAAATATTCAGCAGTTCCAAATATTTCCAGCATTTGCCTATTACTATACTTACACGACAGAAAAGGGATGTGCAGTAGGGCAGAGTTAGGGTAGACAAGCTCCGGTCAGTTTATGCACCTCCATTATTCAAAGGCAGCAGCAGAACTCAAAAGTTACAAGTGCTCTAAAACTCCCGTCTACCGCCTGTACTTTTCACGTTTTAACCTTCACCTTTCCGCACTACAACAAATAGGATTCTGTTGAGGGCTTGAGGGTGCAACCAAAGGTCACCCAGATAGGGTGGCCACCTTGCACGGAGACAAATTACAGACAGTGACCTTTAAAATCCAGGAAAGGGGGCAGAATTCAGGATAGACAAATAGGTGAAGAAGTCAATTTTACGGACACAGCTGCAGGGGTTAAGCAGTCATATAAAAGTAAATAAGTAGACAGCTAACACAAGGAAGTCAACATAGGTTTATGGCCTCTGATTTGTATTACAGATATCAATGTCGAGCAATAATTTATATGTATATGGACTTATTTAAAGAAAACAAAATAGAGGCATAGCAATTTTTCTCAGTGCCAAAGATATCTGTCTGTGAACTAAAATATTACCTCTGATACGCCAACTTGTCGTTGCTTGGACCAAATCGCATGACAATGAATTTGCAAATGCGTGTTAGCATCAGTTAGAATGGCAAAGGGGGAGGCTATTGCTGCTGCAGGATGAGGCTCACATGCAGGAAAAAAAAGAGTATTTAGTTCTCCTGAAGAAGGAGAAATCACCAGGGCATGGTACTAAACAGTGAGGTGGAATGGAGCAAGTTTGGGCAGGGGCAGATGTAGGACTCTTAATAAGGTGACAGTGTTAGTTAAAATGTAACATTTTAAACTCTAAAAACACTGAAAATTCACCGGTTATAGTTAACTCAAGCAACTTTAACTTGCACCCTCACCATGTCCTATTTATGACTACACCACTCATATCATGTTCTGTGATATCACTGATTATATGACTGTGTAAAGCCGGGTCCTGAGTTATAGTTATTTGAGTTATCTGGAAATGGTGAAGTTCAATGATTTTTAGACCTAAAAAACTGTTGATGCACTAGAGTTTTCTGATTCCTCGCAACTACTTGTGCCCTGCCGTCTATAACATTTCCTGCTTCAGAATGTCCCTGGGTGAGGGGATCTTGCAAGCAGGAGGCTGGACCCTTCCAGAGAACACCAGTAACTGTGATGTTGGGCAGCTGGAGCAATGCAAGTTCTGGGAGCTATGCGATAAGGTAGCAGATGGGTGTGCAGGTGGGCAGGATAGGACACAACCGGGGGAGGCAACCCTGGAAGTTGGTGGGTACTGCAGCGCATGGGACTGGCCAATAAATCTTTTGAGCAAATTAGGTGGGTTGTGCTGGCTGCTGAGAAACTGCACATGCTCAGAGAAGGAGACTGGGGAAACTGATGCTGAGAGGGCAAACCCCCCAGATTCCCCATTTACAAAACTATGAATAGTTGCATTATTTGAATTGCTCCTCATAATGTATATTATGAGACGCAGTGTGAGTTCTCGCACTAGTTCTCCATTTTATTTTTCTCCTTGAAGTCCTTGTTCTGTGCAAAATGCCCACTGTGAGCATTCTGAATTCAGCTCTCTGTCTTGACTACAGAAATTATCAATTTCTTCTTGAAATGTCTGCCAGCGTGATAAGACTCCTTAAGGCTTAGACAATTCCAATTACGGAATTCAGACAGTCTCTTTTATTGTATTAAAAAATCCTGATACAAATTTTGATAATAGACCACAGAGGAACGCAAACACCTCCACCTTCCTACCCTCCATTCCTCTCTGTGTACATAACGGTATGTGTGCGTAAGAAGACATTGAAAACAGGCATTACATTGTAGCTACATACCAGAAAATATTGGTCATTTGCATTATTTCCTCCATGGAAGGTAGATAATGTAGCAGAGAAAAGAGTGTGCTGAATCATAACAAAATAACAAAATGTGTTTGTCATTTTTCTCCCCATCCTTTCCCTCTTCCCTCTTTCGGTTTCTTTCTCTTTTTCCCTTCCCTTTTTAATTTCAATTTCACCTTCTTTTTCGTTTTTCTTTCCTATTTTCACTTTCCTTTTCTCTTTCAATTTCCCTTTCAAATTAACATGTCACCTCTTTCACTCCCCACGCTCCCTTTTCTTTCTCATGGTTTCTGTTTCAGGTGTTCTTCCTGCACAGAAAGAACTGTAAAAGACCGAGGGATTTAGGGACCTTTAGTATTTTTTGTTGAGTCTGGCACTTTAATCTACATCCCATCTAGGTGACTTGCTCTGTTGGGAGGGGGCTAATTTCTTATAAAACTGGGCAAAGAAGTAGACAAATTCACATTATTTTAAATAGCCTGAAGAAACAGTGGTAAGATAGAAAGATGTCCTAATGTGAACGGAGGCACTCACCGAAGTCATCACCTTCCCAAGTGCTCTTCACAATGGACTCATTGTCGGAGCTCGAAGGTGGAGCTGGTGGGAGGTTGGGTGCGACACTACACACTACAGTTCCACGTGCTTTCTGAGTGTTTCCAGAGCCAAAGGATGTGAATTCTGGTGCGTCCAGCTGCTTGCATGAGCCAGATGCATCCAAGTTGTTCTGCGAACCAGTCCTTATAAGATTCAATTCAATTGGTGGTCCAGCACCTTGCGTATCTACACCAATATTCTTGGAGAACTCGTTCTTCAGGATAACGTCAGGGTCTTCCTTGGGGACAGGTTTATGGGCCATCTTCCGACGTTGAAGGTGCTTTTTCAGGATGATGAAGGCTCCCACCAGGATACCAAGCCCGAGGACACCGGCCACAATCTCTGCAATCTCGCGAGGCCCTGTCACCATGCTGTAGCTTCTTGTCTCAGGCAACTGCCATACCTCGCAGGTCGGGCCCCCATACCCATCAGTGCAGTTACAGCGTGGGGAGCCATCACTGTCACTCTTCTCACAGTGCCCCCCGTTCATGCAGGGAGCCTCTGGACACCCTAAGACATCATCCTCACACCTGCAGAATAATGGTTGGGAAGGGAGAAAGAGGCAAGAACACACATTAATCTTCTGACTTCAACATACAATTAATTACATTCTGTCAATAAATATTCTCGAATTAGCGGGTAGGTAAGAGTTTTCATGATCCCTTAGCAAATTAGAAGCTTGAACCACGTACTCAATTCTGCTGGGCTATGGCTGACTGATCCTGACACTATATGACTGGAGACCTCCAGGAATAAACACTACTATGAAAAAAAAAAAAACACTTCCATTCTAGCTTAAAGATGGTCTTAGCATCAACTCAACTTCTCCTTCCTGCAGGTGGAATGCAGAGCCAGCAGAAGACAGTGTGGCAGAGAATGCATGTCAATAGCAGAAACACAGGAAATTTGTAAGGTGACAGTGAGCGTGTTCGAGGGAGGAGAAGAAATACACGAAGCAGGGCAAAACAAGCATTGACAAAGCCAATAGGTCTCACCAGTGCTTAATTTGTGATGAAATGGTGGTTACAACTGGGGTTCACCAGCACTCGTTTGTAGGTGACACCACCTTTTTTACTCATCAGACTGCGACCCAGAGCAAGAGAAAGAGAAACACAGTGAGGGAAAGAAGAAGGGAGATAAAGACGCAAAACAGTGGCAAAGGAGATAGCTGGGATAAAAAAAAGCCTGCATGAATGAGATAAAGGCACACGAGTGTCTGGTGGTGGATGAAAAAAGCTTGAACTGAAATGAAGACTATGCAACCTCAGTATTCGTCTCACCCAATATTTGATAGCGCTAGCGGTAGACTTCTGAACAAAACTTTGTGCCACAGCACTTATTCTTTTACAAATTAAGCACTTGGTCTCACCCTTTTAACCTAATGACTTCGAAAATGCATTTTGCCAATGCTGTGCAGCATCAGGAAAAAAGGAAAGAAAACCACAATGATGTTTATGCATCATGACCCTATTGGTGACCACATAATTCCATTTGCAGATGCATACATGATGATGTATGCACATGCTTGTGTAATAATGTGTGCGTGCAGCAGCAGAATGATGTGAATGCCATTTTATTTATTTTTTAATTTACCATAATGAGATGGCAGACACCACTTGGGGCTGTAAATAAAAACAAATATTTTTTACAACCTCCAAAGCATTTTTTTTTTTTTTTTTCTTCAATGAGTGGCCCGGTAGCAAGTGGCAGTTGCCAGGCACTTCAACATTTTTTTTAACAATACATATTTTATTTTAAGGACCACAAGGGACGGGGGAGAAATAAAAGAATGTGTGAGGGGGAGGAGTTACAGAGGAATCTAAGGCAAGGAGGAACAAATAAAAAAATATGTAAAAACCAGCATGGGGTAAGCATTGGATGCATCAGTGGAGGAGGGAACAACACAGAGCACTTTGAGAAGGGCATAGATATTTGAGAAGGCTATGAAATGCATATAGCAAAAACACAGTGCATAGAGAGGAACCAACATGCGCACTTACTTTGAATGCTAACAGCAAAAGAAAAAAAAGTGGTTTCCCGAATGTAAGCAGAAGAATGATACAAGCAATCCAATCTAGATTGAATGAAGAAGCTGTTCTCCAGTGTAGCAACAAACAAAAGGAGAAAGTGAAGCAAGTGAATAAGAAGCAAGCAAATGAGAGTGACGAGAAAGCAAAGGACAGCAGTGGACTGACTCAAAGCCCACTGTACATTTTTGGTATAGTCCACAAGTGATCTTTTCTAACTAATATCTAAAAGTTGTCTATAGCTGATACAGTGTAAGTAATAGGCTAGGATAGGACAACGTAGATAGTAATGGCTGTGAGTACAATTGGGGGAAGGTGCTAGTTGATGCTAATATTTTTGTGCTGTTTCACGATGATTTGGATGATATTACTGTTGATATTGTGGGGAAGCTCATGAACATTTGAGGAGACTGTGAATTTTTGGAACATGTGGTTTTGTTACAATTTGTCACTGATATTTAAGGGGCTTTGTCTGAGGATTTGTTGACTTTTGGGCCACGCGAGTGGGCATTTTTTAATTGATCCCTACTCAAACATAGATTTGTGCATGAATTGGGATCACAAGTTTCCTGGTAATTACCACATCCCTGCAGTTTCCCCCAGATTAATTTTGTCAGGTCAAACTTGTTGAAATTCACTGAGGGAAAGTAGCAGGACAGGCGGATTTTGGTGCACATTTTACCAAATATGCATGTTGTGCCCCATTTTAAAAGGCACAGCTTGGAACATTCAATCATGATTGCACATTTAAATTCTAATCCCCGGATTATCGGATTTTAGAAGTGCGATAAGTATCACATTTTCAACTATGCCACTAACAACAAGAGCATTGATGTTGGTATTCTGGGATGATTACAGGTAATATAAAAAAGGTTTTCTGATGCTGATTGTTTTAGTATATTGTGTGACAATTTTGTTCCATTTGATGAACTTCTGAGACCACTCAAGAAGGAAGAGAAGGATTTCAAAATATTTGTCATAGGACATTTTATGATTTTTCTAACTATTTGGCAGAGTGAGAGTTGAAAGTTCCATTATGATCTTTTTTTAAATAGGAGGTAAGCCCAACCTCGCCATATGCCTAAAAATATAATATTTTATCAATTATCTTGTCTACATATTCAGTAAGTTGCTAAATGTTGCTAATTTCTGCTTAAAAGAACATTTCAAGGTAGACAGAACTTTAAAACTCCACTAAACAATTGGTTCTAAAATCCAATTAATTTGAGCAGTAGCAGGTTTTTGACACGTTTTAAAAAGTATGTATCTACTCTATTTTGAAAGTTTTCTTTGCATTACATCTACTCTATCTCCATTTATGTCAACATCAGGGCAGTGCACGCTCTACGGGTGACAAGAATGCAAAAACCCAACAGTTTCAAGCTAACATAACTTATGCATTGTGATGATATGACGTTGTTTAACCTTTTGCATGGCAGAGTTTAATCTTAAAGACTTATGTTCAGCATGCATATAAATACTGTTGACATGCTCTGTACTGCTGCAGGTTTCCAGACTGTGTCAGGGTGTGGTCCCCTTCCAGGGCCTTCTATAGAAGCTTTCCCTGCAGCATGCCTGGGTGTGGTTTGTGGGCTGGGCCAAGACTCTATATAAGGGAGCCAGCCCAGCTCCACGTACTCACTATTCCGAGGTCCCGCTGCAGAGTAGCAGCAACTTCCTGAGCTCCTGTTCCGGTGGCCTACTTTGATTTTCCAGGCCTCTGCCCTTCATTTACATTGGTGATCCTTAATCAGGGCGGTAAGACGGAGGTTGGGCTGGGCCCCCGACCCCGTTATCGAGGACGCTCGAGTTCTTGGGCCTAATTCTTGCATGATAAACCATTTAACTCTTGCGCGTGTGAATGTGCGCTTGGGCATTTCGTGGCATTTGCATGCTGATACTCGAATCGGCAAGACGCGCGATTCATGTTCTTGTGATTTAACCCTTGATATTCATTGTGCGCTACCATTCTTTGACAGTTACATGGTGGCATTCGAATCGGCGAGATGCGCAATTCATGTTCTTGTTATTTAACCCTTGATATTTATTGTGCGCTACCATTCCTTGACAGTTACATGGTGGCATTCGAACCGGCAAGACGCGCAATTCATGTTCTTGTGATTTAACCATTGATATTCATTGTGTGTTACCAATCCTGGGCAGTTACATGGTGGTATTCGAATCGGCAAGACGCGCTATTCTTTCCTCATGCTTAATTCATGTTATTCATTGTACGCTACCATTCCTTGGCAGTTACATGGTGGCATTCGAATCAGCAAGACACGCAATTCTTTCCTCATGCTTAATTCATGTTATTCATTGTGCGCTACCATTCCTTGGCAGTTACATGGTGGCACTCGAATCGGCAAGGCGCGCAATTCTTTCCTCATGCTTAATTCATGTTATTCATTGTGCGCTACCATTCCTTGGCAGTTACATGGTGGCATTCGAATCGGCAAGACGCGCGTTTCTTTCATCGTGCTTAATTCATGTTATTCATTGTGCGCTTCCATTCTAAGGCATTTACTTGGAAGTTTTCGAGTTGACAAGTCGCATGATTTATTCCTCGAATCTACATGGTGTTATTCATGGTGCACAATCCTTCTATGGTGTTTACTATCTATGTGAAAATCTGCAAAGTGGGCAAATTCATGTTCCGACAATTTGAGAAAACAAAAAGGCCAGAGGTCTAGATGTAATGTGGTGTGTTCCTAATATGCTTTCTCAAAAATGATTCATATGATGGTTTAGAAATTATTCAGATTGTTTCCTGATTCTCATGCAAAGGAAAGTACTTGAATTTGAAAGTTTCATTTAACAATTTCTTGATTCCCTCACAGGTATCCAGTCATCTTGAAGCCTAGTCATTTTAAGTCTATGTTTAGGTTGTTCATGTTTTCATAATGACGATGCTTAGCGTCATTACCTAGTACTGATTTCTTGTGATGTAATTTTGATACTGTGTGTTTTAACTTTTGCTTCCTACAGGTCTCCTTCCCAGCTGTTCCCTTCCTAATCCCCTTTTCCCCACTTGGACTCTCTTAGACTCTGTGATAAATCTAATCAGGGCATTGGAGCTGTCTTGTGGTGGAATTGTTGGGAACGTGCACAGACCCCGAGGATCTGGTGACTCTGACAATTTACAAGTGTCTCGAAAATGTTATGTCACAATAAAGTGATCAGCTAAGGTGTAAAATGTCGATGATTTTTAGGGTGTATCTATGTTTTTTTGGCAAGCCATGAGGATGTTGTGGTGTGATTTCTGGGACATGAAACTAGAGGTGCTACAGCCACCTCCTCCATCCCTCCACACCGCATCATTTTAATCAAAGAGTTACATTTTCAGTTTTTAAATGTTCGAGATTTAAATCTTACCTTCAGTACCACCACACAAGGCACTTTACTTTTTGTGTGCTATAGCGCTTGCTTTTCTACCAGCTGTATCTCAATGGTTTGACTTTCAAATGCAGGCTCACATGACTGGTGGTCATTCTATTATTTTTTGGAAAGACCAGCTAGAGTGAAACTAGGGTAGCAGTCATCTTCCCTATTTTAAGGAGCCGGTGGAGCAGGAATCATGCGAGAAAACCATGTTAATGCAAATGTTAAGCACTACACAGCACTAAGTCATTGCTAGTAAATAACCTAACATCTCTCAGAAGTTACTAGAAATCCTTATCGCTCACTATAGTCCATTTGGAAACATAAGATGTGGATTTTCTTGGCAGCAATTGTGCTACAAGTGGGTATCCATCAGCTTTTCTGCAAATCTTCTAAATAGAGCTATACTGGCTCACGACACTGTTATTAATGCTTCAGGCAGTAAATGTAGGTATAGCCACGGTTCTTTACGTAAGGACAGATGCGGTTCCGGCAGTATCAATGGAACTACCAGCAGTACCAGAAGTGGCCATTATTACCCGCCTACAATTGACAAAACTTGAAACCATGGCAAGCCAGAACATTGCAGTGGGTGCCATATTAGTTTTAAAAGTAGGAAAATAGCCTTAATACTACTAGAGGAGACTGACAAAATAGCAACACTCAAGGTAGTAAAAATCCTTGCACTGGCTGGACAGCCACAATTGCTGTGTAGAGTGTAAATCGTGTCCCCCAAGACTGCCGTTGCCGGACTTCTGGTCTCACCTAGGTCCTTGGTGGTGGCTCAGGCATCTGCAGGTGTATCCGCTGAGAGTTGGAGTGCAAGTGCCACCCCGAAGGCAGGGCTGGGATGCACAATTGTCTCCGTCCAGCTGACAGTGTTGACCAGTAAATGGTGGGGGGCAAATGCAGCTGTAACCTGGGGAGAGAGGTACAAATGGGTTAGGAAATGTAGGGAGGGCGTTTAAGTAACGTATGAAAAATAATCAATTACGGTAGATACATTAGTCATGGAGAACACATGGAGTTATCCAACTCACTGGTGTCCAGTCAGTTGCAAAAAACAATACTATGGCTAATTAAAAACGCATGATCCATATTTACTAAGGGCGATTCCTTTGGACTTGGGTAGGAATGAATTGCCATGTTGCATTTGTACTGTTAATAAAACACATTTTCACATGAACTTTTAGCAGCACCTATGATTTTTACCATATAGAGGTTGTCCTGGGGATTGTGAGGATCATGTACAAAAACAAGGTATACACAGTTCCACAATGTGAGTATAATCAGGGAAACCACACTGGGTCCTGATCTAAGGAAAAGATCGGAAAGAAAAGAAAGAAAACCAGGTCCCTGGAAAATTAATTATTTTGGAACAAGAGCCCTCACTCACCAAAGGTGACATGCTTCATCCTTGGGCTCTGCTCCACGTCAGGCCGGCGCTGCAATGCCTGACGGGCCCCTCAAGGGGGGCTCTTTGCCGGAGATCTTTTGAGATATATGGCCGGTTTAGAAAGAATAGGGTATAGGATTGGAAAAATTATATTTAAAAATAACTAGAGGTTAGGCAAATTTTATTCAATAATCCAACCACTGTCATGATTAAAACCAAAGAACGGGGAGGGAAAAGAACAAGGTCTAGGCTCCCCAAAAAATTATTCACTTCCTCACTCAATTTGAGGTAAGGAATTGTACGTACAGGATCCCCTGTACGATTTACCAAAAGGTCAACATGTTTCTCGCTATTGATGTCCTATGGATCTAACGCGATTCTTCAGGACCTAAACTACCTAATCCTATGTGTAAATGTAACCTATAGTAAGGAATATTAGATTGTGAGGATCCCCATATGCTTTTATCTGGGCAGTATTCAACCTGGCATTCTTTGGTGTGTGCGAGGTTTTGCCCGTGGGTTGCAGGGGCTCACCACCATAGGCTGCCAGGAAAGCCATGCAATGACATGACAACTAATGTGCACTCTAGGGGCAGCCAAGGGTTTCAGTATCATGGCAATTGGTAGAATTCCAGGGAAAAACTGTTTGTTATAGGCCAATAGGGTGCATGCTGCTTGAGTTCCTGCCCTCCTGGACTACTAAAACTAGATGGAGATGGCAGGATATCCAGGAATAAGTGTGGCTGCATGTTTGCCATCCATTGCCAGAACTCCTGTCTCTCTATCAGCCTCTGTATCTCTCCTCTTTATTCTAAAGTAGGTCTGTTATCTGGTGCAGGAGCTTGATCCCTGCTGGTCGTAGGTCTTAAAACCACCCCATATGGAGGTCATAGAGTCATTTATTTGCACGGAACGCTTACCTTGCATCTCATTAAGGCAAGGTAGGTCTCCACTTTCAAAAAATGACTTTAATTCCATAAATTTGGCACTTCAGGGGTCTAGCACCAAAGTATAAATATGGAGTTAGTTTTGCACCGAATTAGAGTAAAATAAAAATGACACTAATTCGGTGCAAACAGAGTATAAATATGCCCCTTAATGTCAAGTGCATGCTGGCTTTATTTCCTCTTCTTTTGGCTGGAACATTGTCCAAGTACTGATTGCTTCACTTCAGTTGCTGTCCATCTGTTGATAGCTTCATGATTGAGACACTATTTCTTTTCTTCTTCCTTGTTGCACCTCTTGCCATTTGTAGCTACGTTTTACTATGACACATGCAGTTCAAAGAAGCCCCTGCTCCTTTGAAATGGATGTTTATTGTGACAACAGATGGTGTTTTTATTGTGACAACTAATGTTATGTGCTTCCAAATTATTTTTCACTAAGTCATGGACATGAGCACAATTGCTTTTTTTATCTGATAAGATGTTTTGCCAAATGTTGTTTTTCTTTTTTTCATGCCTGTGGAGATTAGTTGATTTGCTCAGACCCACAGGGGTGTTGTGCCAAGACCTAACAAGCATTAGCAAAGCAATGGGTCTAGTTTTGGAGACTATTTGCTCTGTCATTGCCTTTTGTTTATGCTGTACAGCACCAACCTTGGCAATTATCTCTAGCCATGTTGTGTAGCAGCATGGCTGCTGTTCAGCATGGCTATAAATAATAATAAAAAAGGACTATGATTTATCCAGCGCTAAATTACGTTTGAAAGAAAAAGCACATTAGCCTTGGCTGCATCAGAGGTTCTTTCAAATGTGTTTTAGCCACACTGCAAATCATCTGCACTCCTTTACAGCATGGCTACAAAACATTTCCAAAGCCAGTAGCTCTCATAGACGAGACCTATTTGCTTTGCCAATGCTTGTTCTATCTTTCTCATTCTTCTTTTGATGTGAAGTTATTTTAGCATTTACATGGGCACATTATTTTAGCTCTGGGGCTGTGCCTGTGCCCTTTCAGCTAGTTAAAAGTCATTTGTATTCCTTTTATTATCTTAGCAAAACTTAATTTTAGTAGATATGTTTTATTATTTTTATCAGTTACCCTTCCAAGCAGAATGTTATTCATTTCTTTGTACAACATTTTCTTCCTGTGCTGAACCCAAGGCTGCACACAATAGCTTACCAGGTATTGCCAGTACAAAGAGTATGATGTCTACTTGTTAGAAGTGGATCCTCTTCTTGGCAGTGGATTGCACCCTGTCCAAGTAGGGACCCTCACTTTAGTCAGGGTAAGGGAGCCACACAGCTGAGCTGGCCCCTGCTCATCCCAATGGTAGCTTGGCATGATCAGGCAGGTACAGTACATTTGGAAAATGATGAAACAAAGTAATCGTATGGAGTCAGGGAGGTGAGGCAATGCTGGAGATGGTGCAGCATTGGTTTCTTACTGCTACTGAGGAGGTGAGGCGTTGGTTCCTTACTGCGAGGAAGGGGAGGCGAGGGGTCGGTTCCTCACGGTTGCAGGGGAGATGATGTGGTGTAGACGGTGAGGCATCGGTTCCTTAGGATTTGGTGGGGTCGATGAATTCAGCAGGTCAAGACGTGAGGCCTCGAGTTTGCGGTGTTGTGGTCACACCACGGGGCCACAGATGACGCTGTGGCAAGACTCCGGAGGTGCTGCAGTGGCATCAGGCCTGCGGTGTCAGTCGCAGTTGTTGCACTCAGCGGGGGCTAGGACTCTGGTGCAGGCAGCAGCGCAGAGTCAGACAGTGGTCCTGGTTCTGAAGTTGCTCTGGAGCCAATGTACTTGGTTTATTCTTCGTTACACCAGAACTCACTCCCAAGGGCTGAGGAACTGGATTTGGCACCACCTGGTGATTCAGGACTCTCGGCAAGAGAGCCCAGATGCTTGCAGATAAATCTTCGATGTCTCTGAGACTTCTAACGGGAGGCAAGCTCAGCCCATGCACTTTAAAAACCTTTAAAGCAGGATGCAGGAGCAAAGTCCAGTCCTTTCACTTCCAGGACAGAAGCAACAAGCAGCAGGCCATTACAACAAAGCAACAAGCAGAGTGGCAGTGCTTCCCACAGCATCTAGCTCTTTTTCCTGACAGAATATCCGCAGTCCAGAAGGATTCTAAAGTTGTATAATAATAGTGTGGTGTTTCATTATCCTAATAATCACAATTCATGCTTTTTGACATAGAATGCAGTTGTTTCAATAAAATGTATTGAACCAAATCTTGCTTCTGTTTGTCTATGCATGCATGAGACTTGTACAACTGAGAGAAAGGGGTAAGATGTATTCCACCACGACTTTCCTGAGGAGTATTAGAGGGTCATGTGATAGACTGCCACAAATCACCTTTATTCTTGGATTCTGGTGAGGTGCTTCTAGCTAGGCCAACAGCTATCAGACGGTGTGGGATCAGACTCAGTCCCCCATATTTGTTGCCGCCCTAAATCTAGCAGTCTTGTTCCTATAGGAGTCCTATGACAATTTCTCACTTTTATTCCCTTCCTGTCTCCTGCTGTTGTAGAAACTCTAATTAAGTCCTGGTGCCTATTCCCTGCAGACACCCACACAAATTAAGCACTCTGTGACTCAGTCCTCGAGGAGATGATAGAAGTGATATCTTTATCACCCTTTAAAGGTTTGTAGCCTAAGGCAGACTATAAGGCTGCTGGTCATCTTCCACCTGCTAGGGATGTGCAGAAACTCCTAAATCACCTGACCCACACATCAGACTTACCCCCTTACTCTGTTTGTGACACCAAGAGCTCCAAGTTTGGAATATTTTATTTCTCAGTTTAAAAAGCCTTTTCAATAGGTACAGATAACAGGGGCGTTTCCTCTAGTAGAGCTGAGGGGCTGTGCCCCTCTAAAACTTCTACACATTCATATGAACAAATATTAAATAGATCAATTTGTTTAGAGATAAGATCATATCTCTGAACAAATGGATGCACTTAAGTCTGGGCTGTCTGTCCCAGGCTGCCTGTTAATTATTTATAACTAATCATTGTTGTTACTCATTTACCTCAAACAGCTAACAACCATTGACAATGCCAATTGTACTGACAGGTTTTAGGTGTATATCAGTTGTTGTGTTATATTTCTGAATGCAATAACAACTCAGAGAGAAACCGAAATACGGGCCAGATAGCACACTATGGGAATTGTATTGTACTGTAATAGTATTTATATAGCGCTTACTACCCCTGACGAGGCATCAAAGCGCTTTTCGGTGAGTAGCATGCTACTCTGGAACCCAACAAGAATTAGTGATGGATTAGTATCGGGAAATAATTAATACAGTTTTAGTATTATTATGAGTTAATTTGAGCCATGGATATGAGAGTTGGTTAGTTAGCTTGACTGGAGTAATGGAGGGGTGGAGGAGGAAAGAAACCCAGAAGTGTTAATTGGGAGTATATCCTTCATTTACTCAACCCAAAGGCTTGGGATGACTAAAGGGGGATGGAGGAGGGAAGAGTCTGTGGAAGGGTTAGGGAGAGCATAGTAGCAGGGTGAGATAAATGAGGGAGAATTTAGTAGGGTTGTGTGGGAGGTCATGGTAGTAGAGTGAGGTTTGGTGCGTTAGATGTGGAAGCGGAGGGAAGAGCTTAGGCAGAGTTATTTAGGAGATGAAAGTAGTTAGAAAGGATTTGGGATGAGTCAGAGTGGGAATGGAGGATAGTTTGATAGAGACATGACATATGATGATGGGTAGATAAGTGCGATAAGATGAGAGCAGGAATTCATAGATATCTAGTATAACAACCCATCCAGGAGCCATGCAATGACCCAGGAACATGCCAAGCACAGAAACAACATATACACATATATACATACATATATATATATACACATACACACACACATACAAACACACATGAATACACACACATATGCACATACAATACATAATTAGAACCATGGGTAAATATACTTAGTCAAACAGGTTTAAACAATGTGTGTGTACTTTATTGTTATGACATAGTAGCGATACATATTTTCTAAAGAACTATACATAACTAGAAATATACACATAATCAGAAAACAATATTTATCAACATAGGCATATGCAGTCCATAGTTGTTTGAATATGGTGGTTATGAAGGAAAGAGCCAACTCTTGAGTAGTTTTCTGAAGACAAGAAAGTTATCTGTGGCTCTTATAGTTGGGGGTAATGAATTCCATAATTTGGCTGCTTGAATGGAGAAGGATGTACCACCTATAGTCTTTTTCTTGTATTGTGGTGTTCTAAGGCGGGGTATATATCTAAATGAGATATAGTGTGCACAGAGACAAGGGGTTCCCCAAGAGGCTTGACAGCGGCAATAATAGACAATACCAATGCTTTACCCGTGGTAGTGTGGTCGAGCAGTTGGTCCCCCAGAGGGCAGTGTCAAGCACCTGCTGCACACACACAAGCAACAAGTGAAAACACACACTCAATGACACAACTCCAGACCAATAGATTTCCATATAGAAAAATATTCTTCTGTCAATTAACTTCTAGAACCACAAGATTCATTTAGCAGGTAAGTACATTAAATGAAAGGTACTTTGCATAGTAATATTTATAACATTGAATGGAATCAACAATGTACACAGTTTTCTTCAAAATGGCAAAAAGCTGTTTCAAAAGTTGACACTGCTATTTTCAACAGTTTCTGGGGGAGGCAAGTAAAGTACAGTCCTTGAGGTAAGCAACAAACCCACGGGCTCAATCTCTGGGGTATAGGCAGCCCACCTTTGGGGGGGGGTTAAAGATAACCCCGAACACCAAGCACCAGCAACACCGGTCAGGCGCAGAGGTCAATAGGCCCTTATGGAGACAGGGGGTACTCCCGTTCCGGTCTGCCTGTAGGCAAGT
Organism: Pleurodeles waltl; assembly: GCF_031143425.1. Taxonomy (NCBI): domain Eukaryota; kingdom Metazoa; phylum Chordata; class Amphibia; order Caudata; family Salamandridae; genus Pleurodeles; species Pleurodeles waltl. The sequence continues at coordinate 915,002,499 of NC_090446.1, forward strand.
ACCCGCGTCGGAGGGCAGACCAGGGGGTTTGAAGGAGCACTGGAAGGGCCCCAAGTAGGCACAAAAACCACACCCTCAGCGGGCGGCCAGGTGCAGTGTACAAACAGGGCATCAAGTTCCCAACAGAACTCTGTGGAGGGACCTGGGAGTCACCTAGGCGCTGCAGGCAGGGCACAGAGGGGCCTCCTGGGCAAGCTACCAACTGGGCAAGGGTGACGTTCTGTGGAGGGACCTGGGGGTCACCTAGGCGCTGCAGGCAGGGCACAGAGGGGCCTCCTTGGCAAGCCACCAACTGGGCAAGGGTGACAGCCACCTGCAGGTTGTTGCTGCACCGGTGGTCGGTTTCTCTCGGGCCCGGGGGCTGCTGGTGCTGTGTTTCTCCAGTCAATGGATATCATCGTCCCGGGCAGTTGCTGTCAGGAGGGTCTTCCGGATTCCCTCTGCAGGTGCTGTCGTGGGGTGCAGAAAGATCAGCCCAAGGTGGACACGTAGTCGGAATTGCCTGGGGATCCTCTCCGGCTAGTTGGTTTCACTGGACACGGGGCAGGGGTGTAGGGGGCAGACTAGTTGGACTCACGCTTCTGGAGTGAGGTGAGAGTCCCTTTAAAGATGGTTTCTTTATCTTCTTGTTGGACAGGTCCGCTGTCCATGGTAGTTTCATGGTCCTTGGTGATGCAGGCTGTCCCCTGGAGGCTTTTCAGGGGCCGCTGGTTCTGCAGAACACTTTGCTGCTTCTTTTGCAGCTTTTTGAAGCACGAGACAGCCTGTTAGGGCTGGGGAGGAGTCAACTGGCGTCTCCTCTTCTCCGCTGGGTTTTCAGCTCAGCAGCCCTTTCTTGAGGTCGTCAGGAATCTGAAGAGTGGGGGCCCACGATCGCCCCTAAACACTAAACCTAGGGGTGTGTTTAAGGTCAGGGGGCAATAGCCAATAGCTACTGTCCCTGAGGGTGGATACACCCTCCTTGTGCGGCAAATCCCCAACTCTATTGGTCCTAATCCTCCCAAGCAAGATAGAGGATATCTTAAGGAGGGGGGGTCACTTCAGCTCTGGGCCCTTAGGGGTGGTCCTGGCTGAGGGGGTGGCTCCTCCTTGTTTTTCTCAATATCCCTCTGGACTTGCCACCAAAAGTGGGGGCTCGTCCGAGGGAGGTGGGCATCTCCACTAGTTGGAGTGCCCTGGGACACTGTAACACCAGGCTTGAGCCTTTAAGGCTCACCGCCAGGTGTTACAGTTCCTGCAGGGGGAGGTGTGAAGCACCTCCACCCATGACAGCCTTGTTTCTGACCACAGAGTGCAGAAAGGCACTGACCCCATGTGGTCAGAAACTCATCTGGAAGTGGCAGGCTAGCATGACCGGTCAGCCTTACCCTAGCAGTTGGACTAACATACAGGGGGCACCTTCTTAGAGGCCCACTGTGTGTATTTTTCAATAACTCCCACTCTGGCATCAGTGTGGGTGTATTGTGCTGAGAAGTTTGATCCCAAACTTCCCAGTATTCAGTGTAGCCATTATGGAACTGTGGAGTTCGTAATTGATAGAGTCTCAGACCATATACTCAGTACGGCTACCCTGCACTTACAATGTCTAAGAATTGACTTAGACACCATAGGGGCATATTGCTCATGCAGCTACAATCACAGAAATGTATTTTACATGTTACCTTTTAGAGAGCCCACACTTTTTAGATTCCACTTAAACATCTGTGTGCACATATTTATGTATGATTGATTGCAGCCAGCAGCTGTGAGTGCTTCCTGATGCCAGGTTAGAGCATTTACTTCCAAAGCTGATGCTACATAGTGTGCAAGACACTGGGCAAGCACACACTCTAAAGGTCCTGAAGTTGTCACACTGTACAATTTACACATTAAAGTAACTGTTGAACATATTAATGGAGTAAGATATGGGGCAGTGTTTAATGTGTTTAGTATTCCAAGACTATCTGTTCCCACTGGTTTATAAACTTTTTTTCTTGGGAGGAGTACTCACCTTGAACCCCACATTTGTCCATTAAGCTTGCTCGCTTCACTCGCTACATAAAATTCATACCCAACTTTTACGTCTCACCGCTTTTAAATGTCACCAGCTGCCACTGACAAATAATGCATTATTAAAAACACATTATAAATCAAGCACCACGGTGGGGGCAAAAAACAACTTATTTGTACTTTTTTATGCCAATGTATTGCATTTCTGCACTTTTCAGAAAGCTGCATGAGTTTCTCTTGTCAGGACATGTTAGTGTTGCTGTGTAATTTCGGTCCTGAAGCCTTTTATGTACTAAAAGCGAACAATCTATTAAAATCTGAGACTTGCTGCCTTCCACGCCCCTCCACCCCTTCGCTCCACCCGTACACGCACAGCCAAAGGGCTCTGGGTGACACTTATTTGGCAGCTAAGTACAACTCTATCAGTTCACACAAAACATGACTCTTGGTGGACACAGGGAAACAAATGCACCAATACTAGGACAGTGAGGGATAAACCAAGTACAAGGACAGTTTGACAGACACAAGGCAGCCAGAAAGGCACACTGAGAAAGGCAGACATAGACTCGGGAACACACTCAGTTGGATGAGGAATAAACAAAGGCAGGGGTTCAGGGACAAACTAGGACGGGACACTAACACTGGGACAAAGAATGCACACGGGACACACTCGGATAAGAAAACAATGGCATGCATATCGAAGAAGATACACATAACCATCTGATTACACTTAGCTGAGTTGTATGGATGGCTATAAGACTGACTGTAGGAGGCTGGACTGGCTTGTAGTGAGTACCAAGGGGTACTTGCACCTTGCACCAGGCCCAGTTATCCCTTATTAGTGTATAGGGTGTCTAGCAGCTTAGGCTGATAGATAATGGTAGCTTAGCAGAGCAGCTTAGGCTGAACTAGGAGACGTGTGAAGCTACTACAGTACCACTTAGTGTCATATGCACAATATCATAGGAAAACACAATACACAGTTATACTAAAAATAAAGGTACTTTATTTTTATGACAATATGCCAAAGTATCTTAGAGTGTACCCTCAGTGAGAGGATAGGAAATATACACAAGATATATATACACAATAGCAAAAATATGCAGTATAGTCTTAGAAAACAGTGCAAACAATGTATAGTTACAATAGGATGCAATGGGGAAACATAGGGATAGGGGCAACACAAACCATATACTCCAAAAGTGGAATGCGAACCACGAATGGACCCCAAACCTATGTGACCTTGTAGAGGGTCGCTGGGACTATTAGAAAATAGTGAGAGTTAGAAAAATAACCCTCCCCAAGACCCTGAAAAGTGAGTGCAAAGTGCACCAAAGTTCCCCTAAGGACAAAATAGTCGTGTTAGAGGGAAAATGCAAGGAAAACACAAATCAGCAATGCAACAACGATGGATTCCTGACTGAGGGTACCTGTGGAACAAGGGGACCAAGTCCAAAAGTCACAAGCAGCTCGGAGATGGGCAGATGCCCAAGAAATGCCAGCGGTTGGTGCAAAGAAGCTCTTACTAGGCTGAAGAACTGTGAATACTGCAGGAACGACAAGGGCTAGAGACTTTCCCTTCGGAGGATTGATCCCCCACGCCTTGGAGAGTCGTGCAGAAGTGATTTCCCGCCGGATGAACGCCAACAAGCCTTGCTACACGCAAATCGTGCGTTTGGCGTTTTTGGACGCTGCTGGGGCCCAGGAGGGACCAGGAGGTCGCAAATTGGACCTGCAGAGAGAGGGGACGTCGAGCAAGACAAAGAGCCCTCACTGAAGCAGGTAGCACCCGGAGAAGTGCCAGAAACAGGCACTACGAGGATGCGTGAAACGGTGCTCGCCGAAGTTGCACAAAGGAGTCCCACGTCGCCGGAGACCAACTTAGAAAGTCGTGCAATGCAGGTTAGAGTTCCGTGGACCCAGGCTTGGCTGTGCACGAAGGATTTCCGCCGGAAGTGCACAGGGGCCGGAGTAGCTTGCAAAGTCGCGGTTCCCAGCAATGCAGCCCAGCGAGGTGAGGCAAGGACTTACCTCCACCAAACTTGGGCTGAAGAGTCACTGGACTGTGGGGGTCACTTGGACGGTGTCGCTGGATTCGAGGGACCTCGCTCGTCGTGCTGAGAGGAGACCCAAGGGACCGGTAATGCAGCTTTTTGGTGCCTGCGGTTGCAGGGGGAAGATTCCGTCGACCCACGGGAGATTTCTTCGGAGCTTCTGGTGCAGAGAGGAGGCAGACTACCCCCACAGCATGCACAAGCAGGAAAACAGTCGAGAAGGCGGCAGGATCAGCGTTACAGAGTTGCAGTAGTCGTCTTTGCTACTATGTTGCAGGTTTGCAGGCTTCCAGCGCGGTCAGCGGTCGATTCCTTATCAGAAGGTGAAGAGGGAGATGCAGAGGAACTCGGCTGAGCTCATGCATTCGTTATCTAAAGTTTCCCCAGAGACAGAGACCCTAAATAGCAAGAAAAGAGGGTTTGGCTACCTAGGAGAGAGGAAAGGCTACTAACACCTGAAGGAGCCTATCAGCAGGAGTCTCTGACGTCACCTGGTGGCACTGGCCACTCAGAGCAGTCCAGTGTGCCAGCAGCACCTCTGTTTCCAAGATGGCAGAGGTCTGGAGCACACTGGAGGAGCTCTGGACACCTCCCAGGGGAGGTGCAGGTCAGGGGAGTGGTCACTCCCCTTTCCTTTGTCCAGTTTCGCGCCAGAGCAGGGGCTAAGGGGTCCCTGAACCGGTGTAGACTGGCTTATGCAGAATTGGGCACCTCTGTGCCCAACAAAGCATTTCCAGAGGCTGGGGGAGGCTACTCCTCCCCTGCCTTCACACCATTTTCCAAAGGGAGAGGGTGTCACACCCTCTCTCAGAGGAAGTTCTTTGTTCTGCCATCCTGGGCCAGGCCTGGCTGGACCCCAGGAGGGCAGCTGCCTGTCTGAGGGGTTGGCAGCAGCAGCAGCTGCAGTGAAACCCCAGGAAGGGCAGTTTGGCAGTACCAGGGTCTGTGCTACAGACCACTGGGATCATGGAATTGTACCAACAATGCCAGGATGGCATAGAGGGGGCAATTCCATGATCATAGACATGTTACATGGCCATATTCGGAGTTACCATGGTGAAGCTACATATAGGTAGTGACCTATATGTAGTGCACGCGTGTAATGGTGTCCCCGCACTCACAAAGTTCAGGGAATTGGCTCTGAACAATGTGGGGGCACCTTGGCTAGTGCCAGGGTGCCCTCACACTAAGTAACTTTGCACCTAACCTTTACCAGGTAAAGGTTAGACATATAGGTGACTTATAAGTTACTTAAGTGCAGTGTAAAATGGCTGTGAAATAACGTGGACGTTATTTCACTCAGGCTGCAGTGGCAGGCCTGTGTAAGAATTGTCAGAGCTCCCTATGGGTGGCAAAAGAAATGCTGCAGCCCATAGGGATCTCCTGGAACCCCAATACCCTGGGTACCTCAGTACCATATACTAGGGAATTATAAGGGTGTTCCAGTAAGCCAATGTAAATTGGTAAAAATGGTCACTAGCCTGTCAGTGACAATTTGGAAAGAAATGAGAGAGCATAACCACTGAGGTTCTGATTAGCAGAGCCTCAGTGAGACAGTTAGGCACCACACAGGGAACATATACATGCACACCTATGAGCACTGGGGCCCTGTGTGACAGGGTCCCAGTGACACATACATATAGGCCACAAACCTATGAGCACTGGGGTCCTGACCAGCAGGATCCCAGTGACACATAACAAACATACTGAAACCATAGTGTTTTCACTATGAGCACTGAGGCCTGGCTATCAGGATCCCAGTGAGACAGTGAAAACAGTGACAAACATCCTGACATACACTCACAAACAGGCCAAAAGTGGGGGTAACAAGGCTAGAAAGAGGCTACCTTCTCACACAACCCCCCCCCAAACGAAGGACAATAAGGCTAACCTTGGCCAGTTGAGACTTTATTGTCTAAGTGGTGATAAGTAGAGAGTAGCTCTGCAATAGACTGGTTACTCCCTTTATCATCCACTATATGGTTACTTCCCTGTGGGGATGTAAACCACCCTGTTTGAAGTTTTTTAGCTAACCAACAATGTGAAGATGTATTTTCAGAGTTTCTATCAGTAAGTTTTAGTTTAGAGCAGTGGGAATTATCCACTGAACCTATTTGTAATGATGGAAATGCCAGACAGGGATGCTGTCTCAGTAAAGCCATAGCTGGACAAAAACTTTGTCCATTTGGCTGGAAGAGAGAACAGGGATGCTGTTTCTCTTGAGTTGGAGCAGGGCAGGGATGCTGTCCTATGAGCTCCACACTAGGGCAGGGATGCTGTCCTAAGTGTTGTGAGGCAGTACAGGGTTTCTGCACTAAAGTTTCTCTGGGAGGGTTGGAGGGATGCTCCATGTTAACTAAAATGGTGCTCTTTTTGTCACCAATGTTAGTTATCCCACAGAGAGGTACTTCTACCTCAGGGAGTCCAGCTATGCCAGCTGATGATTCCCTTGGAACAGGTGCCACCCCAGGAGAGGTTTCTCCCACCACAGGAATAGTATCCTGAATGGTAGGGTGGTTAGGGGATACTGTGATACCCTTTTTACCTGTTGATGGAGAGGGATCCTGAGTTTTCAGGCCTTCTCTCCTTTGCTTTTTCATTTCACTTGAAATGAGAGGGAACAATTCCTCAGGGATGCCCAGCATGGCTGCATGGGCATAAAACTCTACATCAGCCCAACCTGAGGCCTCTAGGTCATTACCTAAGAGACAGTCTACAGGTAAGCTAGGTGATACCACCACCTGCTTAGGGCCAGTAACTCCACCCCAACTAAACTGAATTATAGCTAAGGGAAGAAACTTAGTGGAGTTATGGACATCAATAATCTTATACTGTTGTCCAATGATGTGTTGTTCAGGAGGCACTAGGTTTTCAGTCACCAAAGTGAAACTGGCACCTGTGTCCCTATAGGCCAAGGCCTCAACACCATTTATTGAAACTGTCTGCCTGTACTTATCCATTGTAAGGGGACAAGCAGCCAGTGTGGCAAGGCCAATGCCACTAGGTGTGACAGAAACTGTCTTGGGACTGATTACATCAGTTTCCACTATGGACCCATAAGTGAACCCAACTACACCCTTTGCTTGACTGTTGCCAGCAGTCCCACCACTAGTACCACTACTGCTAGGGGCACTAGAGCTTGATGTATTAGTGGTGGTAGGCTCAGGGGGTTTACCTGGACAGGACTTATCCCCTGGCCTATGGCCTCTGTTTTTACACACAAAGCACCAAGGCTTTTTAATGTGTGCAGGTTGGGAAGAAGAGGAAGAATTTGTTTTATCCCCACCCTCTGAAGAGTGTTTAAGATTTGAAGTGGGATCTTTGGTTTTACCCTTATCCCCATGCTTATCTTGAGATTTTTCACCATCTTTCTTCTTATTGCCATCTTTGTCACCCCCTGTATGAACTTTTCTGTTCACCCTTGTTCTGACCCATTTGTCTGCCTTCTTTCCCAATTCTTGGGGAGAGGTCAGATCAGAGTCTACCAGGTACTGGTGCAACAAATCAGACACACAATTATTAAGTATATGCTCTCTCAGGATTGTGTTATACAGGCTTTCATAATCAGTAACTTTACTGCCATGTAACCACCCCTCCAAGGCCTTCACTGAATGGTCAATGAAATCAACCCAGTCTTGTGAAGACTCCTTTTTGGTCTCTCTGAACTTTATCCTGTACTGTTCAGTGGTTAAGCCATAACCATCCAGGAGTGCATTCTTAAGAACTGTAAAATTATTGGCATCATTTTCTTTCACAGTAAGGAGTCTATCCCTACCCTTTCCACTAAATGATAGCCATAGGATAGCAGCCCACTGCCTTTGAGGGACATCCTGTACAACACAGGCCCTCTCAAGTGCAGCAAACCACTTGTTAATGTCATCCCCCTCCTTATAAGGGGGAACTATCTTGTGCAGATTCCTGGAATCATGCTCTTTTGCAGGATGACTATGGGGAATACTGCTGCTGCCACCATGGGTATCTAAACCCAACTTCTGTCTTTCCCTCTCTATTTCTAAAGACTGTCTATCCAAATCCAGCTGTTGCTTCTTGAGCTTCAGTCTGGTTTGTTCCACTCTCAATCTATTGAGCTCCCTTTCTAACAATCTGTCATCAGGGTGGATGGGAGGGACATTTCTAGATACAGAGGTATGATGGGAATGAACAGAAGGAGACCTGTCCCTTACAAGGGGCACCCTAACAGCTTGGCTACCAGCATAATGTGAGAGCACATCATCAGTATGATGTGATTCAACCTCTGTACCAACTATGCTAGACTGTCTAGTAATGGGCAGGCTGAGAAGTTTCTTTCCTGAACCTTTTCCTGGGGGAGTCCCTGGATCAGATTGAGAATCATTAGCTACTTTTTCTACAGATTGGGCACTTATGGCCTTATCCTGTACTCTAAGCATATTAATTAACAGTTCTAAGGAAGGATTCTTCCCTACACTCAAACCTCTCTCTATGCAGAGACTCCTTGCTCCTTTCCAGCTAAGGTGATCATATGCAAGTTTGGATAGTTCAACTTTTTGGCCTGTGCCAGACATTTTTAGAGAGAGTTAAAGTGATAGACAAAGAGAAAAAAGTTTTCAGAACTTTTTGGAAAGACAGAAAAACTTTTTAAACTTTTAAGAACTTTTTGAAAGTTTAGAAGTACTTTTCAGCACTTAGAAAAGAGTGAAAAGAGGAAATGCAAAACTTTTTGGCTATGTGTATATACACTGACCTTGTTTTGTATATTTTTCTCTTATGAAAAGTACAATGACAAGAGTGGTAAGTAGTCTCAAAGCACTTATCCCACCGCTGCACAACCAATGTAGGAGGCTGGACTGGCTTGTAGTGAGTACCAAGGGGTACTTGCACCTTGCACCAGGCCCAGTTATCCCTTATTAGTGTATAGGGTGTCTAGCAGCTTAGGCTGATAGATAATGGTAGCTTAGCAGAGCAGCTTAGGCTGAACTAGGAGACGTGTGAAGCTACTACAGTACCACTTAGTGTCATATGCACAATATCATAAGAAAACACAATACACAGTTATACTAAAAATAAAGGTACTTTATTTTTATGACAATATGCCAAAGTATCTTAGAGTGTACCCTCAGTGAGAGGATAGGAAATATACACAAGATATATATACACAATAGCAAAAATATGCAGTATAGTCTTAGAAAACAGTGCAAACAATGTATAGTTACAATAGGATGCAATGGGGAAACATAGGGATAGGGGCAACACAAACCATATACTCCAAAAGTGGAATGCGAACCACGAATGGACCCCAAACCTATGTGACCTTGTAGAGGGTCGCTGGGACTATTAGAAAATAGTGAGAGTTAGAAAAATAACCCTCCCCAAGACCCTGAAAAGTGAGTGCAAAGTGCACCAAAGTTCCCCTAAGGACAAAATAGTCGTGTTAGAGGGAAAATGCAAGGAAAACACAAATCAGCAATGCAACAACGATGGATTCCTGACTGAGGGTACCTGTGGAACAAGGGGACCAAGTCCAAAAGTCACAAGCAGCTCGGAGATGGGCAGATGCCCAAGAAATGCCAGCGGTTGGTGCAAAGAAGCTCTTACTAGGCTGAAGAACTGTGAATACTGCAGGAACGACAAGGGCTAGAGACTTTCCCTTCGGAGGATTGATCCCCCACGCCTTGGAGAGTCATGCAGAAGTGATTTCCCGCCGGATGAACGCCAACAAGCCTTGCTACACGCAAATCGTGCGTTTGGCGTTTTTGGACGCTGCTGGGGCCCAGGAGGGACCAGGAGGTCGCAAATTGGACCTGCAGAGAGAGGGGACGTCGAGCAAGACAAAGAGCCCTCACTGAAGCAGGTAGCACCCGGAGAAGTGCCAGAAACAGGCACTATGAGGATGCGTGAAACGGTGCTTGCCGAAGTTGCACAAAGGAGTCCCACGTCGCCGGAGACCAACTTAGAAAGTCGTGCAATGCAGGTTAGAGTGCCGTGGACCCAGGCTTGGCTGTGCACGAAGGATTTCCGCCGGAAGTGCACAGGGGCCGGAGTAGCTTGCAAAGTCGCGGTTCCCAGCAATGCAGCCCAGCGAGGTGAGGCAAGGACTTACCTCCACCAAACTTGGGCTGAAGAGTCACTGGACTGTGGGGGTCACTTGGACGGTGTCGCTGGATTCGAGGGACCTCGCTCGTCATGCTGAGAGGAGACCCAAGGGACCGGTAATGCAGCTTTTTGGTGCCTGCGGTTGCAGGGGGAAGATTCCGTCGACCCACGGGAGATTTCTTCGGAGCTTCTGGTGCAGAGAGGAGGCAGACTACCCCCACAGCATGCACAAGCAGGAAAACAGTCGAGAAGGCGGCAGGATCAGCGTTACAGAGTTGCAGTAGTCGTCTTTGCTACTATGTTGCAGGTTTGCAGGCTTCCAGCGCGGTCAGCGGTCGATTCCTTATCAGAAGGTGAAGAGGGAGATGCAGAGGAACTCGGCTGAGCTCATGCATTCGTTATCTAAAGTTTCCCCAGAGACAGAGACCCTAAATAGCAAGAAAAGAGGGTTTGGCTACCTAGGAGAGAGGAAAGGCTACTAACACCTGAAGGAGCCTATCAGCAGGAGTCTCTGACGTCACCTGGTGGCACTGGCCACTCAGAGCAGTCCAGTGTGCCAGCAGCACCTCTGTTTCCAAGATGGCAGAGGTCTGGAGCACACTGGAGGAGCTCTGGACACCTCCCAGGGGAGGTGCAGGTCAGGGGAGTGGTCACTCCCCTTTCCTTTGTCCAGTTTCGCGCCAGAGCAGGGGCTAAGGGGTCCCTGAACCGGTGTAGACTGGCTTATGCAGAATTGGGCACCTCTGTGCCCAACAAAGCATTTCCAGAGGCTGGGGGAGGCTACTCCTCCCCTGCCTTCACACCATTTTCCAAAGGGAGAGGGTGTCACACCCTCTCTCAGAGGAAGTTCTTTGTTCTGCCATCCTGGGCCAGGCCTGGCTGGACCCCAGGAGGGCAGCTGCCTGTCTGAGGGGTTGGCAGCAGCAGCAGCTGCAGTGAAACCCCAGGAAGGGCAGTTTGGCAGTACCAGGGTCTGTGCTACAGACCACTGGGATCATGGAATTGTACCAACAATGCCAGGATGGCATAGAGGGGGCAATTCCATGATCATAGACATGTTACATGGCCATATTCGGAGTTACCATGGTGAAGCTACATATAGGTAGTGACCTATATGTAGTGCACGCATGTAATGGTGTCCCCGCACTCACAAAGTTCAGGGAATTGGCTCTGAACAATGTGGGGGCACCTTGGCTAGTGCCAGGGTGCCCTCACACTAAGTAACTTTGCACCTAACCTTTACCAGGTAAAGGTTAGACATATAGGTGACTTATAAGTTACTTAAGTGCAGTGTAAAATGGCTGTGAAATAACGTGGACGTTATTTCACTCAGGCTGCAGTGGCAGGCCTGTGTAAGAATTGTCAGAGCTCCCTATGGGTGGCAAAAGAAATGCTGCAGCCCATAGGGATCTCCTGGAACCCCAATACCCTGGGTACCTCAGTACCATATACTAGGGAATTATAAGGGTGTTCCAGTAAGCCAATGTAAATTGGTAAAAATGGTCACTAGCCTGTCAGTGACAATTTGGAAAGAAATGAGAGAGCATAACCACTGAGGTTCTGATTAGCAGAGCCTCAGTGAGACAGTTAGGCACCACACAGGGAACATATACATGCACACCTATGAGCACTGGGGCCCTGTGTGACAGGGTCCCAGTGACACATACATATAGGCCACAAACCTATGAGCACTGGGGTCCTGACCAGCAGGATCCCAGTGACACATAACAAACATACTGAAACCATAGTGTTTTCACTATGAGCACTGAGGCCTGGCTATCAGGATCCCAGTGAGACAGTGAAAACAGTGACAAACATCCTGACATACACTCACAAACAGGCCAAAAGTGGGGGTAACAAGGCTAGAAAGAGGCTACCTTCTCACACTGACCCTCCCTCATCAGCCACAGAGAAAATAGCAAACAAGCAGCCAACAGTCTGCACACGCACAACAATGCCAAGAGGCCAATGAAAGGATGAACATCTGAAAAAGCAAAGCATAAGGCAGCTTGCAGAAAAGGTGTGACAGGTCCTTCGAGGAGCTGCCCAGACACACTCTCCTGCACAATCAGACCATGAGGCATTCCTGCTTACAGTACAGATGTGAGAGGTCCTCATATGGCCCTTCCTTGGACATGTTTCCATGCACTATCAGACCATGATGTACTATGATGTGGGAAGTTCCTAGAGTGTCTGGCCTGGGCGTACTACCATGCATCATCAGATTATGAGGCACTCATCCTTACACTACAGGTGTGGGAGGTCCCTTGATAGTCTGGGAATGCTCCCCTACACAATCAGTCCATGAAGACACCAAAAGCTGTTAATGTCCACCAACCTAGGCACACATGTGAAACCAAGGAGTGGCTAGTCCTAGCTCACTGGTGGACACACAACCGGAACGTATTCTCATGTACTCAGAGCTGCAGTAAAACTAGGGTTATGTGAAATTGCAGCACTTAACACAAAGTTCATGTCATTCTGTAGAAAAGGTAAAAAAATAGATTCAGTAGGAAAAACATCTGAAAATTGACTTTGTATGGTATCTCCAGCAAGCTAACGAAAATTCTTATTCAGTTGAAAGATAAAAATTCATACTAATTGACTTTTAGGGCGGATTTTCCTACACAAAAAGGACAATTTCACTAGATGTGCAAATTGATCAAAATGTGAAAAATTTCCCTGATCTGTAAAATTATGATTTTTTACTCCACTTCGCCTCAAAAAGTTTAATTTCACATACGATTAAAGACAGCAAGAAATTAGCTCAGTCACAGGACCCAACAAAGGCAACGTTTTCATTAGAGCACCTGCAATATCTTGGATCATATACACTACCAAAGAGTTTAGACGCAATGCTCAATCACACAGTACTTTTCTCATGCAAAGTTATACACACAGTGCTACTCAAACGTGCAAGTAAACAAAAACACAGTCAGAAAGTCTCAGAAATACAGAAGAGATGCAACGAATGGGATGTGTGAACAAAGATACACAAAAGACAAGGCATACAAAGTTTATACATACACACCTAAACGCACAAATGCATACACATACACAAATATAGAAAGTAGCAGGTAGAGAAACCATAGATATACACAGTCATGTACAGACATATCAACCCGAGATCCTCAAACCAAGAGAGGCAAACACTAACAAATATAGGTACATAAGACGTATGTACACAAACAGAGACACAAAAACACAAATACAGGTTCACAAACCTACCAGTACACAAACAGATTCTCAAACTGTCATGCCCACACACAACATGAGGTACTGAAACTTGTAAGAAGGCACAAATACATAGGAACCCAAACATGCAGTGATGTTGTCCATTGAGATACACACATAAGTGTTCTATTACGCGCACACTTAGGTGCATAAGTGCACTCACCCCCCCCCCCCCGATCACACAACATGTTACCAAATCAAATTTTGGGTTCAGAATAAACACAGAATTAGTATTTGGAATGGGTATGTAAAAGGAATCCCTTCTAAATATTGATTTTTTAGTTCATGTATTATTGTTTTGTGATTGAAATGCGTTAGTAAAACAAGAATATTTTATCACTAAATCAACAGTGATGGCAATTCGCAAACTGGAAGAGGTCCCCTTCTCTTTTGTGAATGTCACTAAAGGCATTTTTTAATCAGCCCATGGACCTGGGTCACACAGGACCTCGGTCCCTCGCTAGCTTTCTTTTTAAATGTGTCCTGTTTTCCTATAAGGAAAATGCCCTGAATTTAAAAAAAGATTGCTTTATTGAAAAGCAATCACAGACCTGGTGGTCTGCTGATCCTAGCAGGCCATCATGTCTGTGATGCTAACCAATCGTAGAGGGTCTAGATTTATGTCCTAACATGTGCATATTGATGAGATAGGCCGAATTGAGACCCGCTACAAATCAGTATTTTGTGCACCAACCTATTAATACATAAATTGATCACTAAATACCAATGCATTCGGTAGAAGATAGTGTGCAAATTGCACCCATTTGTAACGAATTCATTTTAATAGATTCCTAATATGAAATCACAAATTACAAATCGTTATGTAATGCTGTTTTCGATTTCTTAAAATAAATCTTAGTACAGCAGGTCCCAGATCCACGGATATATCAACAGATACATAAACAAAGATCTAAAAAACACACACACAGGCACCTAAACAGACGTATGCTGCCAAAGTCTGTACTCGGTTGACATGTACACTCTTACACACACCCTTCCTGTTCACCACACACACACACACACACGTACTCACACAACAAACACACAGTAACACTCTTCACATAAATGTCTGTCAGGGAGCGGTAATTACAAATCTCTTTTTGAATCCATTTAACTTTGCTGACAGGGACCTTTTGAGGCCTGAGGGGGTTGAGAGCCTGGCATTACCTGTAATTGCCACTCAGCCATCAGGGTGTGGGCCACAGAGCCCCAGGCATGTCAACAGCAATCTCAAACAAAAGCAAAGCATTTTAAGAAAAGCAGCGTGTTTCTGAGCTCTCCTAAGACCTACCGTTCTATTCACAACACCTCCTCCCGAAACACACATAAACCCTTCTACCCTCACACACACACACACACACTTTATCCGCAACTGAATTAGTCTGCAAAGTAGAAATATGACCTCTGTCATTAAGTGACTGGCTCTGAATTCAACTCTTCGCCTGACCTTCTTTACTTCCGCGTGCAGCCCAGGAGGAAACTACTTATTTTGTAGATTTGTACGAATTAAAAAACTAAGATGAAAGCACACTAGAGATGTACAGGGTTTGGACTAAAAGGTAATTCTTAACGAATCCCGGGCGAGAGAGAGCTCTCCTAAGTCTGACACTAAACCCATTGCTCAAAGTTCTCTCCCAGAGAGGGAGTCTATATTTCAATTCTTTAGACTCCGTGAGGAAGGTACCGTCCCAAGGGATGCCACGCCCTTCCAAGCACTTTCATAAGGTGATATATGGCACGGTACAAATAAAATCAATAAAAAGAGAGAGTATATGCTTATGGGTGAGACTCATGTTGGAATGAAAAGCCACACTATCCAGATTTGGTATATTTTCAGTTTGTTTGTTTTAGACAAGCGCTGTCATTATCCATAAGGATACTACAGTCGATACACAGGAACTATGGAAAGGGAGATAAAACCATTTCTACATCACATGGGCTACACAAGGACTATTGTGCATATTCTGAATTTCACGAATACCAATAAATGTGGCCATCATATAATGTAGGTAAATCAAAATATATGTCAGTTTCTGATGTGTAGGCATCATATGCAAGGAACAAGAGAGAGGAGTAATAATCGAGTGCAGTGTAAATGAGGTTCATTCTCTGAAAAAAAGAACAACTACAGTTTCCCTACTACCAGCATCAAAATGTGTGGCTTTAACAAAGAGAGAGGGAAGAGTTGACAACTTGACAGTGAAAGTGTGCCCCCTACCTCTTAATCATCAATAGATTAGGAAGAGAATGCATGTGCCAGCCTGCTCTTTTTTAGGTCGTAGCTTACCAGACAGCACAGCTGTCTGATTGCAAAGGCATACTGGGGACATTCTGATAGCGTCCCTAGGAATGCATCTGCCCATTGCTTACCATTAGCTTTGTGTTTTGTAACTCACATTCACTTTAGTTGTAGGCTGTTCTGCAAGCCTTTGTTGCTCCCATGGAGCATATCCTGTTTACTACCTCTCTGTCTGACTACTTGTATTCTTCCATGAGTGCTCGCTTTCTGGGAACTCTTTTTTCATTTTTCCTTAGGCACTCCATGAGAGTAAGGGCCTGATTTAGAGTTTGGCAGAGGGGTTACTCCGTCACAAACGTGACAGATATCCTGTCCGCCGTATTACAAGTTCCATAGGCCGTAATGGAATTGTACTACAGCAACATTTACAGCCTGATTTAGAGTTTGGCAGACGGGGAATAAGTCTTGTTTGTGACAGAGTAACTCCCTCCGCCAAACTCTAAATCAGGTCCTAAATGTTTTCAGGTGTCTCCCTAGACAGTTCATAAAGCAGTAAACTTGCTGTATTTCCTTGGAAAGGTTTGCGGCCTCCTACCTTTGTGGTTGACTGTTTCTCCTTATCTCTGTCACTACCAGTTAATCCATCTTTCGTGCCTGTGAGGAACAGCGTCCTGTCTACAGGCTTGTTTATTTTGGTCATTGCTCTTTACTAATAGCATAACATAAATATTTATCTTCCTCAATTTCACTCCCATGCCATCAGCTCTGGAGGTAGGGGAGTTGGGGTGCCCAAGCACCCCCAAATTAACCATGCTGGAGTTCAATAGTGAATGAGGAATACACAGGCCTTTTTTGTTTCTATCTTATCACATTTGCTGTACATTCAAAGACAAAGGTCAGATGTTAGACTCTGTCTTCCAAGGAAGGTCTTTACTTTTTTTTTCTCTGACTACAAGGTGAGGGGATTTATGTGACAATCTTGGTGGGTACTAGGGCTTGAAAGGAAAGGCTGTGAGATTTGTTTTCTAGCACACAACACAATTTAAATGCTAGTAAATAAACTGTAGAAATATTTTAGAACATAACACATTTTTTATAGCACTGATGAAGCATATTTGTTTTAATTCTGAAGTGTTGTGAAGAGAAACATTTTAATACACTCAAAACAAATCAGTACCCTAAATGATTTCCACACATTATTGTGTGTCTGATGTATAGTATTATCATTAAAACTGTATATCTGTGCAAATGTAATAGCAGTTTCAAATAAACATATGCTGTCTGCAATGGCTGTGAACTTCCAAACCACAAGCATTGCACTCTACACCACTCCACTCTATGTCATTCTACTTCACTATACATCACTCCATTCTAGAGTACTCGACTCCACTCTATGCCACTCTAAAACCCTCCACTGTATGAGACTGTACAACACTCAATGGCACTCTACTCCACTCTATGACACTCCACTATAAGCCATTTCACTCTACACCACTCCACTCTATGACACTCTAATCCACTACACAACACTCCACTCTGTGCCACTCTACTCTTTGTCACTCCACTATACAACACTCCACTCTACAACACTCTACTTCACTCTATGCCACTCTACTCTGACACTCTACCTCACTCCACTCTACAATACTACTTCACTTTAAGCCGCTCCACTCAACTCCACTCCAACCTATTGCACTCTACACCACTCCATACCACTTAACTCTACAGCACTCTACTCCACTCCACATCACACTCTACCAATCATGCCACTCCACTCCATACCGTTCCATTCCGAATTTGTATCTATGCCGAACAGCAGCCATGCTGGTGTATAACATGGCTAAACATATTGGCAAAGCCAACGTCTCTCACATATGTGAGACCTATTGACAATTTTTTATTGGGTCCTTTTCTCCCTGGTGGAACTGACATCTGAGAGCTGTCTGCAGGTGCTCTGCTACTGGTAGCATTTCATTGCCCTTGTTCAGTGTGAGGTACGGTCACAATCAAAACCACTGGAATTATTCAAAATGGCAGGACCAAATTTTGTGGCAGACTTGACTTAATTACATGGCAAGAAAAGGCAAATTATGCGGCATAATGCACCACATTTTGTGATAGCATTACTTCTTTATTTTGTCACTTTTACACATTTTCTGGGCAAATGTTTAATCTCTTTAGTGCTAGTTCCACACACAAACACAGCAATAAGCAACAGAAAGGTGACCAGTCAACCGTTCCTAAAGGGCCTTCAACTGCTTTGTAATAGGCCTTGCTGAATTTTTAGTAACTTTTGACACCTTTGAGCTAGATATAATATTTTTGTTAAATCTACATATTAGGAGGAGGATTTTGGATTATGTGGCAAATGCAGCAAATACATAAATATGCTGTAAACGCAGTGGCTGCAAAAATCACATATTTCCAGTGGCCTTAGTCATGACTCACTGAAGCAGATGTCCTTATCCTGCCCCATCAAAGTAATAAATAATGTATTACTCTCCAGGCATTTGCATATATGTTAATGCCATGATGCAACAGTACATGTAGTAGTTATTTACAAAGGTATTCAATTATTAGATGAATTGTTTTCCTTTTAAGAGCTAACATACACATATCAGACCAAATCTGCAGACCCAACACCAAGTCTTGCCTCTGTCTCTCTGTGCCACTCAAAAGATATTAGGGAATTCACATTTCAAATTAATAAACATAAAAAGCAGCTGCCTAAAATTGCAGAAGTCACTTGTTTTTGACACACAGAACATACCTCCTCCGTGAATCTCAGCACAAATGCCGCCATGTTGGCAAGGATCGCTCACACAGGAACCTTCATGGGCACAGCATGGCTTGATGCCCACCTCCTCCACAATGCCACCAGTTTTCTTCTTTGCACCAAGCACAATATCTTCCCCATCAATACTGACATCATTAAGGCAACCTCTGAATGCCTGGGAGACCCTCCTGGGCTGCTGCTGGAGAAGGCCCCCGATAATCAGCTCTGGCCCATAGTGTGAGACTTTGCACGATTCGATGAGGCGTCTGAAGGTCACACTGCCTGAGCCATCAATAAGTAGACGGAAGGATGAATGCTCCACCTCCAGTAACACCGAGTGCCACCTTCCATCACTTACAACAGGCAGATGGAGTAGTGCCTCACTGACATTGTCTTGGCATCTGAACCTGAAGTTAGGGATGCCATTGACCAGCTGTGAAGTAGGAAGGTACACATATTAGATGCAACTAGTTACATAGAGTTATCAGCATGCCCTATTGGGCCGTGCTCTTCTTCTCTTCACGTACCTCTAGTATAAAACCCAGGAAAATATTAGATGCACGAACATGCATGAGACAATTAGAAGCATTAAGAAACATATTCTGACATCAAGTACAAGCTGAAATATAAATGTATTATATTCAGATGGCAATTTGGATTAAACTCAAGCCAGAACTTATTTCGTCAAGTACAGGAATGGACTTTTTCAAGGCTAATTAGTATTGGATAGTTTAGATTTCTTTCTCTGAATTGTGATAAGTATGTAGAGGTTCGAAAAGGTCTGAAACACTTGATTTGTGCACCTGAGTTGACAGGGTGCGAAAGAGCATATGCACTCTGGTATTTAAGCTCTAAGTTAGACTAATGTGTTGAAAACTATTCATACGTATAATTACTAGTTTAAGGTGTGTGCAGAAGTGATTACTGTTGTCATTGTAACCTGTATACTAGCAATATCTGTTTGATGTTATGTTCTAGTGTTTTCCCCACAGACTCCCAACATAGACTAAGCAGTACATGTACATGGTTTAAAGTAGAATAACATTTTAGTTAGGAGCCAGAACTACTCTCTACATCCATCACAGGGCAAGTTTGCTTTCTCTGTGTGCTTAGGAATGGCACAATAATGTTCAGCCCTCCTGGCAAGATAGCACTTGGCTGGCTGTGAGCTTACCATCCACTAAGAATAAAAGGGAGTGTAGTAAAATGGCTCTGTGTTGCAGTTTCCCCCCTACTTCTTGCATGATATTGATGCTGACTTGACTGAGAAGTGTGCTGGGACGCTGCTAACTAGGCCCCAGCACCAGTGTTCTTTCACAAAAAAGGCACCATTGTTTCCACAATTGGCACACCCCTGGCACACAGATAGGTCCCTTGGTACCAACGGCCCTGTGACCAGGGAAGGTCCCTAAGGGTTGCATCATTTGTTGTGCCACCCTAAGGGACCCTCACCTAAACACATACACACTGCCATTGCAGATTGTGTGTGTTGGTGGGGAGAAAAAGGCAAAGTCAACATGGCCTCCCCCTCAGGATGCCATGCACACAAAAAACTGCCTTTGGCATAGGCAAGTCACCCCTCTAGCAGGCCTTACAGCCCTAAGGCAGGGTGCACTATACTACAGGTGAGGGCATAGCTGCTGGAGCAATATGCCCCTACAGTGGCTAAGTCTATTCTTAAACATTGTAAGTACAGTATGGCCATATTAAGTA
The DNA here is from genome assembly GCF_031143425.1 of Pleurodeles waltl. Classification (NCBI taxonomy): domain Eukaryota; kingdom Metazoa; phylum Chordata; class Amphibia; order Caudata; family Salamandridae; genus Pleurodeles; species Pleurodeles waltl. The sequence goes on from NC_090446.1 coordinate 915,022,576, forward strand.
TATGGTCTGGGAGTTTGTCAAAACGTACTCCACAGCTCCATAATGGCTACACTGAATACTGAAAAGTTTGGTATCAAACTTCTCAGAATAATAAACCCACACTGATTCCAGTGCCGGATTTATTAGAAAATGCACACAGAGGGCATCTTAGAGATGCCCCCTGTATTTTACCTAATCCTTCAGTGCAGGACTGACTAGTCTGTGCCAGCCTGCCACTGAGACGAGTTTCTGACCCCATGGGGTGAGAGCCTTTGTACTCTCTGCGGCCAGAAACAAAGCCTGCCCTTTGTGGAGGTGCTTCACGCCTCCCCCCTGCAGGAACTGTAACACCTAGCAGTGAGCCTCAAAGGCTCAGGCTTCGTGTTACAATGCCCCAGGGCACTCCAGCTAGTGGAGATGCTCGCCCCCTTGAGACACCACCCACTTTTGGCAGCAAGTCCAGGGTGAGATAATGAGAAAAACAAGGAGGAGTCACCCACCAGTCACGACAGCCCCTAAGGTGCCCTGAGCTGAGGTGACCCCTGCCTTTAGAAATCCTCCATCTGGAGTTTGGAGGATTCCCCCAATAGGAATAGGGATGTGCCTCCCTCCCCTCATGGAGGAGGCACAAAGAGGGTGTCGCCACTCTCAAGGACAGTAGCCATTGGCTACTGCCCCACTGACCTAAACACACCCCTACATTTAGTATTTAGGGGTGACCCTGAACCCAGGAAATCAAATACTTACAACCTGAAGAAAGAAGAAGGACTGCTGACCTGAAATCCCGGCAGAGACGATGGAGACGACAACTGACTTGGCCCCAGCCCTACTGACCTGTCTCCAGACTCAAAGAACCTGCACAGCGACGCATCCAACAGGGACCAGTGACCTCTGAGGACTCAGAGGACTGCCCTGAACATAAAGGACCAGGAAACTCCTGAGAACAGCGGCACTGTTCAAAACCTGCAACAACTTTGCAACAAAGAAACAACTTTCAAAGAACTGTCTCTTCCTGCCGGAAGCATGAGACTTCACACTCTGCACCCGCCGCCCCCGGCTCGAGTTCAGGAGAACCAACCCTGCAGAGAGAACTCCCATGCAACTATGACGACGTGGGTACCCTGAGCGACCCCCCTGAATGCCCTACAGCGACGCTTGAAGAAAGGATCCAGAGGCTCCCCCTGAAAGCGACTGCCTGGTAACAAAGAACCCAACGCCTGGACCAAGCAGTGCACCCGCAGCCCCCAGGACTGAGAGGAACCACCTACCAGCGCAGGAGTGACCAGCCAGTGGCCCTCATCCTAGCCCAATCCGTGGCTGGCCCGAGAAGCCCACCTGTGCCCTGCCTGCATCACCTAAGGGACCCCCGGGTCCCTCCATTGCTTTCAATAGCAAATCCAACGCCTACTTTGCCTACTGCACCCGGCCGCCCCTGTGCCGCTGAGGGTGTGTTTTGTGGGCTTGTGTGCATCCCCCTCAGTGCTCTACAAAACCCCCCTGGTCTGCTCCCCGAGGACACAGGTACTTACCTGTAAGCAGACTAGGACCGGAGCACCCCTGTTCTTCATAGGCGCCTATGTGTTTTGGGCCCTCCTTTGACCTCTGCACCTGACCGGCCCTGTGTTGCTGGTGCTGTGGCTTTAGGGTTGCCTTGAACCCCCAACAGTGGGCTGCCTATGCCCTGGAGACTGACTGTGTAAATGCTTTACTTACCTGAGAAACTTAACCAAACTTACCTCCCGAAGGAACTGTTGATTTTTGCAGTGTTGACTTTTAAAATTGCTTATTGCCATTTTAACCAAAACTCTGTGTACTACTACTTTAAATCTAAGTTCTATACTTACCTGTGTGAAGTACCTTGCATTTGTATGTACTTACCTCAAATCTTGAATCTTGTGGTTCTAAAATAAATTAAGAAAATATATTTTTCTATATAAAAACTATTGGCCTGGAGTTAAGTCTTTGAGTGTGTGTTCTTCATTTATTGCATGTGTGTGTACAAAAAATGCTTAACACTACCCTCTGATAAGCCTACTGCTCGACCACACTACCACAAAATAGAGCATTAGTATTATCTAATTTTGCCACTATCAACCTCTAAGGGGAACCCTTGGACTCTGTGCACACTATCTTGAGATAGTATAAACAAAGCCAACTTCCTACAGGGAGTTTTTGAGACCTTTATTTTTGTTATTTGTTGTCACCTTGTATTGAGCCTTAATTGAAATGGCCATTAGTGATTGCTGTACCGATGATGGGTAGCTTGTGTGGGAGCCAAACTCCAATGTTCTACTGCAACCCAATATTTTGATCACCCCAAATTTTATCTCATGTGCTCGGCTCCTGCATACACCTGATCTTGGGATAAGAGTCACCATGAATTACATCCATTTTAATAAAAAAGATTGCCTCACAAAAATGTGGCACAACTTAGCCATGTTAATAAACACACTTCTACATACTTAAAGGAAAATGTAGTAAATACCCCTCTCTGCTCTGACAAACCTGTAATAATGGCTTTAGTGATGAGTTTCTCTGGCATAATGGTGGTCTTCCATGCATAATGGTGGTGCCCATATATTGAGGACTTTCTCAGCATCCTTAGCATTATTGTGGCAATCCATCACATAATGATAACCATGCGAGGTGTACTGATGATTATTCACTGACATATTTGTGGTGATTATTCGAGTAATGGTAGTACTGTCATACTGTGGTCAAGGAGGCCGGAATATTGTATACTTTCTTGGCATAATGAGAGAATCCCTATTTAGTGATGGTTATCCCTGGCATGGCCCAAGTATAAGGTGGCCACTGTTAGCATTTAGTGGCCATCAGTGGCTTCTGAAGGGAATCCCTGGAATAAGGCAGGATATCCCTGAGATCTGGTGGCTACCACTGACTTATTGTAGGCAACCCCAGTATGTGATTGTGATACCTGTGCATGTGAGGCATACTTTGTCCTTATGGAACAGTAGCAAATGTGATTTGGCCCTCTCAGAACTACTCTGGGCAGCCTTTATCTATACCGATATAGCATTTTATATTGTTAGTTGATTTGTTGCCTGAAGTCTATGCTTGTATAGTTGGTATGACCTCAAGGATATGCTTACTGTCTGAAAGCTGTAGGGTTTATATGCAACCTAGGAAATAACTTGAGGGGCTGAGACCAAGATTTGTTTCCCTGTACGTATAACTCTGACATTGCGAGCTCTGTATATCTTTTTAATTTTAAAACTCTGCATCATTCTACATAGATTCACATTCGAATTCACAACTCAGAATCTAAATGAAAAAGGCAAGATAAAAAGTAAAAGGAAGATGAAAGAAGAGATATGAAGCTATGTTATTTAATTGCTTTAAAACTTAATTTATTTACACAGTTTTATGCACATTTTGCTGAAACAAACTATTTTGCTGGAATGTTTTGAAAGCTTTTGTGTGAAGTGAAGGTTACAAACAGCTATGTGGAGGTTTGGACGTGCTTGGCATGCCATGAAAAAACATTGCAATATGTCATGATTACTCCTTGGGGAAACAGTGCAGGAACCCTGAGATAGGGCAGAACCTATTTAGAACATTCTTGGCCTGCATTGACTTCACACTAAATGAACTCTGTTCATCCAAATACGACATTTTATTGCTATATTTAACTTCACTCTCTAAGGTAACTACCTCACCCATTTGTATTATCGTCCAACCACACTGACCTTGAGGAGAGGGACAGTGGCGTAACAAAGTCCCCCACAACCTCCTCGGTGGGGGTGAGGGGGCAGCTCCGGACCAGGAGGACACATTACCCAGGCCTTAGAGCTCCTGATTGAGTCCAGAGGGGGGTCCCATCATGTACTTTGCAGGGGGTCCCCCCTCAAGTTTTGCTACGTCACTGGAGAGGAGGTTACCACAAATACTTCCTCGGGCACCTTTAGAACTCACTATAAAACTATGGCTTTTTGTCCAATTCACTGAATATATTTGCTGTAAGATACGTTACATTGGCCATTTGCTCCCCTTTATGGAGGGTGTGATCACCTTTCTCGCTCACTCTGCAAATCAACAGTCACTTACAATCCATCAAATTCAAAGTTCAACAAAGCCATCACTAGTATGCCACATTAGGTTAAGTAAATGCTGTTCTGCAGGAAGTTGCCCAAGTTGACTGTGTGGGGGTCTGGTTGTCGTAAGAGGAGAGTGGCATATGCGTATGCCTACTTAGAGCCCATTGGGGAAAAATGGTTAGGCTAGCCAAGGGACCAATCTGAATGGAGCCAAACTCCAGGCAAGAGCTGCTTGGGGAATGTCTCCGCACCACAGGCTGTGATGGTGGATGAAATATATGTTCCTAAGAGGAATGTGGGAGACAAAGATTGGCTAAAGCAGGAGGTACCTGGGAAGTGAATTGGCTGTTTTGCTTCTGGATGCCTGGTGGTGTTGAATGAGACAATATCTGAGTGGATGCAGCAAAGACATTTTTGTCTGATACTTTGGAAGTGTGTCTTAAATCCAAGTAAATAAGTCCAGATCATCCTTTTTTTCTGTCCTTCTTACCTTTCATTACCGTCAGCAGTGAAGTTAGAGATTGGAGGGCGAAAACCCAGTGACCCAATCAAGGGCAGTATAGGGACCCTTCACCTAACATGACATTCTCTTTGGCCTCTCTAGCCTCTTCCTTCCACATAAACCTAGCCTAAGCCCTGGATTCGGCAGAGAAGGCAACTGGGGTGACCTTTCAAGAGAAGAGAGGGAACACGGCCTTTGGTTTAAGGCTCAAGCAGGGCCCCATCTAGATTTTAAATATAAATCTCTGCTGTGGACACTAGGTGAATAAACAGGCGGAAGGCTGGGAGAAAAGGGATTGTTGCGGGGAAGACAGAGCAAAAGAGAATCCTGCAAAAATCTGGATTCTTTTGCAAACAACCAAGGACTAAAGCCAGATCTGTTCAGAGACACTGTAACTCAACACCTGTCAGCTGTGCCAGGTGCTGGCAAAGAAACAATTGAATCATTGAAATACCCGGATCCAGCTACAGCACGGCTTGTATGTATTGTGTGGAGGTGTGGAGCCTTGCCTGTAGTAGAAGTGGCCCAACTCTGACAACTACTGTAAGGAAAAAAAGAAATGTTCTTGAAGGCAAAACCAGGAAGGAACACTCTGTGGGCTTCATAGACTATGCATTGCAGGAGAGCTATGTGCACTGGAAACAGGAGAGAACATCCGACAACATCTGTACTCCATTCTCACACGCCTACATCAGGCGGGACCAGCGAGGAGGCACACTTTGGCTTCATTGTGGCAGCAATTCTACAGTCAATATGAAGACTAAGGGGGTCATTACAACCCTGGGGGTACAAGACCGCCAGGGCTGTAATGATGGAAGCACCACCAACAGGCTGGCGGTGCTCCCCAGGTCATTACGACCGTGGCGGAAGCACTGCGGTCGCACCACCGGGGCTGGCGGTTTCCCACCACAATGGCCCCGGCGGCAGTAATCCGCAGCGCTGCCCAGGGGATTACGAGTCCCCCTACCGCCAGCCTTTTCCTGGCGGTTTGAACCGCCAGGAAAAGGCTGGCGGTTCGGGGAGTCGCAGGGGCCCCCCTGACAGGGCCCGTGCAGCTTTTCACTGTCTGCATAGCAGACAGTGAAAAGTGCGACAGGTGCAACTGCACCAGTCGCACGGCCGCAACACCGCCGGCTCCATTTGGAGCCGGCTCCTGTGTTGCGGCCGAGATCCCTGCTGGGACGGCGGGCGGAAACTAGCTTTATGCCCGCCGGCCCAGTGGGGATCTCCAAATGGCCGCGGCGGGGGTGTGGCCACATTGGCGGCCGCCCGGCGGTCTGATCTTGGCGGTCGTAATGAGGGCCTAAATGTTTTCCTTTGCTCCCAGTTACTTATTTATTAAGGGAGTTTTGTATTGAGCCATCCCGTCTTCCTTCTCAGGATAGTGGGATAGGATGTGGGGTGAAGGAGGGATAATAGGTGATAGCATTCAATTTAGCCTTAGTTGCCCCTAGAATGATGAAACACCAAATCGGATGAAACTGCAATGCTGAGGGCAAATTTTGAAATTGACTGTCTAGTTATCCAAGGCCGTAGACAACCAGGAACTCTTAGGGATCTTAAAAATCACATTCAAGTCTGAAATGATTACTGGAGTGATATCCTGAGGGAGGAGCTTTATGTTTGAAAGTATTTAGCTAGGTAGGTAGTTAGTATGTCCAGGGAGGTTGATATTAGGCATTAACTTGCAGGTAGCAGGCAAGATTTGTCATAAGAGATACCCAAGGACCGTCTCATTGCAAAGGAATTATTAGCCAATCCAGCATCTTCTGTGTGGCTGTCAAGAGCTCTGAATAACCCAGCCAGAGGATGAGCCACTTTGTGTGTGTTTGTACTCTTTGTTGTCGGCAGATTTTAGGGTTGGGAGCCCTGTGCTGATGGCTTTGAAGTAGTCCAGTTGTGAAGTTACTACTGCTAGGGCCAAAGGGATCAGGTTGAGAAGGTTCATAAAAAGGATGATTCTTCACATTAGAAGCAAGTGAAGGAAGATACTCCGAAAGCCTACATTGTCTTTGGGATGAAGGCAAATTTGGACTCAAACATCATTCATAGGTTTTATTGTGCTTTATGGGAGGGTGGTAAGAACATCCATCCCACAGGGGTTGGAAAATTAAAGCAGAAGCCAGACGATGAACAGGATTTGGAAATTGAATTTTTCAGCAGAATATTATTCAATACACTCAGCTTTGATGAGCCACTTTTTTTGCTCCCCCCTCACCGCCCTACCCACACCATGTGTGCGCCGTATCCACAGTACAGCGCAACATGGCGCACGTTAGGATAATAGAATCAAAAATTTTTATGCTTTTGTGGCGTTTGCAGGATTTGCTCCGAAAATTACAGTGCTAATACTGCAAAGTCAAGAGAGGCCTATTGAAAACATTGGGAGTGTCACTTTAATGCCTGCCTTAGTCAAGCGTTAACAATGACGCTAAAAATGGTGCAATGAAAGCTTGTAAATTTCACGATGACATTTTTTTGTGCCTCACTACGCAGGAACGCCCCCCTACAAAGTGCCGCAATGCATCCTTAAAGCCACATTAGCATAAAAAAAAATACGTCAGTGTGGCACAAGGAGGCGCAAGAGGCTTGTTAATATGCGCCTAGGTTTGCACTAGATTGTCGGACTGTGTCAAACCAGTTAAGAAAGGAAGCTAGAATGCAGGTCAGCACGCTGCTGCCTGCAAGCTGTTTGAGAAATGTCTGAGGCCCAAGAGGCCTATTTGGAATGAATGTGCTGAGAAGTTTAAACTTTTTTAAAATCTGAATCGCGTTAAGTGCAGAGTTGGATACTTGGGCCCATATTTATACATTCTTAGCGCCGCATTTGCATAATTTGTTTACGCAAAAATGGTGCAAACTTGCAAAATACAGTTGTATTTTGTAAGTTTGCGCCGTTTTCGCGTCAAAAAGCGACGCAAATGCGGCGTTAAAAAAGTATAAATATGGGCCTTGGTTCATCTGAAAGTTCAACAGTAAGCTGAGAGATTTGGCTTGTGAAGGACTTCCAATCTTGACTGAATTCTTATTCTTTCCAGTTCCTTAATTCTTTTCTCATTTTCTTCTTCTTACCTTTCTCTCTCTTTGCTTTTCGTGGAATCCAAGACCAAATCACACCCCATCACATACATCTTGTCTGAATCACCACACAACATTTGCTCACAGAATGCCTGAATGGGCCATTTTTCAACAAAAAAATGTCTGTAGGTAAACCTCTAAACTCTCCTTAAGACATGTTTCTGAAAACAGTCATGTTTAGTCAATGCACTTGGCATGGCAGACCGCTATAATGCCAACCGCCTTAGGGAAAGACATTTTCCTTATGAAGCTGTCTGTCAGCCCTGCAATTTCCAGCATCAAACCCGTGGGTGCACTTGGATGCCCCCGGCAGCCTGTGTAGGATGGGAAGACGCCAAACCTTAATCCCTGCCACTGCGAATGCCACTGTATACACACAGCCGGGTAATGTAAAATATGTCTTGTAGTCTTATTGTTCATCCAGATGACTGTGTTAGTATGGCACCATGGCACTGTGGATGCTGTGCATTTAGCATGCTCCCAGCACGTGCTCGGTGTGGTGGCTTAGTGGACTAATATGTGAGCTCCACGAATCTATTTGACCTCATGCTCACAGGTTTGAATGCCTGTGGATCCAGTCTGTCTCTCAACGGTCTGAGGTTGCAAAAACAAACACCATTGACTTGGGCAACAATTAACATATGTTTTTTCAGTGCCAAGATACTTTTCAGGATGAACGTGTGCTTTACAGATACATATGTTATGTCATTAATGTAATCTATTTTTTCAGCTAAAGGAAGCCAGGGATTAGTGGGGAAGAAAGCATGGGTGTTGATCACAGGCTATAACACAGCCTAATATCAGCAGGGCGCCAGCCCTGGGACTTTTGATACAGCAGGAATATTGGACATTCGCCCTATTACATTAAGGGTGGCTCACTCCAGCTCACAATGTGGCCCCGGGCTCCAGTGGCGATGGGACTTCCGTGATAATCTAAAGGTGGATGGCCTCACCGCGGAGTATAAAGGTAGGAATGGAACCCAAGACCTGAAAGGCTAAAGGGGGCATCCCTTTACATGGAGAACATGATACTTATTTAGGACAAAACAGTTAGGGGGTCATTCTGACCCTGGCGGTAAATACCGCCAGGGCGGAGTTTGGCGGTAGTACCGCCAACAGGCTGGCGGTGCTCCGCCGGGCATTCTGACCGCGGCGGTACAGCCGCGGCCAGAAGCGGAAAGCCGGCGGTGTACCGCCGACTTTCAGCTGCCCATGGGAATCCGCCATGGCGGCGCAGCTTGCTGCGCCGCCATGGGGATTCTGACACCCCATACTGCCATCCTGTTCCTGGCGGTTCGCCCGCCAGGAACAGGATGGCGGTATGGGGTGTCGTGGGGCCCCTGGGGGCCCCTGCAGTGCCCATGCCAATGGCATGGGCACTGCAGGGGCCCCCGTAAGAGGGCCCCACAAAGAATTTCAGTGTCTGCTTTGCAGACACTGAAATTCGCGACGGGTGCAACTGCACCCGTCGCACCTTCCCACTCCGCCGGCTCCATTCTGAGCCGGCTTCCTCGTGGGAAGGGTGTTTCCCGCTGGGCTGGCGGGCGGACTTTCGGCGGTCGCCCTCCAAGCTTAGAATCAGGGCCTTAATGTATTAATCTTCCTCTAAGCCCAAACCTTAAGAACGAGTTGCCTATCTATTTAAGATTGCACGTCTTGCTCTGGAAGAGGCATGGAAAGGGTGAAATGTCTTTACTCCCTCCCTCCCCTGCAAAATTTACTTTTACTCAATACCTTGTCTGCTTACATTTAAACATTTTTTTTTAATGTCGCATTGAAATTAATTTATTTACCTCTATAATGTTGACCTCATGTCAGTTGCCTTCTCTTGCTTTCATAACACGACCATACATCTTGACAAGTCCTTTATATACGTCTGTGTATACACCAGCATGGATTCACTGGCTTAACTTAAGTGCTCCACTGCCACTCTGGGTCAAGATTTTGCCATTTAGTGCCTTGTATACTTAATCCTAGCATAATATCTGGGATATGTATTAACCTGTACCAATGGTTGAAACATGTTTATCCTGTCAAAAGTTTGAGGATAGTTGTTCCCAGTATTGCAGCTGTGGATAATTTTATTGTTAGTGTTAGCTGCAACATATTTATCTTGGTGCTGTTTCTGAAATGCATTTTCTGCTGGTTTTTTTTTACAGGAAACAAAACCCTTGCATCGTTGTTGGGAATAATATTATCCTGGCACTGCGTCTACAACAATTTTATCCTACTTTTGTGGAATGCATATCCTTACCCCATATCGAAAGGCTCATCAACTGGGCTCAGTCACTAGACCACACTCCAGTTGAGCACTGCAAATGGTGAAAATTAGGTGGAACAACTGTAGGAAATTGTTTTACTGCTTTAGGGGTTGACATTATATTCAAGCAGCCACCACAATCTTTGTCAGAGTGAAGTCAGAAGCACACCTCACATTATTCTGTGCTCACGCTCTGGTAGCTAGCACGGAGCAGTCAGGCTTAATTTAGAGGCAATGTGTGAAGTATTTACACAGCAATTCAAGAAGTAATAATGTGAACGATAGCACAAGACAAATCCACACCAGTTTAGAAAAATTAAGTTATATTTAATAAATTATTTAAAACCATAAATGCAAATATTCAGTCAGTAGATCCAAAGGTATACAATTTTAAAGATTGAAGTGAAAATAGTGGCAAAAAGCACAACTCGCTAATAATGCTCATCTGGTGATGCCAGACTGGGTGACACAAGCTCAGGCTGGCCATGATGGAGGGTGGGCTGTATTCAGGAACCAACTTAAACCAGCTGAACAACAGTACATTAAATCCTGGTTGCAGAACTTTGCGAGATACTACATCAAAGATATTTTGTGCAATGGCAGTTCCGGGAAGCTGCGAGGCTGAGATGCAATGTTCTGCGTTGTCTTTAAGAATGCCATTAACAGGGGGTGTGAGATACAAAGTCCTCCATTGATGTATGCTGCACACCAACTGGTCCCAAAAAGGTTGCGGGGATTGCAATGCAGAGTCCTGCATCATCATCGGGATGCCTTCGAGGAGGGGCTTGCAATGCGCAGATCTGTGTTGAAGATGCATCGGCAGTGGCAATTCCACTGAGTCTGAGGGCTGCGATGCAAAGTCCTGCACCAGGGATGTGTCACCCAGCGGTTCTGATACAGAGTTTTGTGAGGTGATACGTCACGCTGTGTTGGTTCTGCTGTGACCGCAGTTGAGCTGTCAGAGCACCTTCAGGCCCACCTCCAAGGGTCCACGGCTGGGGTGGCACCACTTGGTAGGGCAGGACTCACTGCAGGCAGAGCCCAGGTGAGTGAGTTCAAAGTTGCTGGAGCCTGTTCTGTCCCTGAGGCTCCGATCAGGAGGCCATCCAACTAGCCCTTGGAGTCATTCTGGTCTTCCTCAGTTCAAGATGCAGGTCCAGTCCTTCTCACTCAGGCAGGAGGGCAGCAGGACAGCACAGCAGGGCAGTATATTAGCAATCCTTTTGCAGTAAAGCTGCACAGCAGTCCTTCTTCCGAGACTTCCACAGGTCGAGATGTGTACTGAGGCACTGGGTGTGAGGGTCCTTTTATTTATACCTGGTGCCTACTTTGAAGTAGCAGAAGGTTCTTGAGGTTTCCACCACCCTGGGGTGTCAGACACCCCTTTCCTCCGTACCCTGGCCCAGCTTTTCTGGGGACACAAAAGACTAGAGACAAATCCTTTGTATGTGTGTTCAGGCAGAAACTTTGTGATGTGCCATAAGTACAACATGTGTGTTAAGGACTGAAGGGAAGCCATTTGAGTCCTGTGTAATTTCTACCTTGCATAGGCCGATGAAGGAGGGCGTTCTTTGTGGACAGGTGAGTTATAGAGGCTGTAATCATGTCTTAGTTTGAGTAAAAAGTACAATAATCTTATGGGCCAAGTCTATGGCTAAAAGAGATGTGAATGTGGGCACATATTTAATAACAGATGCGCAAAGTTATGAGAATAGTAAACACGCATGGGTGGAATAGTGGGAACAAATAAATATCTGTGATTCAATTTGTGTAAAGGAGTTATCATATGAGCATTCTAACTATAAGTGGCAGAATTATACTCAAATAATTCATATATGGGTCTGGTTATCGGTACATTATTCAAGTGTGGGTGCAATTATTGTAAAAACATCCTGCAGGAGCATTACTCGGGCATGGGCTAGCTATGGGTACAGTAGTGTGTTTGGATAGAGTTGTGGGTACTACATTTGTAGTAAGATGCGGTTGTGAGTGGCCTGCTCCTGTCTGGGAAGTGTTTTGGATACCCTAATCCTGTATTGGACATATCTGTGTTGGAATAATTGTTTTAGCACATGCAATCTACTAGATTTTGAAGGAAGATTTTGGTTAAAACCACTGTTTCTCAAATGTGGTACTTGTACTTTCGCTGTTCTAACTGTGGTGTATTATCAGGGGTAGTTGGATTTTGCTCCGCAGTGTCAAAATAATCAGTGACTTCAGTGAGATAACGTTTAAAAAAACACACCCTTCATACTTTTCATTACATATAAATGTTTTTCTTACTTTGTAATACTGTGACAGTGACTTGGCTGTGAATGTATACGGCTTGATTTGCAGGGACACACTAAACATGAAACTAAAATAATACTGTTTATCGTACTGTGAATAACATATTTTTTTACATTCTGTGATGAGGGCCGGCACAAGCAGAACGGAGGATTTTAAGCATGAAAGAGGCATTTAGTACATGGGCATTTTTGTTGAGAATGTGTGTTATGCTTTAAATTGATCTAAACACAATAACATTCACTTTTTGTCATTTAGTGGCAGCTACAGGGTGGCTGGACTTTTCTCTCCACTGGGGATTGGTGAACACTTACTCTTCAATATAAGGCAGTGGAGGTTGTGTTGTCTACCGGAATGTGTCCTTCTCCTCCAGGTCTTTTGGAGGGATCACACAGCTGTCAGCACAAGCCCAGCAGAAGGGATAATGGTGCTGGCTGACGCTCTTAGACATGTTCGGGCCCCCATCGGAAGGAGCCTGGGGCAGAAAATGAGCAATTACTGTTCTGTGAAGGCAGGGATCAGATCCCTCTGCCCAGAGCGCTGGGACTCTTCACAGCACAGTTCAAGATGAGTTTACAGGGCCGAAACAGGCCTTGTCGCTTCAGTGGTGAGGATTTTACTTCAGTGCTCCTTTAAGCCATTTCTTTGGGGTCATCCCTAAAGAGTCATTTAGTTGTGATCTTGCTGTATTTGAAGACATTTCTGTGCATGTGATGAGGAGCAGAGACTCAGAAGGTGAGGAAATGTGTTCAATGGATGATAGGTAAATGTAAGACAAAACAAGATAGAGGGTTCACAAACTTCAAAATGTTGTGTTTATGGCTGTGGTGCAGTGTGTGTGTGTGTGTATAGTGTATATAGTAGCTTGGGCAAGACAGGGATCATGTTTGATTCTCAATTAAAATCCATTATTATTATTATTATTTGCCTCTACTTATCAATGTGCAAAGTTCTCTGCTCGGACTGCAGTCTCTTCACATGTAAGTATAGATTTTACTAGTAAGTATGGGAGGGACATAGGAGGGTGGGTGGGAAAAGGGTTAGAATTACTACTAAAGAGGATGGGATTAGGGAGGTGTAAGAGGGATTTTGAGAGGGCCAAGGAGGGGCTTGGGCGGGGGAGGAATCACCTACTCACACAAGTGTAGCCAATTGCTTTACTTTGGGGGGGGGAGACGTGTAACCTGCACTTACTAAGGGCCTCAATATGAGTTGAGCGGTGGTCCCACCATCGCCCGATTATGATATTTCCATCCTGCTGACCAGTGCAAACGTGGTATTACAACATTTCTGCATGTCAGCCAGGTGAAAACAGTGCAGCAGCATTCGCCTCGGCTCCCTTAGGGAGCTCAGGCCAATGCCATTGCACACAGCACCCTCGGAACGTGCACTGTCTGCCATTCAGAGGGTTTTGGCAGGGGGGACCTGGTTGTGGGCAGTACAGGGGCTCCCACTGTGGCCCCCATCACTGCCTTTCCACTAGCCTTTTCATGGCGGGGACCCCGCCATGATAAGACTGACAAAAAGAGAAGTTGTAATCAGCAAGGCGGAGCAGAACTCACCATCGCCGTGGCTGACCACAAGTTTGACCGCCGCCAACATGTCAAGATCCCTGATCCCAGCAGAGGCAGTGGTCTCCTGGCGGTCCAAGAACCAGGTTCGCCAAACTTGTAATGAGGGCTTAAGTTTGAGTTTGTGAATACTGTACGTAAGACATTTAGGGGGGTCATTCTGACCTGACGGAAGCACCGCCAACAGGCTGGCGGTGCTTCAAAGCCCATTCTGACCGCAGCGCTAAAGCCGCGGTCGGAAAACCGGGGCCGGCGGTTTCCCGCCGTTTTTGCCCCGGCTGGGCGAATCCGCCAGGGCAGCGCTGCAAGCACCGCTGCCCTGGGGATTCTGACCCCCTTACCGCCAGCCTGTTTCTGGCGGTAAGGGGTGTCCTGGGGCCCCTGGGGGCCCCTGCACTGCCCATGCCACTTGCATGGGCAGTGCAGGGGTCCCCTAACAGGGCCCCGGCCAGCTTTTCACTGTCTGCCTAGCAACTGCACCCGTCGCACGCCCGCAACACCGCCGGCTCCATTCGGAGCCGGCTTCTGTGTTGCGGCCTCTTTCCCGCTGGGCCAGCGGGAGCTAACTTGGTTAGCGCCCGCCGGCCCAGCGGGAATGTTGGAATGCCGGCAGCGGTCTTTTGGCCGCATGGCGGCCGATTGGCGGTTACCGCCGCCCGCCAAAGTTGGAATGACCGCCTTAGTATCAAGTGTAAACCTACTCAAAAGTGCAACATACCTTTGCGAATCAGACCCTATGTGTATAGAAAAGACAGTCAGGGTCAATGTAAAGATGATGACATTGGTGGTGTTATCAATGATACCATTTAACATGTCATGAGGGATGTACAACGTCAAGTCATGTTATAGTTAGCCCAGTGAGCTATAACCATATATACATATATAGATATATTTCCACTGAAAAAATAACGGTTATAGGGATATTATAATTAGATTCTGAATTTACACGCACAAAGCCAAAGAAATGCAGCTGTTATAGTTAGAGTTATTTCAAATAACTATAACTTGTGCCCTAAGGTAACTATAACTTGCGCACTCACCATGCACAGTTTTCTCATCAATAATTTTACTGCAAATGTTTCATATGGCCAACCCCCTATACCACCCAACCTCATACCATGCACGGCGGGAATTAGCCACGTGGGTTCAGGTAGTTATAGTGGGGTTGGGCCAGGCCCTGCAGTCAAGCCACCTATAACCACCCAATCCTGTGCCATGCATGACCTTTGCCCGTGTGCAGGGGGGTTGGCAGCAGGACCTGGCCGAGGTTGTCCACAATAGCAACACCATCCCCATGCAACGCACAGCCTTTGGCTGTACACGTATGAGGATGGCCACCTCCGGCAACCCCTTTAAGCTCCAAACCCTACACCACATAAAAGGAGGGCACAAAGACCCCCTCATGCCCCAGGGACCACCACCTCCTCAGGCTACGTTTAAAAAAATATGGGGGGGGCTGAGCAGATTCCCCTCACACCACAGGGACTACCACCTCCCAGGGGCTATTCTAATAATATTTAAAGGGGGGGACACAAGGACTCCCATGGGCCCCAGGATCCACCACCTCCCAGGGACCAAATACTTATTTTGTTAAAGGGAGGGGGGGCAACGGGTGGCCCTCATCACATACAATGCAAACTTAGCCCCGGGGAGGTGGTAGTCCCCTGGGCCCAGGGGGCTCTGCAGGACCCCCAGTTATTATACTTTTATCTTGCCTTGGGGAAGTGGTGGTATCTAGAGCTACTGAAAGCCTTAAGAGTGGGCCTGTGCACTCCCTCCTTCTATGAGCCCACAATGCCCCTGCGACCTGGCCCATTCAGGGGCTTTAACGTTCAGTAATGCAGGAGACCACATTTTATTTAAATCGTGGAGAAATCCACAGAACCAGCGGTGGATTTCTCCATTATTTTTAAGAAAATACTTTTTAGTCTTGGGGGGACCAACTCTGGATGGGGGGCGTAGGGTAAATATGCTCTGCCCTCTTTTCGTTTTTTTAACTTTTTTTTTTAACTAGGCCGAAACCGATTCCCAAAATAGCTGCCAACACTTGTTCGAAGTGTTGGCAGCAAATCAGATATCAGCGGGAGAGCCCTCTGAATCCGCAGCCATAGATATACAGATGTCTTTTCCCTTTAATATCTCGAAAAATACTGAACAGATTTACATCAAGTAAAAAAAGGATGAGCTTCGTACTAAAAGCTACATTTTTGTCAAATATGTTGTAATTCTGTCCAGCGGTTCAATCTGCAAGTGTGTCTAAAGAATCTATGGGAATTAACACGCAAAACACACTTTTTTTACCCTCTTCCCCTTTTTCTTGGCCCTGCTTGAAGGATCATCACAAAACCTTCCATGCACACAAAGATCTTTGGGCACACTTTTTAAGAAACGTTTTTAGAAGATTTGTCAAATGGTGCCAAAGATATAGGCAAGTCAAAAAATGCTTTTTCAATGGCAACTAGGTCCTAACTACAACTGCATAGTTTTAAGGTACATATATATATATATATATATATATATATATTTACATATATATAACCTAGTGGTGGGTCGCAGTTATAGCCGCCATGCCCTTTGTTTTGTTCAATAATGGTGAGGGCACAAGTTATAAATACCTTAGGGCACAAGTTATAGTTACATACTTACTCTAACTATAACTGTTGAATTTCTATGGTTTTCTGTGTTTAAAATGTGAGCCTAACTATAATGGCTCTGTATCCGTTAGTATTTTAAGTGAATTTCTAGGTTTTTTTAAATTCTATTTCCTAATTATAATGTCCCTGTAGTAGTTGTTTTTTTCAGTGAATTGCTATGTTTTTTTTAACGATAAGTAATTTTCATTACTATATGTTGAGCCAACCACTGCCATGCACAGCCTTCAGCCATGCGCGGCAGCGGTTGGCCAGAGGTTCAACCCTCCCTAACCACCCAACTTCACGCTGCGCACGGCCTTTAGCCATGCTCAGCGGGAGTTGGATGCAGGTCGTCGTGGCCCCCCTCCCCGGGCCGATTTCAGCCCTAGGGACCCCATCTCCCTGGGTCTGGCCATCCAAACCTTTTATTTTTTTGGGGGGGGGGCGGGCCTACCCCGGCTGATTTTGGCCCCAGAGACCCAGGGCGCAAGTTATAGTTACCTTAGGGCACGAGTCATAGTCACTTCAGCTAACCATACCTATATCTGCTGAATTTCTATGGATTTGTGCCAGTAAATTCAGTACCTATCTATAAACATCCCTGTAACTTTTATTTTTTTCAGTGAATTTCTAGGGTTTTTTAACGTAAAGTAATTTTCATTACTATATGTTGAGCCAACCACTGCCACGCACAGCCTTCAGCCATGCCAGGCAGCGGTTGGCCAGAGTTTCAACCCTCCCTAACCACCCAACTTCACGCTGCGCACGGCCTTTACCCATGCTCAGCGGGAGTAGGACGCAGGTCGTCGTGTCCCCCCCTCCCGGGCCGATTTCAGCCCTAGTGACCCCATCTCCCTGGGTCCGGCCATCCAAAACTTTAATTTTTGGGGGGGGGGGGCGGGCCTACCCCGGCTGATTTTGGCCCCAGAGACCCAGGGCGCAAGTTATAGTTACCTTAGGGCACGAGTCATAGTCACTTCAGCTAACCATAACTATATCTGCTGAATTTCTATGGATTGGTGCGAGTAAATTCAGTACCTAACTATAAACATCCTTGTAACTTTTATTTTTTTCAGTGAATTTCTAGGGTTTTTTAACATTAAGTAATTTAAATTAATTTACGTTAATCCAACCACTGCCACACATGGCTTTTGGCCTTGTGAGTGGTGGTTGGTTGCAGGGCCTGACCTGTAGCCAGGCCCTGTGACCTACCCTTCTATAACCACCCAAGCACGTACCACGCATGGCCTTTGGCTGTGCTTGGTGGGGTTTGGCCCCAGGGCCAGGCCACATCCTGTAGCCAAATCCTGAGGCCAACCCCTATAAACACCCAACCTTCCACAGCTTTTGGTCGTGCATGGTGTGGGTTGACTGCAGGACCTGCGGCCAGCCAAAACCTCATTAACCACTCACACCCGTGCCACGCTCAGCCTTGTGAAAGAAAACAAATGGGTTTAGGGTAGAAATATCCCAACCCCTTTGCCTTAATGCTGAAGCTCCCCTGGGACCAAAAATGTTGCTGCGCATTTGCAGTAATAAAACAAGCGCAGGCTCCTGTGCTTGTTTTCATTGAAAGCCCCCATCCCGGGGGCATTCTGAATTAAAAAAAATAAAAGGAGGGGCACACAGGGCCCCATTTATATATATATATAAATACAATTATTATATATATATATATATATATATATATATATATATATATATATATATATATATATATATATATATATATATAGAGAGAGAGAGAGAACGTGGTGGGTAACTGAATCCAATATTCTATTATTGCTATTGACGGGTTCTGATAACAAATTAAACCACAAGGGGTAAGACCAAGTGGTTTGTGATATCACCAGAACGCCAGATGGTAATGTAGTACCATATTACACGTTAACTTTTATGCATTTTTTATACTACTTGAGTAATTTGGGGGATTTAACCTAAAATTCAATTTTAAAAGGGAAGCTAGCAATTGCCACTGATTGAAATTAAAATGTTTGTTTTGTGTACCTTTCATGAATACATTTTTGGTAAAGCAATGGGCAATAGCAATGGCCATTGAATTTACGGGGGTTCTGCCACTGAATTGTTTACTGCATAACTATGGATTTACTGAATTTGCCACATAATTTGCAGCTTTCTCAAACAATGTTGTTTGTTGCGGATCACATAATACTACCAGAGAATGTGTTGCATAATTTGATTTTTTTATGCACAATTTGGATAACATTACTGCATAATTTAGATATCTGTGTCACACAATCACAGTAGCTCTGACAATGGTAGAGCTATGCAGAGTGGTTTAGGGTTTGCACTTATGATGACAAAACCACTGTTCCTTACAGAACTGTGAAATATTTTCCATATTTCACTGTTCCATTTAACCTATGACTCCCTTTTTAGGGTCGAGCCGGTGAGTGCATGAGCTAGTGCATACGTCTCGCTTGCGACAATCTGTTGTGTTCACTAGAAGGGCTTGGAGCCCACCTGGTGGCTCACCATTTCTTGGCTTGTGTGGCACTCTTCTTTACAGCCTTGTAATTAGTCGAGGCACGCCTGGCATCACTTCCATTTCTCTCTTGGGGCAGGGATCAGGCACTAACTGATGCAACTTAGTTCCTGTCCACAGCTCCTGACGTGATTGAGGTACTATTTGTTCTTTTTAGCTTTGAGTGCCACGCAAACAGAATGCTTGTGACTGGCAAAAACGTGCCCAACAGGCACAAAATTGCAACATTTTATTTTTTAAAGCTAACTTTATTTTATTTTGCCAAGTCGTCTTTTCTCAGTTTCTGCTCATGTTTTCTTTTGTTTTTGTTCAAAAGATGACAATGAACTTGTTCAAAATATGCAAGACCCATTGCAGTGCAAATGCTTGTTTATATCTTATTTGCCCTCCACATGCCATTCAATTTCTTGACTTTGGGATATTAAGATAGCAATCCTCAATAAACATTTGAAATGCATCAAGTCGTTCATTGCCTCCTCTCTGTGTCTAATTCCTTTATCTCAACAAACACGGGGCACAGATGTGAATGCTTACCTCTAGTATCCCAGCGTTGGTCCCATTGGCCGAGATAAGTACTGCGTGGGACTGATGGGTCTTCATCTGGAAACGAATCATCCAGTCTGCTGAACCTGAGTGAGGATTGTACCGAACAAAGCTGTGCCCGTTAAATCTCGCTCCGGTATCTGGGGAGAGGAAAGACAAACAGAAAAAAACTGTAAAGGGTGGAATCCTGTATTTCTTGTGACGATAATTGAGCAACACAATTCCAACATCATTTTTCTCAGGGTGGTGAACTCCAGGCAACTGAAGGACACACCTCTGCTGTTTGATATGAACCTAAGGGCAATGAGTCATCTTTCTCAGATTCACCAGGAAGCCACCACTATATGGTGGTTAATGCCTCATCAGCTAGTCATCAAATGCTGCAAAGCAGAACACCTAAAACTGAGTGGAAGCAACACCTGTCACTGGCAATGCCTGTAAGTGATAGTAGTGAGTTATGAAACACTATATATAAAACAACTTCTTAATTATAGTATTCTGTTATTAGTATTATTTTAAATAATGTTCATTTATTGCTTTTATAAATATGCAACACGTCATGGAAGCAGGAAATCATCATTCAGAAAACAGGGTATACGATGTATCAGAATTTCAGTAATAAACCTGGCAGTCCTCAGCCATAATAAGACAATAATACGATACAACAGATATGTGAAAGTAGTCCCACTTTTGTTCCCATATCCTACAATGTATGTGTGGACTCCCACTGACTCAGTATATCTCTGTATCTGGGATGAAACATCTATCCACGTGCCTTGTCCTTGCCTCTCTCAGGAGAGGCTTTGTCAGATTTCCAACTACCCTCCCCACCCCCTGAGAACCAGCAGTACATTTCAATATTCCTAAAATGGCAACTATCTTAGATAACATCTGAAATACGGTGTGCGAGTATTTCTTATCACCTGAAAGTTGTAAACAATGTGAAATAAATCACCTGTTTCAGAGTGACATCTGATGCAGTCAGGTGAGAGTGATTCTGTCCAAGTTACACAAAATGTTTGGAGTGTAATACATTCTATGTAAATAATTGAATTGAATGAGGTACAGCATAGCCAATAGAGATCACGAGGAGCGATTTTCCACTCTTTCTCCTCCACTGGGACTGGGCTGCCCTCAGTGGTTAAACGAAACTTGAGGGCCCCCCCTACAAAGTGCATGGAGGTGCCCCCGTCTGAACTCACTCAGGAGCTCTCAGGCCAGGGAACTGTGCTGGGGGGGCCTGATGCAGCCCGGTGTTCCCCCTGCACAGCAGTGGCTGAGGGGGCCTTTGTTACACCACTGGTTGCCGTCCTGCTTAGACCATAGGTTTGCAAAAATATCCCCATCAGGCGTAGGTGCTCTTGAGGCCTTGTCTGACACCCAAATCTGCCAATCAATACATTGGCAGGACTACATAGGCTCTCCGAGTTTCCTGATGGGACCAATCCTTGAATCTGGGGAGGGTTCCTGTACCACAAAGTTTACATAATTTACCATAACTGTGAGGATTAGGTATGATTTTATAACTTTTTTTGAGCTCCTGACGAATCACACCAAGATCTGTATAGACTTATTTCAGCGACAAACATGTTGACCTTCCATAATTAGGGCAGTGTAGGAACGTCCAACTATGCCACACACATACTTGATTCCTAGACTACAGGGTTATCTAACATTATATATTATTTCATGAACAGGTTAAGACAGACATTATTCTTACTTCCCCTGACTGTATCTATTTTTAATCTTGACAGAGGCCCACATTCTTAATAAATGACTTTACTATAGGGTCCTATTAGTCAATTTTAACATTTCTTCTCACCAATCCCACTTATTTGTTTTCACTTATGGCAACTTTCTTTAAAAAGATGTCCAGTAAAGAGCCCCCATGAGGTGCCCGTCAGATATTGCAGCGCCAGTCTGACGAGGAGCACAGCACGATGATGAAGCATGTTACTAGTTGGTGAGTGAGGGCTATCGCTCCTGATATGGGTTATCCATAGGGACTTTTATGGATTTCTCCTACACTTGGGTGAAATCCATACAGATATATTCCTTTTGGAACCGTGCATCCTTTGTTCTATGACGTATATGGGAGTTCTATGCATCGGACCATCCTTCATAAAAATCTCCCACCTCATAAGCCCTTCTTTTGTTTTTTGTAGTTGAAAATGGCATGTACCACAACATAATAGGGTCTCTTGTGACAACATGTTCCACCATCTGATCCAGCGAAGGGCTCTGGATCAGCCGTCAATAACTACTCGTGTAATGAATAGAGGGATTTAGGTACAGGTGCTGCATAAAGACACCCATAAAGCCCTTTGAAAAAGTCTGTTCCAATGAGAAATTCTGGGTCAGTCATGTCCCCTTGTAGTCAATCAATTACATTCATCAATTGAACAGCCCAGTGGTGTAAGAGAATATCTGGAATTCCTTGTACCACTTCGAAGACTGAGTAGTACATTCATCAAAGGCGATTTGTGGGTAACTGCCTGTCCAAAAGAAGGTCGGTAGGCTCATTTGTACAAAAGAATTTAGGGATTTCCTATGGAAAGTTTTGAAAGGCATACAAGAGTTTGGGAAGTGCTAACATTTTGTGAAGGGTCACTATGCCAAAAATAGAGACTGGCAGGGGCCTCAAGTTAAGTTACCAGAAGCATGTTGGGTCTTGGATGATGTGGCCTCCAAGGTATTTAAAGCTTTATGTTTAGATACATAGGGGGTCATTCTGACCCTGGCGGCCGGTGGCCGCCAGGGCCACCGACCACGGGAGCACCGCCAACAGGCTGGCGGTGCTCCCACGAGCATTCTGACCGCGGCGGTTCAGCCACGGTCAGAAGCGGAAAGTCGGCGGTCTCCCGCCGACTTTCCGCTGCTCGGGGGAATCCTCCATGGCGGCGGAGCGCGCTCCGCCGCCATGAGGATTCAGACACCCCCTACCGCCATCCTGTTCATGGCGGGAAACCCGCCATGAACAGGATGGCGGTAGGGGGTGCCGCGGGGCCCCTGGGGGCCCCTGCAGTGCCCATGCCATTGGCATGGGCACTGCAGGGGCCCCCGTAAGAGGGCCCCAAAAAGTATTTCAGTGTCTGCTTTGCAGACACTGAAATACGCGACGGGTGCAACTGCACCCGTCGCACCCCTGCAACTACGCCGGCTCAATTCTGAGCCGGCGTCCTCGTTGCAGGGGCATTTCCTCTGGGCCGGCGGGCGCTCTTTTGGAGAGCGCCCGCCGGCCCAGAGGAAATGTGTGAATGGCCGCCGCGGTCTTTTGACCGCGGTGCGGTCATTTGGCGGCGGGACTATGGCGGACGGCCTCCGCCGTCCGCCATGGTCAGAATCAGGCCCATAGTCTGGAGTGCCTACTGACTTTATCAATCCCTCTCCTGACCAGGATTATTGTTAATTTCTCAAAATCTGATATTAAAAAAATGAGGCCTCAACATAGAGTTCAAGAATCTTTACTAGTGTCCCTACAGTAGCACAGAAAGAGGAGCATGTTGGCTGTTTACAGAGAAAGGCAGTTTTCAAAGTCCCTTTCCAATGGAAACCCTGAACCACAGCACCAAACCTCATCCAGTTTGGAAGTGGTTCCATAGCCAAGACAAATAAGAGGGACAACAGAGGTACCCATTCCTGGTGCCAACAAATTGTGAAAGGAGGTGACTCTAATGCAGGCATATACAACTTTGTAAATAATTTAATGCTGGCTAGAAAATGGGTGCTAAACTTCATTAGG
Source organism: Pleurodeles waltl (assembly GCF_031143425.1). Classification (NCBI taxonomy): domain Eukaryota; kingdom Metazoa; phylum Chordata; class Amphibia; order Caudata; family Salamandridae; genus Pleurodeles; species Pleurodeles waltl. The sequence goes on from NC_090446.1 coordinate 915,045,734, forward strand.
GTAAGTACCTGTTGCAGGAACAACTACTTGAGACAGTTGAAGGACTTCTCAAAGTCCACCGGCATAATTGCACAGGCCCCAGAGATTTTGTGTGCTTGGCCAGAGCCATCTGCCCACATGCAATGCACAGTGCTTCAGCTTGGCATAAAGCCATTTTAGTCCTAGTTTAAAAACTATGGGGGTCATTCTGACCCTGGCGGTCATGGACCGCCAGGGCCAACGACCGCGGGAGCACCGCCAACAGGCTGGCGGTGCTCCCATGGGCATTCTGACCGCGGCGGTAAAGCCGCGGTCAGAAGCGGGAAACCGGCGGTGTCCCGCCGGTTTACCGCTGCCCATGGGAATCCTCCATGGCGGCGCTGCAGGCAGCGCTGCCATGGGGATTCCGACCCCCTTACCGCCAGCCTGGTTCTGGCGGTTTTGACCGCCAGAACCTGGCTGGCGGTAACGGGTGTCGCGGGGCCCCTGGGGGCCCCTGCAGTGCCCATGCCAATAGCATGGGCACTGCAGGGGCCCCCTAACAGGGCCCCCCTAACAGGGCCCCACCAAGATTTTCAGTGTCTGCCAAGCAGACACTGAAAATCGCGACGGGTGCAACTGCACCCGTCGCACCCCTTCCACTCCGCCGGCTCCATTCGGAGCTGGCATCCTCATGGAAGGGGTTTCCCGCTGTGCTGGCGGGCGGCCTTCTGGCGGTCGCCCGCCAGCCCAGCGAGAAACTCAGAATAACCTCCGCCGCCCGCCAAAGTCAGAATGACCGCCTATGTGCTTAAGTGGACCAGCCTACTCCTAAGTACCTCGGCAAAGGCCTTAGATTCACTGTTAATGATCAAAATCGAGAGGTTAGAAGCGCACCGGCACAGAGGCCTATCAAGATGCAAAAGAACAGATATTGTAGCCATCTTGAGGTCTTACAGCTTCACTGAATAAGTTAAGTAGCTTGAGGCTAGAAGTGACGTACATCAATTAAAATAATTGGACGGGAGCCTGTTGGGTCCCAGTGTTTTCCCAGCCTGCATACCAGAAACAGCATCCTCTATTCCTGGCCTGATTTGCATTATTACATTAAATTATTATTATGAGCAAACTGTCAAAAGGATGCTATCAGGATGAAGAAAGTCCTTGAGGCAATGAAATATCTACCAGACAATGTCACTGGAATTGAATAAACAAAGGACATACTTGTCATATCTTCTCCATGTACTCATGGCATTTGGTTTCATTCAGAGCTACTGAATTTAGAGTAGTGGTTCTAAAATCCAAAATTAAAGCTGTCCTATAGAACTTCAGAGAGTTGTTCTAAATGTCCTAGATCCATCGTCTAATCAAGATCTTGTGCTGCTCAATTCCCTTGTGCTGGCTTCATAGAAAATACATAATTGTGTCTTTTTGTCTGACAGCCAGGTGGATCTGAAAAGCCACAATGCTGCACACTGCAGTTACATTTTCCTTTTCCCAGTCCTCATTTTGGGGAAACATCCTTTTTTACGACTTTTTTATTACGAAAGTCGTGGTTAACGAAAGCGTAACAACGCTTTTTTTTAACCACGACTTCGTATTTTTGTGCCTTAACTACGTATGTTCTGAACAACGAACATGCGTCGTTAAGGTAAAAAGAAGGGAGTTGGCGAAGGTAAGTGGTGGGTTTAGGTTTTGGGGTGGGGTTGGGCGGGTGGGGCGTTTTTGGTTTTGGGGAGGGGGTGGGGGGTCAGGGGGTTTTAGGTTTTGGGGTGGGGTTGGGGGGGTGGGGCGTTTTTGGTTTTGGGGAGTGGGTGGGGGGGTCAGGGGGTTTTAGGTTTTGGGGTGGGGCGTTTTTGGTTTTGGGGAGTGGGTAGGGGTCAGGGGGTTTTAGGTTTTAGGGTGGGGTTGGGGGGTGGGGCGTTTTTGGTTTTGGGGAGTGGGTGGGGGGTCAGGGGGTTTTAGGTTTTGGGGTGGGGTTGGGGGGGTGGGGCGTTTTTGGTTTTGGGTTTGGGTTTGGGGTTGGGGGGGTGGGGTGAGGGATGTAGGGTGAATGGTGCCTATTGCTAATGATTTTATTAGGAATGCCTTTACAACAAAATATCGCTGTTAAGGCATTCGTGGTAAAATCATTAGTAGTAAGGACGAGGTCGGTGTTCCGACCTCGTTGGTAAGGTTAGTAGTTGTTTTTAATTCGGTGTTCTGTCATATAATCCTAATTTTGTAATGTCATTCAATCATAAAGTTAAGAAAAACATTACTATCGAAATCTTGACACCAACATGTCAACATGCAAAGGTTTGACAAACTGAGTATCAATGATATGCATAGAACAGTGTAGATAGAATAGTAAATTTGCACAGTTCAACTAAGTATGTAACTATGGCCCTCATTATAACATGCCCTGGCGGATGGCGGTAGGGTGGCGCTGCTGCCAACAACAGGGCCACGCCAGTAGACCGCCGCAGACTTTATCATGACCCATGATACGGCCTGGTGGTGTTCTGCTGGCGGACGCTGCTGCTGGCAGGTGTGGGGGGGAAACCTGGAGAGGGGGAGGGGGTAGGGAAGACCCCTATCAGGGAAAGGGAAGGAATTCCCTGTCACTGATAGTGCCTACCGCCATGGTTTTTGTGGCAGTACGGAACCACGAAAACCATGGTGGTAGGTGGGGTCATAATCCCACGGGTGGGCTAGTGATGGCCGTCTGGCTGGAGACTGAAGTCTCCAGCCCAGCGGTCACTACCGCCGTGGCGGACGATGTGGTACATTGGCGGTTTGGCTTGAGCTAAACTGCCAACATCTTTATATGGGGAAAAGTACCGCCAGCCTGTTGGCAGTACTTTTCTCCATTTTACCGCCGTCCGCCGGGGTCATAATGACCCCCTATGTGTCTTGCAGACCTGTACCACTAGGTGGGATACTTCTCTACTGACCACGAAAGGTCAGGTGTTCCTGCACCTGGATTTTCAGGGTACAAAACAAGCCAAATTTTATGGTCGGAAAAATCTGTCAGGAAAAATCACATCCAGATTGTGCTGGGACTGCCGATGCAATTGCCTGATCCCTGGCTGCCCTACCCCCAAATAGCATTGGGGAACATGCAATGATCTCTTTTACTGGCACACATTATGCCCTGACTGGACCTCCTTCCCCACCCTACCTGCGACTGGCATAGGTCAGCCACTCCCATTTATCACCTATGATGGGAAAGTTGTAAATGGGACCGCAATTGTTCCCAGAATGGGGTATTTGCATGTGGAAAAGGACCTAGTAACTCCAGGTGTGCATGCTATTCCCATTCCTCAGACCTGTAGGAGGCTAGCTCAGTTTATGGTGAACACCTATGGTGTGGCACCATATACTAAGCACAGGCAACCCTTACTGATAGTGAATAGGTGCCCAGATAGCAAAAGCTCTCTACGGGTAGTGGACTCGAGCAGCTACAGCTTAACCAGGAAGAATGTAAAGTACTTGCAATACCACAGTAGTCAGACAATAACTTAGTCATGAGAAAGAACTACACAAGTGTTGCAAAAATGAGACACACCCAGAAGACAGGAGTACCTACACCAGGGACCTGGATGCAGAGGGGAGAATGGACGTTCTCTGAAGACTGTGGATGCCTTGGATCATCTAGCTGCTGTCACGACCTGTGGGCCAGGCCCTTGGAACCCAGGGATGGATTCTAGAGGTGGAGGACCTGCAAAGGAAGGGGGCAGAGTCCAGCACCGTTGGAGGAGCCCAGGTGGTGCAGGTGGCAATACCCACCCTCTTGAATATGAAGTTCTTGCAAATCAGTGGAAGAAGCCCTGATGAGGGGTCCAAGAGCTTTAGAAGATCCCAGGAGTCACCTACGAGCTGTCCCTCGATGGTCAGAGGATTGCAGGAGGGTTAGTGACCAGTCAGGTCATCAACAAGCACTGACAAATGCAATCAGGAGCAGAAGAGGAGTTTGCAAAAAGTTTGGGGACCAGCAAGGTCCAGGGGACTCTACCCAGGAAGGGGAGTCAGAGCTCGCCCTCAGCACACAGGAACGGCAAGAGAAATTGGTGGACCCCCCACAAGTGACCCACTGGCGCTGGACACAGGGAGCCACAAGCAGGCTTTACCAGCCCAACAAAACAGAAGTCCCACTTTGCAGGATTTGCAGGACAAGAGCAGATCTTCGGTTTGCAGAGTGTGGAGACTGGGGCTTCTTGGGGCCTGAATTTTTCACAGAGGAAGAGTCAACAACCCTTGGCAAATGCAACAGTCATGGTTCACAGGGGTACCAGTCTACTGGCAGAAGCAAGGGCCTGGATAGAAGACAAGCAGGACCCAGAGGAGGACTTAGATTCACCACCTGTGAAGCAGAATCTTTGGATGTTCAGGAACAGCAGACCCCACCAACTGGTTGATGTTGTCTTGAGGTGCCAGCAGTTGCAGGGGAGTGACACCTTCACTCCAAGGAAGATTCCTTTGTGCTTCTTGGTGCAACCAGAGTTCTTGTGATCCTGGAAGATGCACAGACTTAGGTGTTGCAGAATTCTTGAAGTACCCAGAGAAACATTGTTGCAATGGGAGCCTTCCCATCAGAAGCAGACTTGTTCAGTTCCAGCAAAGACCAGCAATGCTTCCAGAGGCCAGGAACAGAAGATGTCTTGCAGAGTGTTCCTTGAAGAGTCTTGGTTGACAAATCTGAGGACCGGCCTGCGAGGGAGTCCTTAAGTAACCCTGAAAGGGGGTAGGTCACTCTCTGCAGTGACCCACCTATCAGTGGGGGTCAGGGACTTCATCTACCTGGCCTAACCAGTCAGATGCTCCCAGGGGCCTCTTCACATCTTATTATCAAGATGGCAAAATCAAGTGGCCACTTGACAGAGCTCTGTGCACCTCCCAAAGGGAGGGGCTAGACAGGGGGTGGTCACTCCCCTGTGATTTGTGTAGTTTCACACCAGAGCAGGAACTGGGGAATTCTGAAATGGTGCAAACTGGATTACGCAAGGAGGGCACCAGATATGCCCTTCAACGCAGTGTGGTGGCGCTCAAAGGCCACTCCACCCCAGCACTTAGACACCTAACACACAGGGAGAGATAGTCAGACCTCTACTTGGCAGAAAATCCTTTGTTCTGCTCCTCCGGCCTGAGCCTGGCTCACCAGCAGGAGAGCACAACAGTGTCTGGGGTCAGCAGTAGTGAGGGCTGGTAGCTGGACCCTGTAAAGCTGTACAGGCAGAACGGGGAGATCCCCTAGGTAACACCCAGAGTACATGGTATGATGCAACTAACACTGGAATCTGTGTAGTCGCATGATTCCAACATGTTTGATACCAAACATGCCTAGGTTTGGGGTAGCCATTATGTAGCTGGACCACTAGTCTCAACTACATACCTTAAGATGGCTTCCCCGCACTTAAAGAGTCCAGGAATTGGCCTGGGGTCTATACAGTATGCTACTAATGCAGGGGTACCCTCACACGTAGAGACATGCACCCTGTCTTTGGGCTAAAGGGCCTACCAGAGGTGTGACATAATGTCTAAGTTTGGCAGTGAAAGGGTGCATGCACTCTTTCACGCAGGCTGCAAAGGCAGGCCTGCAATCCCAGTTTACATGGGCTCCTATGGGTGGCATGATACATACAGCAGCCCCTAGGGACCCCCGGTGTACCAACGCCCTGGATATCTAGGTACCATATACTAGGGACTTACATGGGTGCACCAGTATGCCAATTGTGGGTGTGAAAAGTAACCAACAACTACATTTAGGGGAGAGATCACAGTCACTGGGGTCCTGGTTAGCAGGAACCCAGTGAACTACATTACAAACACATTGACATCAGGCAAAAAATGTGGGTAACTATGCCAGAAAGACTGCACTTTCCTACATGACTATAACTCGTAATAGCCAGATTTGTGCATGGGGATACCAGCCAGCAACATTAATTTAGGCCACCTTGTCTTTTCGCTCATAAATACACCTACACCAAAAAAAGGTTTTTAACAAAAACTGTTGCCCATGCAATGAAAACAATATGATATGCTGAGAGTGAGTATATGTAAAGACTTATGTTTAAGTAACAATCTAGGGTTATGAATTAGAAAAACTTTACTGCCCAAGCCCATCGTTCAGGAAGGAAAACAAACATTTGCTTAGAGACTAATGCGTTTTTGCTGCAAACAAAGTGCTATTTTCTTTAGCTGTGGTATTCCCCCATAATTATCACTCTAGTTTAAGTGAAACCAGAAAATAGGTTTGAAAAGGCATGTTTGGAGCTGCACACTTGGCAACGTGTGGCTACCCGGTGACTCCTCAGGAAGGGAAAATGTGAAAGCTTTCTGTAGATAATTGCATGACATCCTGAGAAGAGGCACATTATGCCGCAGTTCTGGATTCACGCCCAAAGCTTAAGGCTGTTCCTCATTTCACATTCAGTCTTCAGCGTCAGTGACTAAGAGCTCACTCTTCAGGGATAGGCCATTCTTGACTGTTAAGTGTTGTATTTTTCTGACTCTGATAAATGAACTATTGTTAATAATCTCATCTTTAGCACTATAGGTTAAAAAAACAAATCACTTTTCTCTCGTGCTTAGACAGTCTTGTAGCTGTAGAAGGACTATCTCTCACTCTTCAACCAGATAATTAACTATTTATTTATTTAGCCCTCATACATGCCTGTATTGTGTTTATTCGCGCTTCCAGTTTTTAGCACTCTACCAGAAGACTTTGGCAGTAATTTAACCACCCTCCCCCCAGTCCAGGGGAGTGCCTGACCCTAGAACCTGGTACTCCTGCATTCAAAGTCACCAGTTGGACGTCACAAACACGTTCCTATGCCGCTAACTTTTTGTGCGAATGTGTCAACCTCTTTATATAAAGAAGTTAACAAGAGGTTTTTTTAAACAAAGCATGGATATCGATTCTGCTGCTTTTGAGGCCTTCGGCAGTTAATCAAGCATCTCGACCCATGCTATTACTAAGTTGTCCTAACTGTGCGTTCTTGTTTGTATTTGTGCCTCCAATCAACACTCATCATGTGTCTAACATCCAAAAAAGGAGTAATACAACATGATCTTCCACAGTGATGACTGTGACCTCCACAGTAATGTTAAATTAATTGCTCCTCTAACCGGTACAATTTGGAGGTGGTTTATGTCATACTCATGATGACCGGGTAGTTGCATTGTGGAGTTGGAGTATCTGATGTATAGATCCCTGTGTCTAACGGCCAAGGAGTGCGCCAGACCTCTTTCCTTTGTACCGTTGAGAAAATAGTTCATCTAGGTGTTTTAAAAGTGGTGAATCTCTGGAATGATCGGGAGTCACTGAAATGATATGCATGACGTCAGCGACTGTCCTTTCCCCCTCTAGCTCGCCCTCTGTGGGCGTCTTTTTTAAGGAGAAGGCCTAGTTGCAGTGGAAGGGGGGGCGTTCTCTGGCCATCTTGCAATGGTGTTTTGTTCCTCTTCAGCATTGGGGTATTCTAACTTGCCTCGCAAGTGAATTACTTCTCAGTCCTTTCTTTGCTATTTATCTTGCAAAATTCACATTCCCTTATAGAGCGTGAGGATAGTAAACATCACACACAGCATGCGGGCCACAAGCTGCCTTCATCCTTCCACAGGAAAACAAGTGAAGATGTTGGTAGAAAATTCCCCTTCAAATGGTATCAAAGGAAGGAGGAAATGCTTCATATATGTTAAAAGCATAAAATGAAGCACTTTGACCTGAAATTTTTAGGATAAACCTCACAACATATGTGAAAAAACTGAATTCTGAAGAAAAACCTCACAACATAGGTGAATACCTTAAGTAGTATGAGATTCTCTAAGCATGAGTTGGTAAAAAGTACTGAGATTGTCAAGCAACTGACAGTACAATGTGCGCTAGGCTATGGAAACTATAGACTCCTTCAAGGGGCGATGCATGTTGTCTCCAGCTTTCCCTACATTCTGCTCATCATGCCTTTTTTTACTTTGTTTGACTGTATCATTTGACTTTAGGACCCCTATGTCAGTGGGGTAATGAAACTGGAGGGGGTACCCCCTGCAAAGAACTTTGGACTCACTCAGGCCAGGTGGTGTGCTTAGGGAGCCCCTAGAAGCTTGGAGGCCCACGGGGCTGTGGGGGCCTTCCCTATGTGTAAGGACTTGAGGACTTAGGGCTTTTTTCTGTTCGCAAACAGCCCAATTCACAGAATCCAGCGATCAGAAAAAAACATTTTTGGATGTACAATAATGGTAATCTAATACTGGATCGCAAAATGGTAGCGATTCGGTACTATGAAGGAGCGTGTCAAGGGCGTCCCTTCCTAATAGTGACTCGCAGTGGTATGTACAAATGTTTCGTGACAGAATTGCAGTCGCAAAACATTCACTTTTTGCCGCCAAATTAATTTTGGTGGTAAACCATTCACAAACAGGAATGGGTCCCTAATGTCCCCTGTGAATGCATGTGCAAATGTTTTTGGGAGGGAGGCAGTGATCCCACAGGCCATCTCCTACTCTTAAAAAATGTTTCATTTTTCTTTTTGAAAATCATCCTGTTTTCCTTCAAGGAAAATGGGCTACATTTTAAAAAAATGCTTTCTTTAGAAAGCAGTCACAGACATGGTGGTCTGCTGACCCCAGCAAGCCTTCATCCCCTTGAGTGCTGGCCACTACAAATGGGTTGCAAATTGCGTCCTGCCGCATGAATATTCATGAGGCAGGTCCCTTAGGAATCCCAAACCGTGTCTCAGACACTGTTGTACATCAGAGATTGCAACTCGAAATTAGCAACTCGCTAAAGTTTGCAAATTGCGAGCCGCAATCTCTGATGGTTGTACATCTGGCCCTTGGTGCTGCCATGCAGTATACATTAACAGAAAGGCTACAGAAAATATTAAGGCTGTATAGGCTCTTGAGGTTATGATTGCATTTAAAAATATTGCAAAATCTCACCTCTATTGCATGTACATCCTTTGCATGTATTTTAAGTGTTCTAGGACCCCTGCACACGGGTGCAAATATTCTTCGTTTATGACTAGATGCAGGATCTGTCAGTTACCTTCCAAACTGTATATGACATTTGGTATGTTGGTTTTATTGTCATATCCAACATTTCTTGTCATAATGTCCCCTTTCTGCTCATATGAAAATAATTAAAGAGATTCATAAATAGATATGATGACTCTCCTATTGGACCAAGTGTATAAGAAGGTCTCAAGTTCTAAATCCTTTCATCTATATATCAGCATAATATTTATGGTGGTCCATTACGATGTGCATTCACCCCTCTGGAGTCTTTTTATTTGCAGATGACTAAGAACACAGGACCATAGGCCTGCCTCTATTTCTGCTTCATCCACTTTCCTGTTAATCTATACAGAGCCATCACCTTCTTTCCAGTTCTTGCTTCTCTTGATATGGTTCCTCACACCAGGAAGCAGGTACACCCTCAAATAACTTCATTGTGTGTCCACAGGACTGCCTCCTCCACTAATAAGGCAAACGGGTTGGACCTCACTTCTGTACTTAGACGATTGGTTCCTGATCTGTATCTGAACATGTTCCTTCTCTACTCTTTCCTATCAATCAATCAGGATTCTTGTAGAGCGTGGCTAATCACCCATTTGGGTCTCAAGATGCGGTACTGCAGCTCAGTCATAGCGCTGGATGGCCGGTTCAGTCAAAGAGCCAGGTCTTGCAGTCCTTCCTGAATTGAGGCAGAGAGGGAGATTGCCTGAGACAAAGAGGAAGAAAGTTCCAGGTCTTAGCGGCAAGATAGGAGAAGGATCTTCCTTCGGCTGTGGTCTTGTAGATTTGTTGGGTGGTGGCCAGGGCCAGGTGAGTGGAACAGAGTTGTCTGGTGGGTGTGTGGAAGGCCAGGCAGTGGTTGAAGTATGCAGGTTGATGTTGTGGAGGGCCTTGTAAGAGTGCGTGAGGAGCTTGAGCCCACTCTTATAGTAAATTGAGCCTTAAGAGCATAAAGCGAACTCTTGTCTAGAAAAAGTATCTACTATTTTTTGACAGAGTGTGGTTCACACTCTCATATATTGCACCAGTTCTCCTGCAATTTTCTATAGTAGTTCACTCACCTTTCCGTTATTTTGCTGCACTTGCTTAGCAATGTTGGAAATCTCTTGAGTAAAAATGAATTCCCATATTGGTGGTCTATGCTGTTGGCATACACCACGCTTCGATTCAGTACTTCACAGTCGCAGTATATAAGCTGTGTGTATGCACCTTTGATGAAAAGGAATGATCTTCTCAGAAGGATGACAAAACAAATAAACCCATGTTTCAGGAGATGTCAAGTATGGCTGAACCAGTACATGACTGTAAAAATAACTGAAATAAGAGTAAACTGAACTGCATCTGCTCTAAGGCTTGACTTCATGATACGTTCAACATATGAGAGGTCAAACCAGACACCTAGAGATCAATCTTAAGTGAATTCTGGAATCCCAGTTGTCAGGTGATTCTTCCTTAAGGGGAATAATTGTGTGTAGGGACAGCTGTTTCTTAATATTTCAGGTACATCTTTCATGCTCTTTCTGCAATGCCTTGCACTCATACATTTGTAAAAGAACCACACCACCTGTGCAGCTATTGCTATGCATTCCCACCTCCTTGCTGACTGGCAAGCCACACCTCCCTATTAGATTTTAAGGCATTATAAGGAAACCACAAGTCCTTCCTCTGCCTGGTGACTCAACATCCATAACCACAAAGTATTCGCGGTAAATCCATAGCCATGAAACAAGGTTTCAAACCATGCCCAACCGAATGCAACTTGAGATTGAAAGTAACTGCACCTTACCACCCAGCTTCTTCCAGACATTCTATTCCCTCAAGCAACATATGCAAATTACTTCATAAACACTCTTTGTTTAGCACACTTCTCTGGTTCCCTTTTCTATATCATACATATTCATAGAATGCTCATCAAGTCACCCCATGGGCAACTCCACGGAAATCTTACAATGTTCCAAATAAATGTATAAACAAATACATAAATAAAAATATATAAGCACCACTTTTGCAGTTTTTCCAAGATGACATCGAGCAAACAGATTTCGTTCCACGACATAGTGGAATGTTTTTTTACACGAGGAAAAGCATAAAGTTAGCATAAACAATAGTGTGAAATTGATCTGGTCCTTCTTTTGCTCTGTTTGAAATATCATATTTTCCTTTTCACTTTACATACGCAGCAAAAATGGTTCAAATCATTTTACCACAGTTTTGCACCATTGCTAAGTTTATGCGAGGCCTGACAGAAAGCTTGTCAGAAAAGTATAATTTCATGGCTTTCGTGAATAAAACTACCTGGAAGGCTAAAGAAGACATCAGAAGACTCAATGATCTGATTGGTCAAATTATTTTGAAAGTGTAAAGGTAGCAGACAGATTTTCTCACCGTTACACGTGCAGATCTGCTCCAGGATGTGCCGTGGCGTAATAACGCTGAGCCGGGCGTTGCTGTAGGTAGACAGGGTGTACGGGTCCAGTTGCACATTTTCTGTGCAGGAGCGCCTTGCACATTCTAGTCCTTTACAGGGAAGGTGTGCCACCTTCCGAACGCGCAGGCCAACCGCCTGCTCCAGCTCACGAGCTGATGCCGAAATTTTCTCAGCCAAGAGATGAGGCTCCAGGAAAGAACTGCCTGAGTCTCCAGCCACCAGGAGGAGGTCCACAGCATGAGCATCTTCCACCTGCTGCAGACTAACCATGTAAATCTTCTGACGTGGTACAGTGAGGATATTTGCTAGGAACCGCTTCAGGCTCCTCCAGTGGTCGCCAATAAACTCCTCAGAGGAAACATGGGCAAAACGCAGCTGGAGGGACCTATCTAGAGCCTCTTGATTGAAGCACCAGACCTGGATTTGTACATTAGCCAAAGTGGTGAACGTGCCATCGCTAATGGTCACTGTTAAGTTGTATAGGCCTTGAGGGAGTCCCTCACTGGCGATGATCTTTCCGTCCACACTACCCACAGAGAAGAGTCCTTTCTGTGGTTGGTCAGGCCCCAAAGTGTACACAAGAGCATCATGGGGGTCACGGTCTGTAGCATGGATTTTCCCCAAGACCCCACCACGGAACACTCTCTCGTTGGTTGTGATATAGATCTCCAAAGGCAGGGCTGATGGTGGGTAGCGGCTAGGTTCCGTAACCCGAATATTCACAAATGCAAAGGAAGAGAGAGGAGGAACCCCACTATCGAAGACCTAGAAGGATACAGAATAAGTTCACAGTTAAAACTATATATCTCTGCATCACCATACCATGAAACATGAAAACCCAGCCCACTACCCACCGAGGCACAACAGTGACAAGTCATTACCTGTTGTGTGTGTGATGGAAGTTTACACTGCTATTGCCTATGAGATGTGTGTGAATGTATATGCCTTTGTGTGTCTGCATATGTTTGTGGGTTTGTATGACTGGGCAAAAGAATTGCACTGCTGGTTTTACTATGCCTAATCAGTGTATGTGAGGAGAACCTGCACTGCCGCTGACTGCACTGTATGTTTTTGGTGTGAAAAGAGAACTCCAGATCTGCACCTTATACTACACCCCCTCTTTAACTGTCTGAGAAAAACTTCCACTGCTGCTACTTTTGCAGCAACTGTTCTTGATGAAGAAAGGGTGCATTGCTGCTGCCCAAGGCAGACATGCTGTTTCTCTATCCCCCCATCTCTATCTTTATCTCTATTTGTGTGTGAGAAAGATATTCTTGCATCTCTTCTTCCTGTACATTGCCTTTATTGTGTTTGATAATGTGGTTTTGTGCTTGCACGTTTGTGTCACATTTCAGTGTGTGCATGTGTTTTAGATTGCATCTTGATGGTTGTATTTAACCCTAGAAGCTTGATCCTAACTCCCATAAATCGTTAAAAATGAGATGAAGCTGAACCTGAATCTGCAGCAGATACTTCTCCTTGAGTTTTCTCCTTAGCGCGGATGAGGTTGTCAGCAAACCATTGGATCCAACTTGGAATGCATTACCATCATTTCCAGCCACGATCCTGAAGCGATAAGGAGGTCCATTCTCAGGGGAGTCCCTGTCAGTCATGATGAGCTCCAGGACACTTGTGCCCACTGGGGAATTCTCCTAAAATTGGGAAAGATTAAACATTAAGCCACAGAGGGATTTGCTGAGCAGTGCAAGCAAAAACTGTCCGTCCTGTCAAAAGGTCCTGGCTCTTTTTTCAGAATGCCTTGGAAAGGCAATGAACTATTAAGAAACATCTCAATTTCCTTGCATCTAATCATCAGTCTCCGTCCTCCATACGCTTAAACCAGCAGAATGGTTTAAGTGGGCTCCAGACTTAGAGGTTGAATGCAGGCCCTAAGAGATTTTTGCAAATACTAAATTTCTCAAAATGCAAATAAATATTCTAGATACAGCAGTGGTAAGCTTCTGGATTCTCTAAAAAAACATAGGAAATTCCATACTATTGCTTACCACTGGGTTGTAACTGCAGATCAGCGTTATCTGGTGTCTCAGCTCCATTGTGGAGCTCAGCTACTTCCACAATGTGATTGGCTTCTGAATACCACTGCTGCATTTGCATCTAGATGCTCACTCCAGTAACACAGCAAAATCCATACCATCATTGCCTGCTTGGTGTCACTGCCTCACACGTTTATCTGATCTTTCCAAACCTTACATAATGCTGTCTCTGATTAGCCATTTGGTGTCCCTGTTTCATTTCTGGCTGAGCTTTTTTTCAGCAGATTTACTGACTTTTTGGGTAGGGATCCCCATTATAGGGGACTTCAAAGAGGCACATAGTGGTCATCAAAAACGACAAAAGTACACCAGGAGGTGTTTAACATCGATGTTATGGTACAATGCCCCATACACACTTTTAAAAGATCCCCTCTCGCTTCTATGCCATCTTGAAAGGTCACAAAGAATGAATTCTCCCCTTGCCTACATCATGCCTTCAAACTGAGTCTGTTCACTCTGATGAGGTGGTGGAGATTGATTTCCACTCTCACCTGCAGCATAAGACTATAGTTGAGCTGGAAGAAAGTTGGTGGGTTGTCATTGATGTCCAACACTCGGATGCTGATTGCGATGTCACTGAACAGAGATGGCTTCCCTCCATCTGAAGCACGCACCGTCAGGGAGTAGTTGGGAATCTGAAATAGAAACAAACATGATGTCACCAGACATGTGTTGTTTTTAGTATTGAAACTCGAACTTAGAAGTTATCAGTTTTCTACCATTTATCCATGACTGGTACTAGAAAAGCCCTCATAATAATAGACAATAGTTTCCTTAAAAGACAATGGCTCACCTCCTCCCTGTCCAGGTGCTTGGCAACAAGGATTCCACCAGTTTTTGACTGGACTGTGAAGTGACCATGAGGATCCCCTCCGACTATAGAGTATGTGATCTGGTTGTTCGTAGGTCCATCCTGATCATCAGCTGACACCTACAGGAAGAGAAAAAACATTTCATTTCAACAAAGTACGTGATGGTGAGGAGCTATTAAAGGTCGCAGGTCATTCTTGCACAATGGGGATTTGTTTTCAAAGGATCCAAAGTGTTCACTTTCCTGGTGAGTGGCTACCAATGTTAATTAAAAAAAGTTTTTATCCACTTTCTGTCTCCAAACCATATGCACAGGAGCAGCGTACAGTTATAGCACAGTAGGTATCACACAAACTTTTGTATAAGGCAGTGGCGGCCCATCCTTTAGGGCGGAGGGGCCACACCGCCCCCACCTTTTGCCCCTCAGGAAGAGTGTCTGTCAGGCTGAACAAAGGCCAGCCCGACAGACACTCTTCATTTTCAGCTCAGACAGCCAGGAGTGAGCCATGCGCGATTTACGCAGACTCCTGGCTGCCTGAGCTGAACTTTGCTGAGCTGAGGAGGTCACAGCTCCTATGGGCATGACCTCCTCGGCTCAGCAAAGGTGCCTCGAGGCCCTCTCCTGGGTGACGAGAAAAGCATCACCCATTGACCCACACCCTGGGCGCTTCAGGTTTAAGCCCTGAAGCGCCCAGGGCGAGTGTCAATCAGTGACACTTAGTCACAGAGTGGGGTGGGGTCAGCAGTCTCACTGACCCTATCCCACTCTGTGATGAGGCAGGGACCTGGAGGCTGAAGGTAAGTGTGTGTGTGTGTATGTGTGTGATGTTTGAAATTGAATGTTTGGTGCGCACGTGCATGTTTGAATGGTATGAGTGTTGTTAATGGATGTGCATGCGTGCGTGCGTGTCTGTGTGTGAAAGAATGAGTGTGTGTGAGTGTGTGTGTGTGCTTCCCGCCTGCCCCCCTCCCTCCTAAAGCTGCCGGCCGCCACTGGTATAGGGTATAGAGTGTTATGAGTGTTGTTAATGGATGTGTGTGCGTGCGTGTGTGTGAAAGAATGAGTATGCGTGATGTTTTAAAATTAATGTTTGGTGCGTGCGTGCATGTTTGAATGGTATGAGTGTTGTTAATAGATGTGCGTGCGTGCGTGTTTGTGAAAGAATGAGTGTGTGTGTGTGTGCTTCCTGTCCCCCTCCCTCCTAAAGCTGCCGGCCGCCACTGGCATAGGGTGGAAAAGAGACTTAGACCCTTTTACCACTTATGTAAGTCAAGGTGACCAGTTGTCTTGGTCACACTACATTCACCAGGCATCTTGAGAGGAGAATTTTTCCTGCATGCATTACTTAAATTGCCAGTATGTAAACTTTGGAAAGAAGTAGAAAAAATGCAATAAACAGATTCAAATAGAAAACGAGGGGGGAGTTCTTCTATAGACCTCTTCCGAAAAAAACTTCTCTACATGGTCCCTTTCTGATTTTTGAACTGGGGCCAACTATTGTGTTGAGTCACTGTGTAGTGGAAAAAAAGGACAACAGCCTTAGCTGAGTCCTGTGTCAGTTTGCTGTAAGGTGCTTACCAACAGGTGAGCAATCTCCTGGGAGCAAAACATGTCTGCTACCTTGTCTATTGTTGAATATATCCCTTCTTGTTAGTTACCTCATAAATGATAATGTCAGGTGCTGTCAGTGTTAAGAACTGAAAGTGTGTTAGTCTCAGAAAACGTTTGTATGACAATAAGGATGCTTCTCGAGTTCCAGTGAAATGGCTTGTGGAAGGAATTTCGATCCTGCTATTGCACCCAAGTTAAATTCTGTTGGCATGTTGAATTAACATGCTGCCCTTGCGTGTGCGCTTCTGGCTTACCAAGAGAACGACATCTCCAATGGCTGCATCCTCGCTGACCTCCACGCTGTAGGACTCCTCAGCAAACTGAGGTTTGCAGTCGTTAATGTCTGTGACGTTAATCACCACAACAATGACATCAGTGAGTGACACTTCATTGCCTCGCGTGCCCTCCACGGACAACGAGTGCTGATGGCACACCTCAAAGTCCAAACTATCATTTAAGTAGAGTACACCTACAAATGAATGATAAAAGAAGAAAAGGCATTATGATAGAGAAGTGGTTCCCAACCTTTTGACTTCTGTGGACCCCCACTTTCAGTACTGGAACCCAGGGACTTCCACTGAGTCATTATTGGAATACAGGGAGCCCGCGATGAGTCATTACTGAATGCTGGAGACCTAATCTGTTAATATTATTACATTTTCTAAGCAGTCACAGACCCCCTGAGGAGGCTTTGCGGACCTCCAGGGGTCCAAGACCACAGGTTGGGAACCACTGGTATAGAGCCAAAGTGTAACTAGCACGCCATATAGAGCGATTTCTCACAGTATTTACCAATAAATGGTTGTGCTCACTTTCCCGTCTACATTAGACTCCATGTCGAAGATGATGTGATGAAATCCAAACAAATATGTATGTCTACCTTACCCGCATCACACTTCAAACACAGGAGCAATGATCAACCAGTCTTGACAAACCACCTCCCAACCCACTTCCCAGAGCCACCCTCTCTTATAGGCTGAAATGGAAACTGTGGTGCTTGCAATTCTTCTTGCTAACAATTCCTGAATACAAAACTACATCTTTTTAGATGCTGATTGTGACAAAGGTTTAGTAACTGGGAGCATCACTGACTTTACCTCTGTTTCTGCCTCAATGCTGTATACTTAAAGCACCTAGGGGCAGAATTATGACCTTTCATTTTGCGACTCGCAATTTGCCACCCGCATGGGAGTCTCAAATTGCGAGTCACAAAAAAAATGCACAACAGTGTTAAGTACACTGTTTGCAATTCCCAATGGAGTCGCAAATGATCAACCTCATCAATATTCATGAGGTAGGTCTGAATTTGCGACCCCATTGGGAATGGCCGCACTCACAGGGATGGTGGCCTGCTGTAGACAGCAGGCTACCGTGTCTGTGACTGCTTTTTAAATAAATGCAGCCTGTTTCCTTAAAGGAAAACTGGATGTATTTCAAACAAAAAAGATGAAAGTTTTCTTTTCATTTTTTCAGAGTAGGCAATGGTCTGTGGGACAACTACCTGCTCTGAAAAAATATTTTCACTTCCATTCTCTAGGGGAATACACCAATTTGAAATTGGTGTTAACTCCAATTGTTTTGTGACCGCATTCACGGTCACAAAACAATCATACATACCACTGCGACCCGCAATTTGGAACAGACACCCTTGGAACGCCCCTTCCTAGTTGACCCCAAACCCTTTTTGTGAATTGGTAAATAGATTGCTGAATCACAAAATTGGGTTTTTACATTGGGAAATGCTTTTTCCTTGTCGCAAATGGCCCGATTCTGAGAATCGGACCGCTTACAATAAGCAAATAGCTTTGTACATCAGGCCCCTAGTTATCAACGTTGAACTGCTCAGCAATAGAGGTGAATGGCTCAAATGTAGATTAATGTGGGCTATCAAGGGCATTGGACAGGGACCTTAAGGTTACAGAGCATTGGGCAAGGACCCAGGGCAGGAAATAAGTAGCATGGAAAGGTAGTGAAGGGTTGTAAGGAATGGCCACATGGGAATTCTGGTCGATTGTGGTCGAATGGACAGAAAAATAATGAATAGAGGGGGTTGATGGTGTTGGCAAGTCTAGAAATCATGGAACAACAAGTCCTGGATAGAATCTTGAGCAATCATAGAGGAAAGTGCAATGACAAGAAATTATTGATCATTTGTAAGGTGTTGGTGATTGTTGGTTCGATCAGTTGACATTTGATGATGATGGCCATGGGATAGTAAATCATGAAGCAATTGGTGACGGACCACATGAAAATAAAATGGAGAAGTCAAGAGAACAGAAATAAGGTGGAAGATTGGAAATAACTAAGGGGAATAGTTAAAGAGGGGAAATTAGAAACTTTGTGTTAATGATGGAAGTGAAATTGAGGAACATGGGTAGTGGTGTTTGGTTGGGTTATGTTGGATATTGTGGGAATATCCCTTTCCATGTTTCCCTCCATGTTCCCACTTTGCCAACATTTTCATCGATATATCGCCACGTACAAACAGGGTCAACAGATAACTCGTAGGGACTCTGGTTGAGGATCAAATAAATATCTAGGTCCCCAGAGGAATTTTTCTCGCCTCTGGCTAAGTTATGCAAAGTTATCATTAGTAGAATCCATTAAATGATTACACATCTAAAGTGATAAAGGAATTAAAATGGAGCAAAGACCTTGAAGTTCGAGAAAGGACATTTTTACTGATTGTCCATGGAGATAAAGTTGTTATCTATCAGACATTTCAAGGATTGTACACAATCCATTCTATCAGACATTCTTAAACAGTTAACTAAGCTGTTTCCAGAATGAGGCCTGGTTTAGGTTCACAAACGTTTTGTATTTTACTTAATTGGAAATGAACTGGTATTTAAGCTAGTTAATTCAAAGTTGGATGATGTCATCAGACAGGAAATACACATTTCGGAATGGGACTAGTGTTAAAAAGTCGAAGCACCAAAAAGTTAGCTTTCATAGTTTCAGAGGCACAACAAGACAATTAGATACTCTACCTGTTTTTGTATCCAGTCTGAACTTCATCTGCTCATTCCCACTGAGAATCTCATATTTTATTTCTGCACTCTCAGTTCCTTCCCTCATGATATTCACTAGATTCAGCACCTCTGACCCAAAGGGTGTATTCTCTAGTACAGCAACACTGTACTCTGCACAGGAAAACACTGGCCGGTAAGTGCCAAGGTCCACGATGGAAATGCTGATGGTGGCAAAAGATGAGAGTGGGTTTGAGACACCCTGGTCCATGGCACACACTGTAAGCTCAACAGTCGAGAGCTGCATGTCTTCAAGGGGCTTCTCAAGGTGGACAACACCAGTGCTTTCCTCGATGGAAAAGTGCCCATTGGCAGAGGTGGTCAGGGTATATCTAACTTCTGCATTGACGCCTGAAAGACAACAGGAGAAGGAGATTATTTGGCAGTCAGGCAGCACCAAGGTTCAGATTTTATTATAGTATGTCAAGATATACCCTTCTCTGTTTCTCATCTTTTGTCCCTTGAAGCGCACAGTGATAATTGGCAGCCATTTATTAAGTGACACCTTTTGCAGTTTTTCTCTCTACAACTGTTTTGATGTCAAAAACTGAGCATCTTTGCTTTGTCATGTTCTAATCTTATATTGCCGAGGCAGTTTCTCTGCTGCAAAAGTTATTATTAAGCCCATCTACCAGTTTTGCTAATTACAAAAATAATATTTTTGTTTAAAGGCAAAATAAAGAGAAATTAAAAACAGGACCATTGATAGAAATGGGTCTCTAGTTGGCAGTGGTTTGCACCCTGCCCAAATAAGGACCCTCACTCTAGTCAGGGTAAGGGAGTCACACAGCTAAGATAACCCCTGCTCACCCCCTTGGTAGCTTGGCATGAACAGTCAGGCTTATCTCAGAGGTAATGCGTGAAGTATTTGTACACACACGCAGTAACACAGTGAAAACACCAAAAAAGTATTCCACACTACTTTAGAAACATATCTAATATTTATCTGAATAAAACAAGACCAAAACAACAAAAATCCAACATACACAAACAAAACTACGAATTTTTAAAGATTAAGGGCTTTATTACAAGGATGGCGGTCCGAAGACCAACAGCTGAGTGGTGGCGGTCGGACCGCCGGGGCTGTGGCGGTCTGACCGCCACATTACAAGGTTGGCGGGCCGACCTGACAACCTACTGCAGTCCCGCCAGAATCAGTAATCCCGACGGGTTTACGGAGGTCCTGGTTGTGATCAGCCAGGGTGGCGCTGATTTCAGCACCGCCCTGCTGATTAAAACCTTGTTCTCCCCCAGCATTTTCATGGCAGTCTGTGTAGACAGTGTGCATTTTGAGGGTGCTAGTGACCCCTGTATGAGGCAGCATTGCCACCGGCTCTATTATGGGCCGACAAC
This sequence comes from Pleurodeles waltl, assembly GCF_031143425.1. Lineage (NCBI taxonomy): Eukaryota > Metazoa > Chordata > Amphibia > Caudata > Salamandridae > Pleurodeles > Pleurodeles waltl. Next base: position 915,065,975 of record NC_090446.1, read on the forward strand.
AATGCTTTTGCACCTTTCCCAATGGGCTGAGTGGCAGAAACCTTGGTTTCTACCAGTCAGCCCAGTGGGAAAGTCTTAATGGGGCTGGCGGGGAAGTCACCAGCACGCAACAACCTCCCCGTCGGGAGTTTGGCAGATGGATGTTTCCATCTGCCAAACTCATAATCAGCCCCTAAATCTCAATGAAGCACTTAGAAACACAATAGCCCCAACTGGAGCTATTATGATGTCGTTGATGGAGTCATTCCCAACAGTCCAACGCAACTCGCAAGGGAGTGCAGCCGATCATGAAGTTGCACTGACCCCAGGCACAGTACCTTTAAAAATGATGATGAAGCAAAGACGTTGCATGGAGTCTGGGAGGTGAGGCATCACTGCAACCGATGCAGCGTCAATTCCTTACTGTTATGGGGGAGATGAGGCGTTGGTTCCTTACTGTGAGGTAGGGGAGGTGAGATGTTGGTTCCTTATGGTTGCAATGAGGTGATGTGGCATCTGTGGTGAGGTGGAGGTTCCTTCTGGCAAGGTTAATGAGTTCAGCAGGTCAAGGCGCCCGTCGTCAACTTTGTGGTGTCACGTTCACACCATGGGGCCACAGATGCTGCAGAAGAGCTGGTATCCCAGAAGTCGGAGACACAGCACTTACGCTGAGGCAGGACTTCCGTGGTGTTGGTCTTGGTCATTGCACTTAATGAGAACCACGTCTCCTGGTGCAGGCAAAAGTGTGGAGTCATACAGTGGTGCTGGTTCTAAAGTTGCTCTGTAGTAGATGCACTTGGTTTCTTCTTTGTTGCACCAGAACTCACTCCCAAGGGCCCAGAAACTGGATTTGGTACCATTTGGTGGCAAGTCAGGTCTCTCAGCAAGAGAGAGCACAGGTGCTGGCAGATAAAGTCTTTGATGTCCCTCAGATTTCTAACAGGAGGCAAGCTCACTTCAAGTCCTTGGAGAACCTTGGAAAGCAGGATGTAGAAAGCAAAGTCCAGTCCTTTCACTCCTAGGACAGAAGCAGCAAACAGCAGGCAGCACAGCAAAGCAACAGGCAGAGGGGAACTCCCTCCTATGGCATCTACCTTGTCTCCGGGCAGAATTTCCTCAGTCCAGAAGTGTTCTGAAGTTGTAGTCTCAGAGACCCAGTACTTATACTCACTTCTACCTTTAAAGTAGGCAAAATTTAAAGGAAAGCCTTTGTAGCTCACAAGAACCTGCCTTTCCCTGCCCTGGCCCCAGACACACTCCAGGGGGTTGGAGACTGCTTTGTGTAAGGACAGGCACAGCCCTATTCAGGTGCAACTGTCAGTTCCTCCCTTCACTCTAGCCCAGAAAGACCCATCAGGATATGTGAGGCACACCTCAGCTCCCTTTGTGTGACTATTTAGAGTGAATTCACAAACAGCCCAACTGTTACCTTGACCCAGACATGTATTCCACAGACAGAGGCAAAGAATGGTTAAGCAAGAAAATGCCCACTCTCTAAAAGTGGCATTTTCAAACTTACTATTTAAAATCCACTTTCACCAAAAGATGTTTTTTTAAATGTGAGTCCAGAGACCCCAAACTCCACATCTCTATCTGCTCTCAATGGGAAATGACACTGTAAAGATATTTCAAAACAACCCCCATGTGAACCTATGGGAGTGATAGTTCTTACAATAGTGAAAAACTAATTTAGCAGTATTTCACTATCAGGACATGTAAAACACACTAGTACATTTGCTACCTTTTAAATACACTGCACCCTGCCCATGGGGCTGCCTTGGGCCAACCTGGGGGGTGACTTACATGTAGTAGAAGGGAAGATTTGGGCCTGGCAATTGGGTGCACTTTCCAGGTCTATAAGGCAGTTGAAACTGCCCACAGTGGCAGGTCTGAGACACGTTTACAGGGCTACTCATGTGAGTGGCACAATCAATGTTGCAGACCTAGGAGTAGCATTTAATTTACAGGTCCTAGGAACACATTGTGCACTGTACTAGGGACTTACTAGTAAATCAAATATGCCAATCATGGATAAACCAATCACCAATGCCATTTAGACAGACAACACTTGCACTTTAGTACTAATCAGCAGGGGTAAAGTGCCCAGAGTCCTAAAGCCAGCAAAAACGAAACTCAGCACAGGATCAAAAAGCAGGAGCTCAGAAGCTAAAAAGATAGGGAAATCCATGACAAGAGCAGACAGGTCTAACAACCACTATGATTCCAAAAGGAATGTTAATATGCAAGACAATATTAACTTCTCAGAAAACAAAAAAGGTTATATAAAGGCTGTCCACTCCCATTACATAAAGGCTGTCCACTCCCATCTGACGAGCTAGGGTGACTACTTGGCAGAACCTGCACTGTTACTACCTCAAATCATATAAAATCAGGCATCATATCAAAATGATCAGTATACCTTTGTGTGAAATAATTCAAAAGTCAAGAGCCTGAAGTACATTGCTTCATTTTCCATTAAAAGACATATGAAGCTTCACGAAGCCTACAGTGGAACTACCAAAATATCGATATGCCAGCTAATAGGAACTATGCTTCCTGGCCAATGCTAGAACAATCGGATACACAACCAAAAATCATGTGCAGCATTCCAGAGAGCAAAACTACTTGCAATGATTTGTCATGAGGCTTTCAAGACCAGCACAACGTTCCATGTACCAATAGGTATAACTAATTACCTATACTATTATCTAAGACAAGTTGAATATTTAGGATATGATCCATGATTGTGTATTAGTAATATTGGTCATCTACATTGCATATTCTAAATTTTACAAAAACAGCATTAGTAAAAGCCTCCTAAAACAAGTAATAACAAAAATTATAATAATAATGTTGTTATTATTATCGTTGTTATTGTTTTTATTATTATTTTTATTATTATTATTATTATTATCATCATCATCATCATCATCATCATCATTGGTGTTAATAATAATAATAATAATAATAATAATAATATCATTATTATCATGAAATAATCCTTTCTAAATGTTAGGAGTGGCTTAACCTACCCCAAAATCCACTCATCCGCATTCAAACAAAGACCCCTTTCAGACTGCCATTCCTTAAAACTAGCATGAACTTGCCCAAGAGCAATTCATCCTCTCCAGAAGCGGCACAGATTTGCACAAAAGCAGCATAGCTTTTCACAGGAATAGCACATTATTTTGCTAAGAACACAACTCACTGAAGAAAAAAAAATATCACACAAAAGCAGCACAATCATTCCCTGGATTAACCTAATTTATGTTAAAACCAGTTCTACCCCCCAAAGAACAGCATAATTAAAAACATGTAATCTCCACATTGTATTCCCCAACATAATCACAACCTTCAATCAACACCAATGCAACCAGTGTTAAGGCTAACCCCACCATCCAAAGACCAGCATATCTCCTCCAAGTGTAGTGAAACTTTTGTGTATAGGAGTATAGTCTTTTAGTAGACCAATACAACCCTGAACAGGTTTATTTTAAGTGGCTGTGAGAGAACCACGATTTCAGACAAGCTCAAAACAATCTTCTTCTGGACTACCACAACCTCCCTCAAAAAAATTGCAATTTTTTCTACAACCAACATGACACCCCCACAAACTCAGCTAAATAGCCACAGACACTAACATAGACCCCTTTAGGGCCAGCACAGCCTTATCAAAACCAGAACAACAGTCTCCAAGATCACTGGCCCTCAAAATTGGCATGCCATCACCCAACAAGACCAGCAGCATTTTTATCAAGACCAGCAGAATCTCTATCATGATTAGAACAATCTCCTCAAGATCAGCAGAACATCTTCCACAATCAGTGTAATATCTCCCTCTCCACACTAGTCAGAATAACTTCCACTATAGACACCATCTCCGAAGTTAAAAATACTCTTCCCAAAAATGTAAAAGTGCATCTTCTTCCAAGACTGCACAAACTCCACAATGCTAATGCATTGTTCTACAAGGCTAGATAACCTTCTAGCACAGCCTCCCAAATTACAGTGCAATCTCTTCCTCTATAGATGTAGCCTCCCTCAAAATCACCTAAAAAACACAGTAAATGTTCCATAAAAGGCAAGGAAAATCTTCTCAAACACAAGTGAAACCTTGTATAAGCACAGCACAGACTCTTCTAAGATCCCTTTATCCTCAACCAAGAACGGCGCGGCCTCCCCACACATTATCAGACCCTCCCCCATACTGGGACACTCTCTCTGAAGACCATCACAACTTTTGGAAAAAGGATCACAATCATACCAGTACCTGGCACCAGTACAATCTGCACCAATTCTCCTGCTGCAATTTTTGCTCAATACCAAAACATGCTCATTCAAGACCAACATATACAGCCTCATGAGCACCAAAAACTCCCATAAGTCCAGCACAGCCCCCTCCTAGACCTCCTCAACCTGTCACAGGGCCAGCCATACTAACCCGAAGAGAAATGAGAGTTTACAGAAGATAAGCCCACGTTCATTTAAGACCACCACAAATTCTCCAAACACCAACACATTATTCTTAGGATGTGTGCAGGCGCCTGGAAGATCACTGACACTTTCACCACATTTGGTGCACCATCTCCAAAATGAGCCCAACCCCCACCAAGATTACCATCGCCTTTCCATAGAGAAGCATTATTTCCATCGTAACCAGTGCAATCTCTTCAAGGATGATTTCTACTCAGGCAAAAGTCAGCATGACTGCTGTAAATAACTAAAACCACTACCAATCGGAGAACTCTTCCCACAACACTGGACCGACCTCCTTCAAGACTACAGGTACCTCCTCAAATAACAGCATTTCTACCACACTACAGAACTAATGTCCCTTGGTCAAGTGCGACCTCTACCAAAGTCAACAAAATACAACATCTGAAAAGCCCAGTACTGTCCTCCCAAATAAGGTTTATGACATCCACAGAACAGTGTAAAGACTTCAAAGACAAGGGAAATTTCAGTTAAATAAAGCCAATCCTCCCATGGTCCACAGTACCACCCGCAAATGAATTTCACACCCTTGCCCCGGGAGAAGAAGAACGTCACCTAGAAAACATCTTACTCTTGTCAATATTAGCTACACCTCTCCGAGATCAGCTCAATGTGTTCCAAAGCTAGATGAACTTGTATTCAACTTAATCTTCCCTAAAACTGGATTAACATTCCCCAGTACCAAATCACCCTCAATCCAGAGCTGTTTAACCTCTCCCATGGGCAGATCAACCTCCCACACAACTGGCTCAACCCCTCACAAGGCCAGCTTGACCTCATTCAAGACCAATTTCACCTTCCAGAGGCCAGCTCAGCCTGATGTACCCCAAGACCAGATAAATATCTTCTGGTAGTAGCTCGAACTACACCAAACCAATTCAGCAACCTGCAAGATAAGCTCAACCTCCACCAGTTTCACTTTAATTACCACAACACTACCTTGGTCTATCATCAAGAACAGCTTGAAACTCTGACTTCCCAGCTTAATCTCTACACAACCAGCACATCAACACACAAGACTAGACCAGCATGCTCCAAGACAAATACAGCTACCACAGACCAACCTAACCTGTCCCAAGCCCATCGTAACCTGCTGCAAGAAGAGCTACCAGTCTACCACACCAGCCTAAACAATGATCTGCCTTCATGTGACATTGAACAAGGACATGACAATTACTGTGCCTTCATATACGAACACGACCTCCATTGGGAGGGAAGTATGCTGAAAAATGCCATGAAATTGAATTTGTAGACAAAGACATCCATCCTTCCAAGGTCGGTAAATAGAGTACAATAAATTGGAAAAAGTCATGTTTTTTTATCTACAGTGCTTAGAACGTATGAGTCGTTTTCAGCACTGTACAAATAGCAAGTTATTAATGCTATTATTGTTCTTGTGACATGAACATTTGACATGCTAGGTCATATTTTCACCACATCCACACTTATAAAGATTAAATAGTCATCTCTCTCCCCAAACACACACTTGCCTTCATCTGGATCCTTGGCAAAGACCACAGCAATGGGTGTTCCGAGAGTGGTGTTATCAAAGACAGCCACAGTGTAGTGACTGGTGAGAAACACAGGTGCGTTATCATTCACATCTTCCACGGTCACAGTTACATTGGTGTGACAGGACCGACCACCTCCATCTGTTGCTTTGGCCAACAAATGGTATTCATCATTTGACTCCCGGTCCAGTGGTAAGAGAGTGGTCAACTTTCCTAGAGGAAGAGAATAGAAAGAATCCAACAGCTATTGGGCAGAAGATAGTCATGAAGGCCTTTTAGCCATAGCTGACCAACAGAAGACATTTTTGTGTAGTAGTGTCCCAGGTGTACATGTGATTCTTGAAACGGCAAAGGAATATATTTCTAAGATATAATGTTCTCAATGGGCCTAGCAACGTAACAGCCATACCACTACAGAAGGAGATTAAAATCAATTTCCCATCATGCAAAGAAATCCTGAAATGTACAGAGTCTGTCCGAATATGAAATTCATTGTATGAAATAATGTACGAAATCTACCTGAGATTTAAATTACCACCACCGGCATGGCGGTCACGACCGCCACATAATGAACACAGGGAGAACCACCACAGGCGGCCCTCCACCACCGCCAGGCTACTGCTGCCAGGCAGCCTGACGATGGTGGAATTCTTCATCCGACAGGGCAGCTCTGCCCTCCGGATAAAGAACCTGTGTTCCGCCAGCCATTCCCTGGCGGTTTCACCCACCAGGAAAAGGCTGGCAGAAGAGGTGCTCCGGGACCCCTGTGCACAGCCCCGTCGCGCAGGTCACTGCCCGATTTACGGGCAGTGATTTGCGCGACGGGTGCTGCTGCACCCGCCGCAATGCGGCATTGACGACGGCTCCATGTGGAGTAGACGGCAATGTCCAGGCCCAGCATTCCACTGGGCCGGCTGGCAGAAACACTGTTTCCACCCGCCGGCCCAGTGGTATGTTGATTATAGGGCCGGCAGGGTCTCAAAGGGGCTGGCGGTCTATGTTTAGACCACCATTCCCGCCATGTTCATAATGAGCCCCTTAATCTTGCTGCAATGAGTAACTCTGTGTAGCCCGAGGATTAATAAGTAAAAATTATTGAAAATGTCATTCGGAGATTAATAAATTATGTACATTTAATACTAACCCCTTTTCACCATAATATCTTAGAAAAAAATCCTACATTTGGATTGTTCATCACTGAAAGATGTGCCAACTTAGCAGCACGTTAGAATTCTCACCTGAATGAGGGTCCAGCCGAAACTTCTCAGCCCCAACACCATGGAGGGTGTACATAATCTGAGCATTGCTGCCTACATCAGGGTCATTGGCAGATATATAAAGGAGAGATCGTGCAGGTGGGGTGTCTTCGAGAACCCTCACTTTATTGAACATCTGTGAACGAAGAGAAGCATCATGTTATCCTGCAACCACAATTAGTTACGTGTTTAACTTCCCCTTACTTCTAGACCCTATCTAATTTCTGCAGCTTTCATCCAGCCCGGTGCCTGTCCCGTTTCGTCCTTCACTCTTTCTGCAAACATGCCGACTTTCTTATTTCTCTGCTACCACTGGACCAATTTATACCTCAGTCACTTACCTCTGGCCTAGCTTCCTGGTGCTGTATTAATTTCTACTCCAGTCTACTGCAGACCAGCTTCTTCAACTTTTACCGTACACGTCCCACAGCCCCCCATTTTGTACTCCACCTATGCTCCTGAACCTATTTCCTACTTTGTAGCATCTACTTTGGGTACTTCCCCCAAACAAGTCATTAATACTCACATGGAACAGTAAGTTAACAACCTCCTCGCCTGTGCAAAATTCTCTTCCGCCTGTGCACCTACTTTGCTTACTTCTTTTCCTTGTTTGCATGGGCCCAATTGTCAGCCCAAATGCCTGTCCAAAGTCTTCCCTCAAGCCTGACTTTCATGACCCCCACTGGGCATGGTCCTCGTCCTCACAGCATGCCTCCTCTGTGGGGCACAGATACAAACGTAAACGTCAACCTCTTCCGGCACACTTTTCATTGAGCCTCTGTTTCGCCATGACTGAATCACCTTCTCCATACGGAGTAATTTTAGTGGATTCATATTCAGCCAGATGGAGTATTGATAGCTGCTGATATGGCGCCACCACTCACAAACAACCTGTGCTCCCTAAATGGCATGCTCGCCAAAGCCAACAGCAAAATCCCTGTGCTCACCAGAAGAGTTATCTCGTTAGGCAAAAGCCAGGATTAGCTCAACAGACCACACTCACACAATATCTGGTTTACTGTCAAACACAAAAGACAACTTCCGGGCTCCCAGGCCAACCCTTTTACTATCAAGCCAGCACCACGGGACTCAACTATTCAACGCTGCTTAAACAGGGGGAATGTATTCATCCCAGCCGGCTGGCGAACCATGCGAGACATTACACTCACCTCCTGGCATTCAGGGCCATTATCATTGATGTCGAGAACGGAGATCTCGACGTCGGTTGTCACTTGGAACTTGCCGTCCGAGGCTGTCACCTTCAGGAGGTATTTCTCCACTGCTTCTCTGTCCAGCGGAGCCTTGGAGGAGATCTTCCACTCACCTCCTACCAGGTCAATGCCGAACTGCCCCAGTGGATCCCCCTCTGAAGGTAAGACAACCTAAGTTAGCAAATGACCTATTCAATTCACAGTAAGGCAGATTGTCATGACTTCTTTCAGTCTATAAAATACCCGTTCCTTGCATACAAACCTCCACTTACAGAGTTGGAACAATTTTCAGTGATGAAAAATAGCCACTTTAAAGTATATGATGGCATTTTTGACAAAAGTATTTCAAATTAATGTATTTGTCACATTTTGCATTTGTAGATACGACTGCAAACTACGAACAAATAAGAACAAAAACGTCTGTTCTTTAGTCAGAAATCCAGTACTTTCAGCTTACTTTCCTTTGCAGCATTCACATGGTGAACAGAGCTCCTGCGGTACACTGTGTTACTCAAATAACTGTCCATTTGAACCAAAGCGAGACAAACAAGCACTGCCTCTTAACATGTTAATGTTGGATCGGTTTTATTTCTATTTGGCAGAAAGTAAGACTGGATAGTTTGCATGTTTTTTTAAATAAAAGAACAAACCACAATTCATTAAAACAATAAGATCCGAACTAAAGAGAATGTGTTTGTTATTTGCGGGGAGGGCGTTTTTTAATAATTCTAGGCAAGATATAATTTTGATTGCATGCGTATTTTTTAAATGTTTTTGGTGACCCACGTCTAAATGGGAACTATGGGTCAGATTTATGAAGTCTTTTTGCATTCACAAATGACCAGATTTGTAGACCACAAAAAGGTTTTATATTATGGATGAAACCCAATTTGTAATTCGGTGACACATTAGCAAAACACAATTTGGATTTCCAACCAAATACTGATACCGAATTAGAAGAGGTGTCTCTAGGGGGACCAGTATTCAAAGTCATTAAAAACACAGAATCTGTCTCATTTGGGAAGGCAGTGGTAGGATACGTAACATTACAAGAGGTGGTCGGACTAGTGGACATTTCTACATAGACAACTTCCTCTACAGCCCTAGAGGACTTTGAAAATAATCTTTCAAGGGCTCTAATTCCCCATTCAATGACATTTGATACATGCTAACTACAAGCATAACAGATCTCTAAACACCATGTTTTATGCTTTAGGTTTAACAAATGGAAGCAATGAAGTTGGTCCAAATCTAATCACACATTTCAACTAGACTAATGTTTAATCTCTTTCTCTGATTTTAGTCTTGGTACCTCAAGATACGAAATTGCATATTTGCCTTATAATACTAGTTCAGAATAGCTCACCTATAATGTAACAGGTTATATGTCGATTGTGCTCTGAGATGTCAGCATCAGTGGTTTTTAGACCTGCAATGAATTCACCAGGCTTGCCATTTTCAGTCACTGACCCCCTGTATGTTTCCAAGGTGAACTGAGGAGGGTTATCATTGTCATCCGTAACTGTCACCTCCACAACTGTCTGTGAAGACAACTGCACTTTTCGACCATGGTCAGTTGCCACCACATGGAAGCTGTGCATTCTCTGGGTCTCACAATCGAGCTCTCTCAGTGTTGTGATCCATCCAGTCTCTCCATCAATGGTGAAAATCCCTTGCACATCATCAGAGTCTTGAGTTAAGCTGTAGGTCACTTCTCCATTGCTCCCAATGTCTTGATCATTGGCAGTAACCTGGATAACAGTGGTTCCTGCTGGCATGTTTTCCATGAGAAAAGCCTTATATGGGTTGGCTTCAAATATAGGATGGTTGTCATTGACATCCTTCACCTGAATACTCACAGAAGCCAGTGCAATCAGATCAGTCTCAAGATGTGAGCATTGAGCCATAACATCAATTTGATACCACTTGGTTGTCTCATGATCTATGGTCTTGGCAACCCTTATGGACCCTGTTTGCTGGTCAAGAGTGAAGACTCCATCTTTGTTGCTGTCAGTAGTCGTTCCTTTGACCAGGCTATAGATGATAGGTTCAACTGCTAATGCTTTCACCAATCCTAATTCAGTTCCAGCAGGGAGGTCCTCAGATGCGGCAAAAGTGTATAGAGGTTCTGAAAATCTCGGCAAGGACACATCTTTGGGCACCACTTGTAGATGCACAGGAATTGACGAGTGCCAGTGGGGAGAAGCTCCATCTTGGGCTTTGACCTTAAAATGAAAGACTTTGTTTTCCAGACCAACAAGACTTTCTTTGGTTGTAATCATCCCAGTGGAGGGGTGGATCTCAATCAGCTCTTCTGTGATCTCTTCAACTATATCAATAGAGTAGTTAATATCAGCATTCAGGCCTTCATCAGAATCATAAGCTATAACTTGAATGACAGAGGATCCCATGCTGACATTAGACTGAATTGATAATGTGTACCCGGGTGCCTTAAACTGTGGTGGATTATCATTCACATCTGTAAGGATTATTTTGACTGTGCAGAAAGCCACCTTGCCACCGCCATCTCTAGCCATGACTTTAATGTCAATGACCTTCTCTGTTGGGTTTTCTCTGTCCAGGTTTTGCAGGGTGGCAATGCGTCCTGTCTGGTCAATAGAGAATTTGTCATATGCCAACCTGTTGATGATGGTGTAATTAATAGAGCCATAAGGACCGTCATCTGGATCCACTGCCAGAAGGTCTATCACAGTTGTTCCCACTTCTGCATTTTCCATGAGTTCCACTTCAAATATGCTCTGTAAGAAAGCTGGGCTGTACTTATTGGCAGTGGTGGTATTTATATAGACAGGCACTACTGTTCTATGTACTCCGTCTGAGGCAGAAATTCGGAGGCTGTAAAAATTGTCTATATTTTTCTTACATACGTTGGCAATGGAGATAATACCAGATGTAGTATTGATTGCAAAATGCCTGTGGTCATTGCCGGACAAGATGAGATATTCCAGCTTGGTAAGTTCTGCACTGTCAGGATCAAGAGCCTGAACCTTAATGATGGTGTGGCCACATGTAGCTAGCTCATTCACGCTGGCTTCGTACTGGGGCTGCCTGAACTCAGGGGGGTTGTCGTTGACATCGGACACCTTGATAGTCACTAGGGCCTCACCACTCAGAGCCCTCATTCCATGATCTCTAGCTTGAACCCTGATATGAAACTGCTGATGTGTTTCATAATCCAGTTCCTGAGTTGTTGATATTTCTCCAGTGACTGGATCAATATGGAAGAACTTCATAGAGTCGTCCAAGCCATTTGGTAAGATTTGATAAGAAATCACTTTGTTTTTCCCTGAATCTGCATCTGAAGATTTAACAGAAATAACAGGAGTATGAGCAGGTAAGTTTTCAGAGATAATCGCATTGTAAACCATTTGAGAGAACAGAGGTGGATTATCATTAGTGTCCTCCACTTGAACTTCAACTGTAGCTTCGGAGAAGGATCCAGTTGCAGTGTCTGTGGCCCTCAAAGTTAACACATGCTTTGTCTTGTTCTCATAGTCCAAATGACCAATAACGCTCAGAACACCTGTCTTGAAATCTATGTTGAACAGTTTCAGTGCATCTTTGCTCACAAGGTTGTAGATCAAGCGCAATCCTTCTGGGCTACGGGCCTGTATGTGAAGAATAGGCGTATTAGTGATAATATTTTCAGGCACTTTAACCATGTAATAAAGATTCTGAAATATTGGACTGGATTTATTCCTCACAATGATTAACACCTGTTCTTCTTTCTGCAGTGGAGGTGTTCCTCTATCTTTAGCAATAACATTCAGGATATATTTATTCAGTGATAGGTAATCTAAGGGTTTCTTGATAGATATGTCTCCTAGATTAGGATCAATCCAGAAGTATATATAATCCTCTGCAAAGGAGTAGGTTATTGCTCCATTGTCTCCAAAGTCTTTGTCAGTGGCTGAGACCTGCAAAATAATATCTCCTTGTTCAATGTCCTCTTGCACTGATATTTGATATGGCAGATTCACAAATTCTGGAACATTGTCATTGACATCCTTAATGTAGATCTTGACATGGCCCCAAGCAAACCTCAGAGGGTTTCTGTTATCCTTCACCTCAACAGTAACATCATAGCTGCCATGCTCTTCCCTGTCAAAAGGCACACCTTTTGTCCGAATCAACCCTGAAGACTGTACAATTTGGAAATGATCTTTACCATTCAGGAGAGAGAAGAAAAGAGGCTCATTCAGTCGACTACCAGAAACCCCAAGAACCAACAGAGTCTTAACAGTCAAAGAATTCTCCATTAATTCTGCTGTGTATACTTCATGATCAAATTTTAAGTCTGTTTCATGTGCTTCTGAAAAATGTATTCTTACTGAGCTGGTACTTTTAAACAATCCATCAGAAGCCCGGACTGTGAGCTCATGATAGCGTTCTAGTGTTGTAGAATTGATGACAGATATGAGACCAGTTAGTGGATGGATGAAGAAGGCAGTATTCAGGTTGCCATCCAAAATACTGTAAGTCACCTCTGAATCTGCATCTGTTGCCTGCACTGTCAAAATCTCCATACCCTGGAACGGTGGCAGCCAGATGGTGACCTCATAATTATCTTGTAGAAAAACAGGTGGGGAATCATTGACATCAGTGAGATGAATGGTGATTTTTGCAGGTCTAGATGCAGACAGCATTGGTGTTCCACTATCGTGAACTTGTACATGGAAGTGGATGATGGGGGTCTCTTCATAGTCAAGTTTGGAGGCAACTATGAGAGTTCCTATACTGGGATCTACTTTGAAATATTTCCTTACTGCTGGCTCCACAATTTTATATACAAGCAATGCATTGGAACCTCTATCAGCATCTGTGGCTTGTATGACCAGAGGTTTGTTGGTTTCATCCATAACAATGTTGTTAACTCGAGCAGTCTCACTAATCCAGCCAACATAGGAAGAGTGCAAGAAGATCGGGGCATTGTCATTCTCATCAAGGAGGTGCAGTAGGACAACCACATCTGCCAGGCCACCTGCCATGTTGGTGCCACGTATTTTCAGCTGATAAGAGGAGATCTTCTCAAAATCCAAGTTCTTCTGTGTAGAAATGAGGCCTGAATAGGAATTTATAGAAAAGGCATTGTCTTTGTTCCCAGCTCTTATTTCATAGCTGACGGCTGACAAACTGATCGCAGAGACCAACATAACTGGTGTACCAGCTGCAGTGTTTTCCTTGAGCTCCTGAAAGTATTCAGCAGATGAAAATTTTGGGGGGGTGTTGTCAGAAGCCTTGATGTGGATGTGGACTGTGCTGGTGTCCCGGAGCTGGGGGACTCCTTGGTCTGCCGCCTGGACGGTGAGTACGAACCGTTCCTGCCTCAGTTCCTCCAGTGTTTTGGAGAGGGTGATAGTCCCAGTGAGTGGATCCATGGAGAAGAATCCCTCCAGGTTTCCTGCAATGAGAGGAAAAGAAAACAAGTCATGAAGGTTTAACTCATAGCTTACTTCAATGGTTCTTAAACTTTTGACTTCTCTGAATTCCCACTTAATCATTACTGGAACCCAAGGACCTCCACTGCATCATTATTAGTAAATGGGACACACACTGAGTCATTACTGGACGCTGGGTACCCTGGCATAGTCATTTGCAATCATTTGAACCGCAAACCAATACACAAAAAATACAGAAGTAAGCATTTATCAAGCAAATACACAAATGAATAAATAATTTGCTTTACCCACAAAGAAATATAAAAAAATAATTATTATTGGAAATGTTGGAGCGCTTATTTCAATTGAGACCACTCATCGTTCCAACTATGGCCCATATGTACTAAAACTTTTCCCATAGACACAGAATGGTTAAAATCCGTTGACACATGATGCCCTATATTCTGTTTAATGCCCCTAGGTCACTCCCACAAATCCATCTGAGGATACTAACTACATTTTAGCCTCCAATTTCAAATTCCTTTACATCCACCAGATGTTTTAAAATTCTCAATGTTACATTTTTCCTTGTTTATATGCACTTTATTAATCAGTTAATATTAATTAATTTTCTAAGCAGTCACAGATCCCCGAGTAGGCTTTGCGGACCCCTAGAAAAAAACACTGGCTTAGACAGTGGCCCGAGAATTTTAAATCATTTTGCTATTTTGTGCAGCTACATGAGGCATAGCATTTAAGTAGTATAGTACTTACATATAAAAACAATTCTGTTCACTGCTCCGTATGATCAAGCTTCCCCTTCAGAGTTGAACCCCCATCAACAGCCATACCGGTTAGACAAAGGATAACATCAACAAATGACAGAGGCTTTCATTCAATTCTGTCATTTCCTGAAGAGAATTTGCAAAAGCATGACTTCTGAAATCTCATAAAACTCCCTGAACCCAGTCATATGATTAGCCTACCTTGTTATTTGTGGGGAACTAATCAAGGATCCACAGCTCATGAGCATAATTCACTGGCATTGTAGACGGATGTCACTGCCAGCAGCCCACCAATGAGAGACCAAATTATTCACAAACTGTGAAGGACCAATCTGCTAATAACATGTGCACCAGATGTCACAGAAATTAACTATAGTACATTGAGGAGGTAGAGTTAAGAAGGATCACTGACACAATATGATGGCAGAAAATATTGTTGTCAAAATATCATGTCAAAAATATCATTTACCATAATATCATGATCCCATACTTATAATAGTAAGTACAAAAATATCAGAAAAAAATATCAACACTCATATTTTCCCTAAATAGACAAAATGTAAATTTTTTAATATAACTAAAGTTTAAAGTAGTACATGTTAAATATTTTAATATGTAATTTTAATTTAACATAAATTAAATATAATCCACTGATATTTAATAATATATATAAATATATACTTATATAAACACACATATGTGAGTATATATATATATATATATATATATATATATATATATATATATATATATTTAGGTATGTAAAATATTTATTTGAAATGGTATTATCTTTTACATTTTAGATATGTTTGTACCAATAAATGTAAAATAGTATTAAAATGAATATAATCTAAAATATACAAAAACAAAGAGGGAGAAGGAGGTTGTGGGCCTGGGCCTGTCCTCCTTATAGCCTATATAACATAACAAAAGAGGCCCAGCTAAAAGAACTACCACAGGATGGATAGGAAAAAGGATTTTCCTTTTAGAAAAACCCTCACCCACCAGGGTTACCCCTTGATGGCATGCTTCATCATTGGGTTTCTTCCCGTTCCGCTACGGAGCGGGCATGCTACGACATACGGGATACGTGGGAGCACTGATGTAGTCTCATCAATGTGAATCCCAGGAGGGATAGGAGTGGTGGGGTCTTGTGTAAGCTAAAAATACCTGTCTCCTAGTAATTCCAATGATTTAGGCGATCTCTTGGAGGCGGTATGATTAAAAAGGGGCTGCGGAAGTGGGGGAGGTAATGTACCTGACTTCCTAGTCTACATGTTTCAGAGACTTACCCCTAGGCTCCTCTTCAGGACCAAGGTGGACTCCCTTGTTTGACTACCTCTAATGAAAGCATAAATAATACATGCTCTGTGATATGGTGCAAATGCACCATACTAATGTGGTATCATAAGATGATACCTATCGTTTATGATGTCCATCATTGATACCTGTAAAAATACAAGAGAGGCATAGTTATCATAGCTCCCATTTGTAATGGATGGCTATATATGTTGTTGGTGGGTGTGGTGCCGTATATTTGAAAGCTGCACCCCACTCATGGGATACCGCACTCATGCATATAAGGACTGAGAGACTAAAGTACTCTCACAATCAACAGTACAAGACATACTACATTTAAGACTTGTAAACATGTAAACATGTGAAACCCACCAAACAGCACACACGTGGTGCATGCGTAGCCTACTTGGTAGTATTTGGATTCTCATATCATAGCTCCTCCGGGAGGGGTGTGTGCTTGTTGTCACACTCTAAATATTTGGCAATGTTTTAGAATCAATTCAACCTACTGTATCTGTAACGCAATGTAAACAATGTTCAAAAGGCACTTACTTCCTCAAAGCGACACTCCCCCTCTGTACCTAAAGCTCACCTCCCCGGGGTCTGAAACTTGAATGTTCACATGAGAGCTGAATTTAAATGTGCTGTAGCTCTTGCATCTCAGCACACTAAAGCGTGAAGCACTAGACCGCTAACTTCCCCAAGATGGTGGCCTCCAGTGGAACGAAGCGGGGTCCGTGAGGACCCTGAAAGTAGGTATCCCTTGTGGGTGCCTGTAACTGCACAGAGGTCATTGGGGCTTCAGGGACTTACAGAGGCAGAGCTGGGGAACCCCATATTGTTTTGAAAATTATTTGGGAGTTTCTTTCTTGTGTTTAACGAAGGGTTAATCATTCCCTTCTTACTGTGATGGTGATGTATATGTGAGTGGCTAATACTTATTATTGAGGGTTTGCTTTTTGTGACACTATGGAACGTAAAGGAATGAGATGGACTTAGAAACTTTTGCGCTGCCTAGGTGTACCATTCATTACAGGAGATGTATATCCAACTAGTGATTAACGTGATGTTAATACTTCATCAGCTGGCTCCAAGGTATGCTCTCATTAAGGCCAAATTGGTGTGTACATAATTTATAAACCCATTGTTGTTCTTTTTCGAACAGTGTAGACTCACAATTAATCTCTTTGTGGTGTTCTAGGATAACCCACTGGTTATCCTCCACTGTGTGTGCTTTCTCTTGGAAATGAGTGGACATTCTAGTCGTAGCCCGTCCACATCTTAGGTAACTACAGTTTTCGCAGATATGAGTCTTAACCTTGCGGGTGGTCATCGCCACATAATGTAGGTTGCATGGACAAGTGATTATGTATACTGCTCACTGAGTGTTACAATTAGAGAAGTCTCTAATGTCCCATGTTGAATTTTTTACTCACCCGAGACCCCACCACTCATATTCCTCCTGTAATTCACATTGACGAGATTACATCAGTGCTCCCACGTATCCCGTAGGTTGTAGCATGCCCCGCTCCATAGTGGAACAGGAAGAAACCCAATAATGAAGCATGCCACCAAAGGGTAAACCTGGTGGGTGAGGGTTTTTCTAGCAGAAAAATCCCTTTTCCTGCCCAAACTGTGGTAGTTCTATAATCTAAAATAAACATGTCTTAATTATAGTACTTTGTGTATATATGTGTATATATATACATATATATATATATATGTATATATATATGTATTTATATATATACATATATATATACAATATATACATATACCTACATATCTATATATATATAACATACATACACAATAAAAGCATTTAAAATATAAAAACGTTAATAAGATAAAATATATATTCATTCATGTACACAATAAATAAAATATTAAAATTTAAAAAATCCCAAAAACGTATTTACAAAAAAAACCTGTAAACATTAAAATGACTTCTAAAATATAAACAAATATTGTTAAATATACAAAAATAAAACAATTAATGCTATAAACTCAATTTAGCCAACATTATTAAAGCTATTGTAGTCTAAGAATATTAAATATGCTATTGCCACTCTACTTTATGCAACAGTAGGGAAAGTGTTGGACTTTGGAGCGGTAAAATTTACTATTCCCACTCCAGTCTGTGCAACAGTAGGGAAAGCATTGGATTTCGGAAGGGTGAACATGACTAAACCCACTCTAAACTGCACAAACAGCAAGGAAAGTGTTGGATTTCAAAGGAGTGAAATTTACGATTTCAACGCCAAACAGTGCAACAGTAGGGAAAGTGTCAAACTGCAAAGAGGATAATTTTATTATTCTTACTGCAGTCCAAACAAGGCGAGGGAAAGTACTTCATATACAGTATAAGTAACACCATTAGTATAAAATATTATTAAACTCTTAATATACAAATTATGAATTAACATAAATAATGATGAATATGTATATGTAATAAAGAAATAGAAAAACTATAATTAATTTAAATGCTATGCATTAAAATAATTATCAATTAATAAATTGTTATTCAATTATTTATCTTCCCACTCAATACCCCTACAAACCTAACAGTTGACACCTACAATATAACTTACAAAATAGGTATTCCATAATGTACATATTTAAAATTAATGAAATAATTAATTAACAATAATGAATTGCTAATTATTACTTAATTAACTTCCGAGCCCAAACCTAGCAGCCCACAACCACCATATGCTTAAAATAAATGAATATACCATAATTTAAATATTTAAAATTCAATTAATTAATTTACAAATAATAATAAAATATAAATGTATTATTCATTAAATAACTTACCAAAGTATACCCCTACAAACCCAGCATCCCGCAATTAAAATATTAAAATAATAAATCAGTATTCCATATTTATATACCTAAAAATCAATTAAATAATTAATTACAAATTGTTATTAAATTACTAATTATTTATTACTTAACTTCCCATCCCAAACCCCTACAAACCTAGCAGCCCACAACTAAAATATAAGTAAAATTGGTAGGTATACCATAAATTGCATAATTAAAATCAATTACATATTTAATTAACAATAATTAATTGTTAATTGTTGATTACTCAATTTACTTCCCACCCTATACATCTACAAACATAACAGTCCACAAGTAAAAGCTAAGGAAGATAAATCACTAATACATAATTTAATAATGAATATCAATTAAACAATTAAATAAAATATACTAAATGATTCAGAACTGTCAAATGAACTACCCACCTTATCGCCTTCCAAACCCAACAACTTGCTATGACACTATAAATCAATGTATAAAATTAAATAAAACATTCTAAATCACTTAAAATTACAAGCTATATTTTAAAGAAAGAAATAGTTCTATATAATGAATAGTAACACATTCAAATTATTAAAGAATGAAATTATTTACCATTATAGTATAGAAAATGCTATTAAAACATTGGTATTATTAAAGACAATATTACTTAACTAAAACAATAATATTTATGCATCTCTTTATTTATTTTCCAATGTTTATGCCTCCCGGTATTTTTAAACCACTATTTCATCCAAACACTATTAAGAACGCCTTCACCCAACCCACTAGTCTTCTGCTACACTAAATGCCCATGTTATATTATGTTATGTTATGTCCACCGAAAGGTCTCACAGCGCTGGAGCTACAGAAACAGTATGTCAATTATACAATCTGGATAGTTAATTGTAAGCCAGTCTAAAGTGGCAAGTCTTCAGGAGTTTCCTAAATTTGGAATAGAAGGAAGCAAACCTGATGTCAGAATGAAGGGTATTCCAGATACGGGGAGCAAGTGTTGAAAAACTGGAACCACCTGGAGCCTCATTACGAGTTTGGCAGACGGTTATGCCCATTTGCCGAACTTCCGACGGGGAGATTGCTTCCATAGTGGCTACCTCCCCACCGGGCCCATTAGGAGGTTCCCGCTTGCAGAGCTGCCCTGGTGGATTAGGACCGCCACAACTGCCACACTGGCAGGATATCTCCTCCTGGTTGTGCTGGCAGTCCCACCGCGGTCAGTCCGCCACAGTTAAAATATGACGGTCGGACCGTTTCATTGGTGACGATCCGACCGCCATCCGCAAACCTGGCAGTTATGAGACCACAAGTGTCTTCCTTTGGAAGGGGGGAATAAAGAGAAGGTTCAGATGGGCAGATCTTGTTACCAGGTGTATATTTATGAATGCAAGCTGAGATGAAGGCTAGGTTGCAGCTCTGTAAGGATTAAAAGACAGTACAGCAGGCCTTGAAAATTGAGCGTTGCTCAATTGGTAAGCAATGCAGTTCCCGCATCAGGGAAGTGATGTGACACTTCTGAGGTTGTTGGTACAGAAGCCTGGCAGCCTGATTCTGTATTTATTGGAGTCTGCCAACTAGGCCCTTCGGGAGACCCAAGTAGAGGGAATTTTCATAGTCAAGTATGGAGATGACCAATGCAATAATAACCTGTGTGAGAGCTCGAATGAAAGAAGTCTATTGTTTTTTCTAAATTTACGAAGTTGGAAAAAGCAGGCTGAAACTATGACCCCTACTTGGGGTTTCATTCACAGCTTCAAGTCAATCAAAACTCCAAGGCCTTTGACTGACTTCTTGGGCTGGGGGAGAGCCCATTGAAGAGGGCCAGAAGGCAGCATTCCACAGGTTGGTTTGCTTTCCAATGATGAGAATTTCGGTCTTATCGGAATTCAATTTAAGTTTATCCTGAAACGATGACTTTGATTCCGATGAGTTTTCATTGGAAAAAATCAATTGCATGTCATCAGCATAACTGTACACTTTGACTAGCATTTTATTCAGGACGTGCACTAGAGAGTGAATGTATAAGTTAAAAAGATAGGGGCATAAGGAAAATCCCTGAGGTACTTTGCAGGTTAATTTAACCTTAGGAGATCAGAAAGAGGAAAGCCTAACTGACTGTGACTGATCCTTCAGCAATGAAATAATCCAGTCCTGAGCAGTGCCTTAAAGGCCTGCAGCCCTGAAACAGTCCACCAAGATCTCGTGGTCAACTGTGTCAAAGGTCGCCAAGAGATCAAGAAATACCAGCACCTGTGTAGACCGTTTGTCTGCAGCCCCCTGTAAGTCATCCACCACTGAACGAATGGCCGACTCTATAGAGTGAGTTGGTCGAATTCCAGATTGATAGGAAGCTTGTACCAGCTGTCTTGCAATCCCACCCTCAGATTTGTTCACACTGGTATTTGTGGCTGGCAGTGAATTTGCCAGAGCACTGCAGAAGCCCTCCATACTGATTCAGGACCCGTTTCTAGAGAGGCAGTTGGTGCTGAGGAGAGGTTTCGGAAGGGCCACATCCAAGAGTACAAAGCACTATACCATGATACTGCTTCTTTTTAAACTCTCCTTTTCCCTCCAGATGTATGGCCTTTTACCTCTACTCGCTCTATTGTCTACTTCTGTTATTGCTATTACTATTTCACATTTGTATGGCACGTTATCTGCCATAAGCATGGCTGTGCAGAGCTTTCATTCATCAGAGAATGACTTTCTAAAAGGACCCGAAGAATCCAAGACCGCTATTTGACTTAAATTTATGGAAATGTGTGGTCAGTAGAGTGAGTGTGAGTTTGCCTCTCATGTAACTGTTACATTTGTGGTTTCTAGGAGGTGAGAACCAGTGCTGAAACGTAAAGGGAATCTGCCCTATCCTGGTTCGGGAAGCTATTTTTGGGCCGAATCCACAAGGAAATATACTGAATTTAGCTGCGCCCACACATTGCCGACGTTTGGTTCAGAGCAGCAACCCACTTTCTTATTTTTACTACCAGCCAGGCCTAAAACAATAGACCAGAATGAAAGGGTCAGTAAGGTGTAGGAATCACCTATTATCCACACTTGTAGCCATAATATGTTAAGCGTAAAAGATCGGGAGAAAAACAGAGGGAATCATTATGAGTTTGACAGAAGGGAAAGCCCGTCCCTCAAACTACCGGCAGGGTGACCGCCGGCTTCTTGGTGACCACCCAGCTGGACCTATTAGGAGTTTTCGGCTAGGTTGGCGGGCAGAAACCTCGGTTTCCACCCACCGGCCTAGCGGGAAACAGGGTACAGCATTGTCTCTGGCTCGTAATCGAGCCAGCTGTAATGCTGTAGCTTGCAGGGTGTACCAGCACCCTCGCAATGTTCACGGTCTGCAGGGCAGGCAGTAAACATTGTGATGGTGCTAGGGAGTGGGACCCCTGCACTGCCCATGCCTAGTGCATGGGAAGTGCAGGGTACCCCCTGTGGCCCCCTGCACCTGTTCTCCACCAGCCTTTTTATGGCGGAACCCTGATGGTCTGTCTTTATGTGGCGGTCGGAGTGCCACAGCAGTGGCAGTCCTGACCGCAATCACGAGTCTGGTGGTCTGAAGACCACCAGCCTCGTAATGAGGCCGAAAATTTGGATATAAAACGTAAATCAGTGATTGTGGTTATCTGTACTAAGAAGGCTTTGTTATTTTCCAAAGGAACCCTTCTTTGTAATCTTAGAAAACAACATATTGAGAAAGAAAACAAAAAGATCTAATCCCAGTACTTAACAGTTTGCATGCAGCTCTTACATATTGGCTTTAGATCACTGGCTGTTAGGAGGAATGTAACCTATAAACTGGAAACAACAAAATGACCTCAGTGTCAAAAGCAGTAGCCCACGTAACTATCAACATAAAATACAAATCTGTGTGTTATTTAGGGCCTGATTATGACCTTTGCGGAAGAGATTACTATGCCCCAAATGTGAAAGAGATCCCACCCGCTGTATTACAAGTCCTATTATAGCCTATGGAACTTGGAACTTGGCGGATGGGATATCTGTCACATTTGGGACGGATTAATCCCGTCCGCCAAGGTCGTAATCAGGCCCATAATGTTATATTATGTGCATTGCAACAGGCACATTAACCCTCCTTGATATTTTATGAGTCAAAACTATGACTGGACAAAACACTGAACTCTCCAACAACTGTGTTAACCACTATCACTAGAGTTCTCTTGCCACTTTTATAATTTCATCAAAGTTGCTCGGAATACAAAAATTTCTGCACCAGGTGTCTTAACATTGCAGGATAATTTAAAATGCAGCCTCTTTGTGACCAATAAAGTAAGCTACAATAGATTTTCTGTCACATATGTCACTCTCGATTTCTTTGCAGCAGATTTGATTTTAAGTTAATGTAATAGTTGAACGCCTGACTCTGCATTTCAAGCTCCACCAGTCGTGACTCCACCCCCTATCATCTACCATAGCTTGACCTTCAATTTATTATTTTCCAGAATACGTTTTTTCTAATTATAGCCAGAGGAGAACAGAGCGCCCTGCCAACGTGCTTGCATATTTCTTGGCTGCAGTGCATGGCAGGCAAACCATTTGTTCTTCATGTGTTCTGTTGTTGTGGGGTAGTGTATTGTGTCCTGGTGGACCATTTTAGTTCCCTCCCAAACCACGCTTACCAAAACACCACATCAATATATTTAATACCTTACAATGAGCATCACCTTTCTCGAAACAAAATACACATTGCTGTACTTTCTGTCTAGAATTGTATACAGAATTCAACAGATGCTTGTACGGCTACATCTTTCATTACTGCAAACTAAGTTTACATATTTCTTTTCGATATGTTGGCTATGTGACAATGCAATAAATTGTATTTGTTTCTAGGTCTGGGTTTTGACAGCATCGTTGTTAAATTGCCCTATTGCTCACAATATACATAGGTCCAGATTTAAGAAAAGTGGCACTGCACCCAGTGCAGTGCCACTTTTCTTGCACCCCTTAGCACCTTCTAACGCCAGATACGGCGCACCATGGTGGTACTTAGGGAACTAGCCTCAACATTTTTGACACCAGTTCGGAAATTTGCAGGATTAGTGTAAAAAATGTTGACGCTAATCCTGCAAAGCCCATTGAGGCTCACTGAAAACAATAGTGTGCCTCCTTTTAAAAGTCCTGAAAAAATGACGCAACTAAATCTCTTAGGCTTCTTTGCGCCATTTTCTCAGCCCCACTAATGAGGGAACTCCCCCTTTGCATTCATTATGCCTGTGCATGAATAATGTAGCGCAAAGGATTACAAAGTGAATTTCAAAATTCAGCATGGCAATTTTGGTCTCGTTATGCCACATTAGCATAACAACATTACACTTATGTCGCGCAAGGAGGCACTAGGAGCTCTTTAATCTGCCCAATAGAGTTGTTTTAGGATCCACCCCTTTCAACCGTTGGCTTTCTTCCCCAAGCCTCTATCAGCCACTGACGTGAAACTTTGGGCCTCATTACGAGACTGGCAGTCGAGGGATCACCAACCTTGCTGTGATGGTTGGACCGCAGCGACTGTGGCAGTCCGACCGCCACATTACAACCCTGGCGGGCGGACCTGCCAGAAGATCGCCATCCCTGCCAGGAACATGGTTCCCGACAGGGTGACAGCGGTCGGAGTTCTACTCACCCAGGGCAGTGCTGAACTCAGCCCTGCCTGGCTGATTACACTTCAGCTTTCTGCCAGCCTTTCCATGGTGGAGACCCCACCTTGGAAAGGGTGGTGAAAAGCCATTGCCGGAGGCCACAGGGAGGCCCCTGCACTTCCCATGCCCCCCTGCCCAGCACCATCAGAATGTGCACCATTCCGATGGTGCTGCGGTACCAGTGCTGCCACACAGTTTCCTCTGGGCTGACCGGCAGAAACCTTGGTTTCCACCGGTCAGCCAGGTGGAAACCTTGTAATGGGTCTGGTGGGGAGACCGCTCCTTGAGTCTGGCGGTCAGTTCGCCAGACTTGTAATGCTGGCCCAGTGGAGCATTCATCTTTCATCATGTGCTATTGATTGCTTGATTATATCCTTCCTTCTCCATTTGAGTGCTTGCATTGAACTGCACCAGGGACTAATTTGCATATACAGCACTATCTATGTGTTCTGTTGCCTTTAATGTGCTTGTGACGTTTTTGGGTGTGAAGCAAAATGCTATCAGAACTGTCCAGAGTATCACTCTAGATAAAAGTGAGAGGGTGGAGGTCGACAATACCAAACTAACATTAAACCCTCTATCCTTAGTCCTCTATAGCTCTAATATAGCTCTCTCCATTTTAGATATATATATTTCTGCGAGAGGTGGACAATTTCAAAGAGAAAACTCTCCAGCCGAATTGCAGAAGACAAAACAGATCTAGCCTTAGCCAACTTTCAGACCTCAAAAATTGCACCCAAACTAGTCTAATTGCCCGTCTGGCTCCGTCAGATAGGAGTTCCTTTTCTTCCTGGCATCAAGGAGCTGCCTCAGCATTTGAAAACACAAAATGTGTTTCTTTCTTCACAGACTCAAGTTAGCATAGAGCCACAATGATGCCTCCAGTCCAAATGAAAATACACCCTTTTCAACATCTTCAAGGGCGTGGAGACGCATCAGTGTATAAGGTTCATGGCTGGCAATAAATGGATTGTGGATCCCATCATAGCCATTTCTTCCTTCATAGATGCAGCATGAACCAGCAGTTGGTGCTGGTTAGAGCTGCACCCCCCAACTCCATCAGCAATATTTCTCCAGTCAGGGCCAGCTTTAGCGCTGGTGGCGCCGAGTGTGACAGCTTTTCTTTGGCGTCCCCCCATGACCTTTTCCAAAAATGCCCTCACTCCCACTCTCCAACAGTGCCCCTCATCTCTCCATAGTCCCTTTCTAACATATATATTTTTAAAGCACTACTCCCACTTCACTCGGTTTTGTGATCTGCATGGTACACGTTCTTTGCAGCAAGCACATTATCACTAAGTCGCTACATTATTATGAGTCAAAACTGCCACTAGACAAAATTCCGATATCTAACCAGCAGTAATATTAATCACCAGACTTATATCAACATTTTTGTTATTGCCTAAAAACTGCTGGATGGACAATGAAGTTCACTGCTTTTAAACCCATAATGTATTTTTAAACATGGCACCCTCCACCAAAGTCAGTGCTGGGTGCAGCTGCACTGGCTGCGACCACCCTAAAGCTGACCCCGCCTACAGCAGCCCCCCTGTCATTGGAGTGCCTATGAGACAGACATGTGACTTTAATCGCTACTACTGAACCACTATCAAGGACTGGGTTCTGCAGCAATTGCTGAACCTCAGATTTCAAATCAATGCAATCATTAGGGGCTTGTAGCCCCAAAATGCGTAATATCCTGGCTCTGTCCATAGTTTTGAGGTGCTCCACCGCTGAGTCTGATATATATGCACAATCATCAAATGAACATGCCTGCTACAGGGTTTCACTGTGTTCATATACAGCTTTCAGCACCTCGTCAACTCGAAGGCTCACGGACCCAAACTTGCAATCAACTCTCAAAAGCCAACCCTTACATTTCTCCAGAAAATATTCCATGGTGGATACATTCTTTCCATTGCATGTTGGGTACCTCTATAAGTCCCTCAGGGTGAAATAATGAGTTTACCCTTTGACAGTATTTCCATCCCTGTTTCAGCTCATTTGCCTTCTTGTGGTCCACTGGGAGAAATGGACTTTGGGGAAAAAAGTATCCTCTGTTCCTTGCAGATCAGTGCAGACGCGGCCCGTCCTTTAGGGCGGCGGGGCCACGTCCCCCCACCTTTTGCCCCTCATAAAGAGTGTATGTCAGGCTGAACAAAGGTCAGCCTGACAGACACTCTTCATGTTCAGGTCAGGCATCCAGGAGTGAGACATGCACGATTTGTGCAGACTCCTGGCTTCCTGAGCTGAACTTTGCTGGGCTGAGGAGGTCACAGCTCCTATGGGTGTGACCTCCTCGGCTCAGCAAAGGTGCCTCAAGGCCCTCCCCTGGGTGACGAGGAAAGCATCACCCATTGCCTTCAACGTGGGCGCTTCAGGTTTATGAGTTTTGTTAATGGATGTGCGTGCGTACGTGCGTGTGTGAAAGAATGAGTGTGTGTGTGTGATCTTTTACAATGAATGATTGATGCATGCGTTCATGTTTGAATGTTGTTAATGGATGCGCGTGCATGTGTGTAAAAGAATGAGTGTGTGTGTGCTTACCGCCCGCCCCCCTCCCTCCTAAAGCTGCCGGCCGCCACTGGATCAGTGTTTGGTGTCCTTGAGTGGCATTCTCAGCTGCTGTGGTATAACTGGCCTCGACGTACCGGCAGGCTTCAAACTGATGAGGGAAGGACAACAGGAGCAACAACTGTCGACTCTCCAAAGTGGTCACATGCATCACTACACCACTACCTCTATAACCTAGAGCTCAAACCCCAATTCAGTTTTACGGGGCCACTCATACAGTTCTCCAGGCTCACTTACTGTGACCCACAAGTATGGTGGGATGTGAATCCAGGAAGGCTACAACTCTAACTGCACCCGGTACAATCTTCCCTGCATAGAGGACCAACTTACCTTTCCAATCCTCGGGTCTTCAGCAGGACAGAAGGTGTTCTGAAGCCCCCAATTGGAGATATAGGGCCTGATTCTAACTTTGGAGGACGGTGTTAAACCGTCCCAAAAGTGGCGGATATACCACTTACCGTATTACGAGTTCCATAGGATATAATGGACTCGTAATACGGTAGGTGGTATATCCGCCACTTTTGGGACGGTTTAACACCGTCCTCCAAAGTTAGAATCAGGCCCATAGTCCTTCTGAGTTCCAGCCCACCTGAACTCCACAGCACCCCGTTCTCAATTGTGAAAGATGGCTAAGCAGTGTCAAAGCTTCAGAGGCCTATCACCATCTAGGAGCCTGCAAGGCTTCACCCCCTTTGTTTTAAAAGACAATGACCTCGGAAACTTACCACTAGAATGTTACTACTTAGTTTTCAGCATTAAAACTAGGGGAGTAACTGGCGCAAGTCTATCTAGTGTAGTTACTCATAATTAGCACACAATTACTTGTAATTATGCATAAATGTGCGAGAAGCGTAATCCAGCACTGACCACTATGGCCCTCATTCGGACCTTGGCGGGCGGCGGAGGCCGCCCGCCAAAGTCCCGCCGTCAGGTTACCGTTCCGCGGTCGAAAGACCGTGGCGGTAATTCTGACTTTCCCGCTGGGCTGGCGGGCGGCCGCCTTCAGGCCGCCCGCCAGCCCAGCGGGAAAGAGGCTTCCACGATGAAGCCGGCTCGGAATCGAGCCGGCGGAGTGGAAGCTGTGCGACGGGTGCAGTTGCACCCGTCGCGGGAGAACCGCCGGGAACTGGATGGCGGTAGGGGGGGTCGGAATCCCCTCGACCTTGGAGGATTCCAATGGGCGGCGGTACACTGGCGGGAGCCCGCCAGTGTTGCCGGTCCGACCGCGGCTTTACCGCCGCGGTCGGAATGCCCATTGGAGCACCGCCGGCCTGTCGGCGGTGCTCCCGCGGTCCTCCAACCCGGCGGTCATGGACCTCCAGGGTTGGAATGACCACCTATGTTTTTAGTGCAAAATGCAACCTTGCATCCAAAATAGGCCAGCAGATGCATTTTGCACTAAGAAAATAGCACTAAATGCTACAAGACACAAACAACAGTAGCCGGCAACCACTTGCCCTCTCTTAGTTCATTGTTCCCTGGGTCTCTGGTTAGTAGAAGCTGTTTTGAAGCCTTCAACGGGAGCTATAGTCCTTCTTAGCTCCAGCCCACCTGCACTCGGCACCACCCACTGTATTCAAATGTGAAAGATGGCTCCGATACTGGAGCAGTGTCACAGCTTCAGAAGCCTATTGCCATCTTGGATCCTGGCAAGCTCCACCCCATCTTTGTTTTTAATGACAATGGCCTTGGAAACTTACCACTGGAATGTAGGCGGGTGAATCTTACCCATTTAATGATTTGCATCAAAACCAGCCTTTAGTGAAATGAGCACTTTTAAGTTGTTCTCAACGAGTACGTGCAATTTACACTTAGAAATCACAGATATGCATCTAATTCCTCTAATTCCTCTTGTTTAGAATCTCCTGTTGAACACATTGTGGTGCTTTTCGTTCAATCAATCATTTCAAAAAGGAATTGCTGAAAGAACCTTGGATGTGCTGGTGCAGGGAGTGGCAGTAAAGTACTTGTAACAGCCCTAGACAACTCACTGTACAGTGTTTTTGTATGTTTACATTATGCATATGTAGAATCTGAGGCATGTGGAAAAACCGTGGTTTGCAAAACCACAAGATATTCTGGTCCCGTGCCAAAACTGGATTATTTCCTTGGGGCAAAAATACCTAAAGTCTGCACAGGTGCAGTGTTTGGAGGAATCACATTTTGCCCCATTTAGGCTACTTATACTTCAGAGATTACTACATAAAGATTTTGTACAAACCCTGATAGCTTACTCCTCTGATAAGCACAAGCTCACAAAGACTCTTCAAACCATGTCCCAGAGAAGACCAGCGACAGCTACTTAGACTTTCAATGGGTTCAAGGTAAGAAAGTATGTATGTTTTTAAAGATTCCTTTGAGAAGTCCTTTCTCTGGCACTTCAAAGTCAAGAGATAATCGAGAAGCATTTCATGATCTGTGTGGTTAGTTGTTCTAGAGCACTGCTGCATTTGGGATTCAGGTCCTGCAGACAAATGGCAGCCAGGCAATGATTGGGACTACAATGAACTAGTAAGATACATTTTGGTGCTTCTTAGGAGCTATTCCTCACAGTATTCATTCCACATGTAGCTTGCAAATATGCCTCTGAGCTCTTGTGCAAGAGACGGCGTTCTAGTAAGAAAGTGGTGCGAGTAACCTCGGTTTGTATGGAATAAAATGATCACAACTATATATGAAGCAGACATTTAGAGGCACTTCAAGGTTCTGTGACCCTATAACAAAAAACTCCTTTGGTCTTCTAGTGCATCTATATTGTCACAGAACATCAAATGACCTGCAGCATCAGGCATGGGTAACTTACAACAAACAATATAATAAATAATACAAATATTATACAAATATTTTCAAATGGCCAGCACCATGCTCACCTGTCTGTATCGAGTATCTGACCTCCCCGTTCATGCCTTGGTCTTTATCCAAGGCTTGGACTTTTATGACACTGGTGTCTTTTGGGGTTGAGATGAGGACATCTTTCTCGTATTGAAGTGCCAGGAACTGGGGTGAGTGGTCATTGCAGTCCTCCACGTTGATGAGCACCCTCACAAAGTCCCGCTTAATGGGCACCTCCTGGTCCCGCACCTGGGATGGGGAAGGGATAGAATAATGAACAGAAGTGGCAAATATATTATGGAAGTCTCTCTCTGCTGCAGTTAAATGCCAGATTTCATCTTTACCTCCAGTGGAGCAAGACAAATCTACAGATAAGCTATTGCATCTAAAAGACCTGTAACATCTATGGAAGAGCCAGGTATGTCCTAATATCTATCTGAATTTCTGCCCATTGCAGTTAGCTGTTCACATACAATGATCTGTTGGGTAACCTCCAGATTCCTCAATGCTCCAGTTCAAAACTGGTTCTTAAGGCTTCAGCTTTCCACTTATCCACTGCAAGCAATATAATACACACCCTTTTGACATGAGTGAATTTAATGTTACATACAACACGGGCCATGCGGTATTTCAACATGGTGCCTGTGCTTTGAATGCAATGGAGTGGGAGATGGGAGATGGAAACACTCCTAGAAAACAGGCCTGCTTATTTTCTAACACTAGCCCTTTGATGAAAACTAACAAAATATGCGCTGTTTTGTAAAGTTTTTTGAGGCTCGTGTTAACTGGACAGAGAAAGGAACATTTCCATTCTCTAAAACTCTTTAATAAATAAGAAAACTGAAATCTGGTAAGGAGGAGAATTGACCCTGCATGTTCTCTCTTGAAGGAAAGAGCGCAGGTAACGGTAGGCTTTGTGTACTTTCTATTATTTGAACCATAGTATTCACAACTGTCCTGCAGCAAAACGAGAGCTGATCCTGAGATATTCGCTCCTCAATCCTCACAGCACCATGCATAAGAAAATGGTATAAGTTGTCTGTGTCTGGGAAAGGATTAGGCACATGGACGGGTTGCTGGAGGGATGCTGAATTATTGAATTTCAGACTTCAGGCAAGGTTTCCGCCGGTCAGTAGCAGCAGCATTGCTGCCAGCTCATAATAGAGCCGGCGGCAATTCTGCCGCAAGCAGGGGGCACCAGCACCCTCGAATTGCTTAGCAGACAGTGTGCATTTCAAGGGTGCTGGACAGGGGGACCCCTGCACTGCCCATGCCATAAGCAGTGCAAGGGCTCCCTGCACTTGTTCTCCGCCAGCCTTTTCATTGAGGGGAAACCACCATGAACAGGCTGATGGAGACAAAGGTTGAAATCAGTAGGGTGGTGCTGAGTTCAGCGCTGCCCTGGCTGATTGCAACCTGCACCCCTGTCAGCATGTTGGGGTCTAAAATCCTGGCAGGGACGGCGGGAGGTTGGCGGGTCTGCCCACCAACCTCATAATGTGGTGTTTGGACCGCTACAGCCGCAACAGTCTGACAGCCACCACGGCATTGGCGGTCGTAATCGGGCCTAAAATGTCTGGCAGGTTTTGTTTAGTTCCTAACACTTTCGCCTATAAAGCATAACTCAGTGATGAGGCTTGCGAAACATCTGCTATTTTTTCTTTTTCTCCGAATAGGTTGCAGTTTCCTTTTGGGGCTTAAGGAACTTTACTAGGTGTAGCTCCATTAATTTGGGGGTGACAACACTTTTCCAAGAGCATTTGCTATCAATAGTGCAGCAAGTGCATTGGCAGGTGAGAGGGGTTTGTAAAAAACACAATTATTACGTTTAAAAAATACGCTGCAATTTGTCAGAAGACATAGGGCCTCATTACGAGTTTGGCTGTCCCACCACGGGACTGACAAACTCACAGGGAAGCACCACCGCCATAGTGGTGACTTTCCCTTTGAGCGTATTACAATGTTCCAGCTGCGCTGACTGGCGGGAACATTGTAATACGCATTCCTGCTGGGCTGACCAGCTAAAACAATGTTAGGATATTGGCGAGGCCAATATCCTAACACTCCAGCACTCTCGGAAAGCGCACTGTTGGCAAAGAAGACAATGCTCATTCCCACGGTGCTAGGCCGGGGGGGCCCTGCACTGTCCATGACATGGTCGTGGACAATGCAGGAGCCCCTCTGTGGCCCCCAGGACTTCTTTTCCACCAGTCTTTTCATGGTGGGCTCCCTGCCATGAAAATGCTGGTGGAAACAGGAGTTATAATCAGTCTGGTGGCGATGAGTTTAGCGCCCTCATGACTGGTTGCAAGCCCCACCACTGTCATGCCATCGGGAACCATGATCCCGGCGGGGACGGTGGTCCGTTGGCAGTTCGGCCACCAAAGTTGTAATTTGATGGTCAGACTGCCAAAGCCCCGGCGGTTCAACTCCAGCCTCTTAATGAGGCCCATAGCCTGATGCTGGACATCCTTCTTTGAAGCGCAGCAAATGTGACAAGTTAAATACAGAATTTAAAGGCCTCTTTCTTTAGTGCTTGACTTTTGCAACTCACCAAAAATCTCCGCCTTGACCCACAGTTTGGGAAACACTGAACTACACTCTATTAAGTCTTTGATCAAATGGTCTAAGATTTCTGTTTTCATCCCATGGCCCTCATTATGAGCGGCCTGTAAACATTGTGATATTTGTTGCACCTGATACAATCCAACTCTGCAGACCGGAATTTATCGGTGCAATAAATAACATACGGATTTTGGTGCTGGCTGCACCAAATTCCACATGTATTGATCAGGACATGAAATTTTCCCATGATAAATTTCCTCTGGGTTGACCTATCGGAATTTATCAGGGGAGAACTAAGAGAGTGACAAAATTATTACACAACTTTTAATTACGTTCACGGGTTTAAACAGGGATCGGAATTTAACCCTGAACTTTTAATGAGAGCCCAGGTGTTGAGATGCCCAATATTCAAAAACTATTTCTAAAGGGAAACATATAACCTTTCTCCTAGATGTGATTTACGATCAAAAATGTGATTTGGCCTATGCTTTACCTGTTGAAAAACACAACATAATAAGAAAAAAGAGCACACATCTCATACCTATTTTTTACGTGTATATTAAATTACTGAAACAATTTAGGATCATTAAACATTGTGATTGTCAGTAAGAGGTTATGTATTTGTTTTTAAATAATAAAAAAACATAATTGAATGGATAAGAAGGTTATTTTGGAGTTGAACAATTTAGCATATTTATTCACATGTTGAAAACATGGTTGAGCATTTAGGAAATACCTTTGTTTCTTAGTTGAAATATTTTTGAGTTGCTAAAACATTTCAAAATGACTTTCACAGATGTCTAAAAGGTTAAGATTACTAAAAAGCTACATAAGTTACTAAATAATTTAAAAAAATTGGGATAAATAGTTAAAATGGTAGAAAACATAATTATGACTTTCAACGAAGTTGGTATTGTTAACAAAAACGTTTTTTAAGGATATTGATTTAATAAAATGTCACTAACATTTTCCAAATTGTTTGCAGTTAAAATATGTTGGTACTGTCAATTAAAAAGGTAATTTCAATATGTGGTTTGAATAAAATCAAATTAACACAATGACCCCCATTATAAGTAAACATCAGGCCATAACTCCTCGGATGGAAAAAAATAAATGAAAATTGCAGTTTGTTTCTAAACTGTGGAAAAGTGTTCAGAGATTCAACCTACTGTAATGCCTACATTTAAGGGGAAATATTCCACTGGAAAAAAAAATGGATTTTTTTTGTAAATTGAAGAAACGAGTCCAGAAATCCATCCTACTGAAATGCCTTAATATAAAGAGAAATATTCTACTGTTCACACAGAAATAACACAAGCAGGAGAGTTAAAGTTCCTGTCCATCAGTTAAACCCATTGAAAGGCATGTAAGATGCTTGTTCAGGAACCCAACCAATTCGTTACTCTCTAGAAGCTTTTTCCTTACCATCACTGTTAAGATGTGGTGCCTTGTCACCTCGTAGTCCAATGCTGCTGCAGTAGCCAGTACCCCACTCATGGGGTCCAAATGGAAGAGTTTGGTACTCTCTGGGTCATTGGTATCTTGAAGGGTGTAAACTAGCCTTGTTCTCCTATCTAGATCATTTGCACTGACCCGGAGTATTTCCTGTCCTGTGGATGTGTCCTCTGGGATTGTTACCTCGTATTGCCTTTCCAGGAATTGAGGGCGATGCTGATTGATGTCAATTACATGTACATAGGCCTGTTGGGTAGAAGAAGATATAGGAACTCAACTATGTTCTTACTGAGATTCTAAATCAGTGGCCTTTTTCCCAATTGTTTCCTTTTATTAAGTCACACCACACTCTACCAATTAGCCATAACTAAAACAGTAAAATCCCATTAACATGCACCTCGTGAAAATGTATGCACCTTCTCTATCACACATACAGGAGCAAGGTTTAGGCCTGTATGCCTCTATGTCTGTAGAGTGATAACAATTAGTGCAGATAGAGCTGTTATGCTGAATCAAAAGGAAACAAAACAAGCATTTGCAATACAATGGGGCTCACGTCTACTCAATTATCTTTGTAAAAGGGTAGATGGCCAAGGCGGTAACAGAACTGCCCCAAGGAGGGACAAAGGTAAAGCACTTACCAATGATAACAAAGGATTTTTAAAAGGCAAGCCAATGAACGAGTGATAGTGATGGCCATGCGGTGGGTGAAGTTAAAAGCCCACAGGTAGATTACAACAGACCAAAGCGCTTGCACGCTTGACCTAAAAATGGGCCAGCTAGGGCCTGAATTGGAGTTGTGTGGCAATGAAAAATCCTCTGATTTGAGAGCACGTGCTCAATCTAAAGCGTAGTTCATCAACCTACCTTCTTCTTATCATCAGTGGACACTCCCTTCTTCCTTCTTTCAGAAAATAGAGAATTTTGAATTATACTACAACTATAAGTCATGCCTTTCGTTGATGAGTAGTACATTTTCAGCTCTTATTGTCTTATTATAATCAAAAGCTTTTTTTCTTTTATTTCAGCCTATCATCCTTCTGGACATTAGAAAAGTAATGCTTCAGAAAAAGCAATAGCAACAGGGCGCAAGTGGGAGAGGCTCTTTAAGAAAGGTTGAGTGAACAACCAGCTTTTTAGATTTTTCTTGAAATTGACTAAAGTTGAAATAGAGAAAACAAATCAGAAGCATTTGGCTACATTTTGATATCTTGGTGGTATAATATTAATTTCCCGATCATGTTGAATCCTTTTCCATGTGCTGTCACAATTGTGTGGGAACAGATAGTGTCACTTGTCAGAGTAAAGAGAGGAGGGG
The DNA here is from genome assembly GCF_031143425.1 of Pleurodeles waltl. NCBI lineage: Eukaryota > Metazoa > Chordata > Amphibia > Caudata > Salamandridae > Pleurodeles > Pleurodeles waltl. Next base: position 915,101,139 of record NC_090446.1, read on the forward strand.
AGGGAGAAAGAGAAACCGAGAGGGATAAAGAAAGAGTTAAGGAAGACAGAGAAAGAGAGAGATGGAGAAAGAGAGAGAGAATGTGAGTGAGAGAGTCAGAGAGAGAGTTATGGCCAGACAAAAAGAGACAGGTTCTGGAATATTGCGCCTATTTCAGGAGTTCACAGTTAAAGTACTGTCCCCTATTCGGCTGTGTGCTGTCTCTGAACTCAGCTCTTAAAGAACTGTGCCAATGTGTACGGTTGCTGTTCTAGAGGCTGAATCTGGAGTATTTTATCTAGCCCAGAAATCCAATCTCAAATGGTGTAGATCATTTTGAAGGAGGTCATATTTTCAGGAGGAGAAAGGCAGGCAGCCCAGAGGTGGCCACCAAACTAGAGCGTTATCTGAGCTACAGCACACACGAGGAGCGATAGATACAGAAGGAGACAGACAAGAAGAAGAAAAAGAGAGCAAGAGAGAGGCGGAGACAGCTATAGAGCTATATCGAGAGATGGGAGAGACAGAAAGATGAGAGAGAGAGAACGAGATAGAAGGAGAAAGACAAAGAGACTAAAGAGGGTAAAACAGGGGTAGAAGAGAGAGAGGTGGAGAAAAAAGAGAGAAAGATGGAGACGCAGCTAAACTGAAAGAGAGGGGAGTGAAAGAGAGATGATGAAAGAGAGAGTCGTGGAGAGAGATAGAGACAGAAGGAGAGAGATGGCGAGATAGAATGGGAGAGTAAGAGGGGCAGAGAGAAGGAGAGACTGCAAAATGCAGAGAACGAGAAAGGTAAGAAGCTAAGCTAGTATGCTCAGGAAGATAAGCGAAATAAGGTTTAGAATACATGCATTCAATGTACAAGGTGAGAACACTGTGTTTGATCATTGTCATATAAAATAACTAGAAATTGGCCAAATTGATGAGGTGTGAGAGCCTTGTGTGCCCTCACCTCTAAAGTTTCTTCGGTTCTCTGAATCTAGAGTGTGTGAGAATTTTTCTAAGGGTGTGTAGACAAATGTTTCCTGGAGTTTTTGTAAACTAGCCCTTGCCCAAAGGTGTACCTTCTCTTCAGGGTATGAAAGTGCTGCCTACTGCAGCCATCAGCTACCATCTACAAAAAAACTTTACTGCCACGCCTATTGAGATCCCGGCCAACACTCAAGGAGACAATATCCAGTCCGGGAAGTCAACATCAACAGGCGAGCGCATTCCAGGAGTCGAAAAGGAATGCTGGCAGAACCTGCTGGGTGCACCTACTCTCTACTTCCCACCGCCAGGCTGTCTGTCTCAAACATCACCAATACATTCTTATGGCTGTCAAGAACCGTGGGACTTGCACATGGGTGACCTTCCTTACTGCAGTAGTAGCAAAACCCAAGTGTTCTCCTCACGCCTTAGGTACGATGAGTAAAATGGAAAGTTCTGTTTTTGAGCAACCCAAGTGCATATTGGACAATGGCACAATCATTCTCAGACACACCAGAGCCTCTGCAGTGAAAATGCTGATGTATTGGACAATGCACAGTGGCCACTTGGTCTTCTTTGTTTCAGTGGGGTCACCTAGGAACCCATCACAACTGATGATTTAATAGAATCGGAAGGCATTTTTCTCCATACCCACAGTGCCAGCAGTGGGAAAAGCTCGAGGTAGATTTGATCAATGCCACAGAATACTTTGCTATGCAAATCGACTTTCATTGTGCACTGATGCGGGGGTGGAAGAAAAACAAACTGCAATACAGTAAAAAAAACTGAACAAATTTCCAACTCAGTGACAGACTTAGAGGAAGATTTAGCACAATGCAGGACACTGAGAAAGAAGGCACTGAGGAAACATTCAAGACAAAACACGTCATGGTGAAAGGGACTCAGGGACACATTCAGGACATTTTACAACTTAGGGACAGGACCTCTAGGGCAGATTCCGGACAGCGTAGAAAGATAGCCCCTAAGGAGGATGTGGGGCAACACTCAACACAAGGAATGTAACCTTAATTTAAGTTATAGGACAGCACTCAACAAACAGACGTTAGTCCGGCTGACACCTTCATTACAGTATATGTGATGTGACGGTGACTCAATGGCTGAGTTAGTGAAATAAATAGCAGAGATTACAGAGACTAGACCCCACTTTTTTCCATCCAGCCCTTTATTTCTTCCTGAGGCATTGGTCTGTTTGTTTGAAACGTGACAATTTCTATTTAAACCTTTACTCATGTCCAAGGCCACTTGAAGCATATGCTTCTCCAGCTTCTTGCCACATAATCCATGATCTGCTGCATCCCCTGCAGATTTTTTTTTTTTCAGTGTTTCTAGCTCAAACAGATCAAAAGTTACTAAATATGCCGCCACATGTCCTGCTGGATGGTAGCAGGCTTTTGCAAAGATTAACTGGGTACATTTCAGTTGTTCCTTGTGGTGCTTAAGGGTAAACTGATGCTAAATAATCTGCCTTTTCTAGTCACATAACTTGTTCCTGTCATGACGCATAACCCAGAGGCCCCGGATGAAAGTGAGATATGACAGGCTAAATCAGGGACTTCAAACTGGGGAGCGGGCCTCCTTGGGGGGATCTCAAGTGATCCCGGGGGGGGGGAGCACCAGGCTCTGACCAAAAGAAGGATTATGCAGATATTACTTTGTTTCAAGCAGAAAAATGTTTATTGCATTTGTGAAAAGGTAACATAGCTTAACTGCAATGTTTAAGTAAGTCTAGACTTATTTAAGCATTACCAACTTAATAGAATAGTTATGAAAAATTCTGAGGGGGGAGGCCGATGATTCATTTTTTCCCACTTAGGGGGGGTGCAGTAGTATCAAGTTTGAAAACCACTGGGCTAAATCATCCCCAATACATTAAAGTGAGCAGAGAAGTCAATTCAGTGCTCTTCTTCTTCTTCTTGGCCACCATCTTCTCCACCATTGACCATGTCAATCAACTCCTAACACCATGCGGCATGTTGAACTTCAGCAAGAGAGCAATTACAGGAATTTACTCACCTGGGTTCTAATTACTCTGGTCCCATCCGTCACCTGCACAGTTAGGTTATAATTTGACTGCTTCTTCGCATCCAGGACTCTGGCAATCATTACTCCACCTGTGCTCTTGTCAATATCGAAGTCCAAATCACCATCGCCTCCTAGTGTGCAAGCAACATGGACAGAGGTTTATTTGAGGTAACAGCTAGAGAAGAATACAAGAAAAGGGGGGAACCCATAGACTGTAAAAGCTGTTCCTTCACAAATGGGCAGACAAACTCCTCCCCACTGCAAACTTAGTAAAAGATGGCCCTTCACCATGAGGTGTGCAGATACATTTGCAATGGTTTTGATGCTGTGAGGGTTTGTTACGTGCCCCCTGTCCGTGAGGTGTACATGCAAATTGCACCGGGGTTGGTGCCTGATAGAAAAATGGCATATCTCTGTAGTGTACAAATACAGTGCCTTATGGTCTACTGCAGGGGGTGGCTTGTGAAAGAGAAATCCCCTGCCTCTGAGTTGTGCAGAGACACTTCTGATGCTCTCTGGGTCGGGATGGCGGATACCAGAATTTATTGTTTCGCACGTGTACAGGTAGACTGCCTTATGCTATGGTGTTGGTAACGGTTTAATTAAAGGGAAAATGCCTGTCTCTGGGGTGTGAAGCACTGGGATTTGTTGTGAGCTACATAGGTTAGCTGTAGTGTGCAGCCTTAGGCTCTGGTGCTGGGGGTGGCTTGTGATAGGGATGCTCCCTGTCCTTGAGGTGTGCAGAGGCACTGCTTCTGCTCTATGGCTGGCAATAGGTTGTGATAGAGAAACTCTTTGGTTTTCATATTGGGAGACAGAGAGTCTTGGGAACAGATAAACTGTTTTGGATACAGATAGGCAGTCTTGGGTACAGATAGACTGCATGGGATACAGGTAGACAGTCGTGGGTATAGATAAACTGTTTAGGGTTCAGACAGACAGCCTTGGGTACAGATTGACTGCTTGGGGTACAGATAGACGGGTTTGGGTACAGATAGACTGTTTGGGGTACATATAGATGGGTTTAAGTACAGATAGACTGTTTGAGGTACAAACAGACAGGCTTAAGTACATTTAGACTGTTTGGGGTACAAGTATACAGCCTTTGGTACAGATAGACTGCGTGGGACACAGACAGGCAGCCTTGGGTACAGATGGACTGTTTGGGATACAGATAGACAGCCTTGGGTACAGATAGAGTGTCTGGGGTACAGATGGACATGCTTGGGCACAGTCAGACTGCAGTAAGTGCTGATAGACAGCCTTCGGTATGTGTAGACTGCCTTACACAATGGGTTGTTGATGGTTTAAGGACAGACAATCTCCTTGCCTCTGGGATGTGCAGCACACTGCATTCTGGTGAGGGGAATGTTTTGTTAGCTAGATAGGTTTCCGTTCCCTGTCTCTGGGGTGTGCAGCCTTAAACTCTGGTGCTGAGGGATGACTTACTCAGACACAGACTCAGTACATTCTGGTGCTGGAGGAGGTTTGTTAGAGACAGGCAGACCCACTCGGTGTGCACATCCAGAAACAGATGCCCTTATCCCAGGGAGGAGTGACGTCAGGAAGGATACAGCCAAGCTATCACTGCTGAAGGTCACGTCCTGGCACTCCAGCCTCATCCCTGGCTACCAGTTTCAGCAGTCTTGCCCGAAGCCTGCCGTGCACAGGTGTCCTGGCCAGACTTGGGCCTAGCAGGGCGGACGCGTTCTCTACCTTTCCATATGTCCAAGTCTCATAGGAACGTGGGTGTCTTTTGAGAGCCCAGTAACAAAATGTGTGTCATGGAATGGCGATCATCCTCAAGGACGAGCACAAGTCATTCCTGAAAACATTTTCCTCTGTCGCTATAACAACTAGAAAGGGACATACTTTGGCAACTAAACTGTGACAAATGGGACCTGAGAAAACGACTTTCAATCCCAGCTTCTACCCTTAACTTTACTACGTAACCTTGAGCAATTGGATGTGTTTGTGTCAGTCGCCTCATTTTCTAAAAGCAGCATGCATGAGATAAACTAAACAGCACTTTTTAACATATATACAATAAAGTGTAATTTTATATACGCTCTAGGCAACCCCCCCATGCTATTTCCACTTCCCTTCATATCTATTTCTTACCATGGGATATTCAAGACAACGCTTGCCCCACAACCACCCCCGCCCCTCACGCAGCTCCCCACCACCTCACTTCCAAGCAAGCACACAGGGTCCCATAGCTTCCTGGGAATGACTCTTGGGTCTGATGGTAACTGTGGTGCACTGTCTGTCATACAGGGAATGTGTAATTCAATACCTTTCTGGCTGAGGGGGTAAAAGAGGCGCTGAGGAGGACTTTAGCACTTAGCACATGTCATGCATGGCACTGGCCAGAGTTATAATGCTCCTTTCCGATCATAAAGTAGAGCACATTGGTAACTGCAATTATGTTTGTGCTAATAAAAAGGAATAGATGTCAGTGCAGTATTGACCCCCAGTGGCCAGTTACACTGTGACATAAACTGAAGATAAGATCTGGTGGATACAGCACTAGTTGCCAGTAAGTGAAGGTTAAATCATACCCATAGTATTGGTTACTGCCGGAAGCAGACTCAAACACAACACCTCATTGACACTCTGCCGACCACAACACTTTGGCATTAGTAGATGTCCAGGAGGAAGCAGACAGTGGGACATCTGCGGCTCCCCAGGCAGGGAGCAGTCAGAAAACTGCACTGATTGAATGTTCCCTTATCCCTATAGACCTGGCCAATCTGGCTACAAAGATATGTAGGACCATCCTAGTGTCACCACATGGATAGTAATGTGTCTACTGTGGCGGAGAGATATCCATTCTAACTTTAGTAATTAGTGCCATATCGGCCTCTTTTGATAACTTGGGGGCTAAGAGTTACCAGCCTTCCTTTCAAGGGGCAGGTGTGACTTATTTACCAGTGATCTCGAACCAGAGCTGGCTGCTGGTGATCTCCGTGCTGATGACGCCCACCATATGGTTGACTGGATCTGTCTCCATGACAGTGAAGGTAAAGTGTGGTTCATCAAATGCCAGTGGTTGTGCAGATGGGGAAGGAAGAGGGATCCACTGCACATGCAGACGGACACTGGTGGAACGTGGAGGACTCCCGCCGTCTGTTGCTTTCACCTGCCAAAGACAAGAGCTGAGATTAGATTGTGGAGTTTCATGGGGTGCTGATCGTGATGTGGTTTGGGTGATGGATGGACGTAAAATGTGGCACCTTATAAAAACATTTTTTAGAGCAGAAATATTTATAGCCCTGAAGGACCAGTACATAGCTGTAGAACCTTTTGAGACTTTTGATGGCAGTGCTGCTCCTAGTGTCAAAGAGCCTGATCCGGACTTTGGCAGGTGGTCAGCCTCCTGTCATGTGACAGGGGTCTTTCCTCCACCACCCTGGCACAACTAACACCTGCCATATATTGATATCTCCAACAGCCCTACTGAGATCTTCGTGCCTTCATGGGAGCGCCTGCCGCAGCAGCTCTTCCAAAGGCACTGAGAGTTTGCTGAGCCCTGCCATGTTTTTTTTTTCTTTTCCAAAAACAAACCTCCCAAACTTGGAGTTTATTTCTGAAAATAGCAAAAATAAATGACACAGACACCCTGGGAGTTTTCTCACAGAATTCTGAGGTCTTTTTACTATCTTTTCTGTTTCGGACTACCAGACTCTAAATAGGGCAGGCGGACCTTCAGTTTGCCAGAGAGGGCCCCCTGCCAGAGTACCCTCTTGCCAAACTCTAAATCAGGTCCCAAATGTTCTTAGTCCAAAAGTAATTGCCTTTCTGCCCGGGAGTAGGTGTAGTTCATGACTAAGCATCAATATATTCGCAGTTCCAGTGTCAATGTTTTCTCAATCCCTGTAACATGTGTTCACTTTCTTCATTTGGCCCATTACTCGGTATTTTACCTTTCCAAAATGTGAGAACTTCCTTTGCACAAAATGTAAGTATTCCCCTTTTAGCCGAAAGTGCTTCCCTGCACTACTATCAGTGTACTCCATATCTATGTGTACTTGTGACTCTGTCCCACTGTGAGTGACAGTCAGCCCCAGAGTACTAATGCCCTCTCCCAATGAACATATTTATGATTTCCAATCTATGTGTCCCGCTGTCACACTGACATGTCTGTAATGGGATTCTTGTCTCCCATTGGTTTATATGATAGTCTATCTGCCTCTGTGCTAGTGTTTTCCTGTCCCAATGTCATTGTGCCCAATGAACTGGTGCACCTGTTTCTCAGCCTCGCAGTGTGTCCCTCTAACTAGGGGAGCAGTTTAGCCAGTAAGACTCCAAGGTGTGAGTCTTAAATTTCCCAACTAAAAATGTGGTGGTCTGCAGGGTATATGAGATAAATGACCAAGGTTTGGGATAAACTGTTGCAAATATTGCATCAAGTGGGCTTCCATCTAGAGTAGCACACGGGGCAAAAAATGATGCATTGAGTCCTGCCCAAGCAATTGCTGATAGACCATTTGAAGCATTTGTCTCATCACTTTTGGGGCATTTGACTGTCAGTAGTAAGCCAGGAAACCTGAAACTGGTGCAGCTTTCCGAGATTACTACTGCCAATGTTTATGAATTGCAAAAATCAGTACATTTGCACCTATTGAAGGAGTTCTTATATGGTTGCAGTTTACTGCTTTCTGGTAAACCTGTCGCTAAATATATTTAAGTTACAAACCAAAAAATGAATCCTAAACCTTCTTAGCGCAATGAGAACAACAAAACAGACATATCTGACCCGACTCAGTGTCCTCCACACCCAAGTACCAAGCCACAAATACTTTTATGTGGGGGGTGTTACACCCCAATCCACCTCCCCGCCACTGATGCCACACCCTTGCCTCTCACCCAGTGATACTTGTAGAGAAATTAAGCAACTTAAGGGTACATCTGAGATATGCTGGCAGGTCCGAGTGGCACAACGTAAGGGGATCTAGCTGTGCTGCACTTTAAAATCACTATTAAAACTTTGCAACTGCTGTGATTAAACCAATCTGACTACTGATCTTGTGAGGGTAATTATGCCTTTATCTTCATTTTAGACACTGGTCTGTTCTGCTCCTTACCAGTCTGTTGACTAACTTTATTCAGACTCAAGTTTTCGATGAAAACCGTTTAAAAAAAGAAACTTATAATGGCCAACACGAGGATGAAAAGTTTCACTTCTGCTTCCCTCATAATATTAATTTAGCCCAACCAAGCGCTGTAAAATATTTGAAACGGGTAAAACAAGGAATAAGTGCAAATTTAGGTCCGGAACAAAGAACTCAATAAAAGTATTGAATTGACAAGCTCCCGGCGATGGAAAGTATGTTCGTTTTCAGACGAGAACTATCTAGGGAAGAGCTGGGGCAGAGTCAGTAACATGTAAGGCAGAATTGACAGCTGACTTAGTCCCAAGCCTACTACCCTTTTATAGAACAGCCTAATGAGCTGGTGATTCTGTCTCAGCCCTCCTCGCATTTCAGAAATTAGTCAGATGTACGATTGACTTTGGCCCAACCCTACCTTTCAGACGCACAGACGCATGGAATTCTAAAGAATTCTCAAGATAATAGTAAGCCTCTAAGCTAGAATGCTAATGAAAACACTAAAAAGAAAACCCCAAGCTACTATTCAATTCTGGTTTGCACTGGCCCCGCATTCCTAAGTAAGAGAAGAAAAGGTGAAGGATCCTGCCAATTTTCTCTTTGAAGATCGTTTATTGAATTTTGTGCCTGTCGAGGCATGGATTTCACCACCACAGATCACTATGTGTTCCCTGATATGTTTTTGTGGTCAGTAAGTGGCAGAGTATGTGGCGCGGGTGTGCAGTACCGCTGTGTGCTTTCAATAATCCTTAGGGGGCATAATGCCCATAGACAAGCCTGTTCACCACCCAGGGCAATGGGAGAGCCCCAGGGACTGATGCAGCTGTCTCAGGCAAACTGAAAAACAGGTGGTGGTGGCCTTGAGACAGGATGCAATCCTAGACCAAGGGAAGGCCGTGCACTGAGTGCTCCATTGTTTTGTGCAGGATATTGGGGTGGTTAGGGAGCAGGAGAGGCTCCTGGTTTTTGAACACAGCCTTTGTCCTCACACCCTACCCTAGTTAAGCTTTCTGCAAGTTCCAAGCACGGAGAGTGCAATGGTTACAGTGATTAGGGGGCAATGATAGTGTAAGATTTTAGCTGGTTCTAGTAAGTGCAGTGTTTACTGAGATCCAGCATATTCCGTTTGTGGATATCAACTGGGTAGTCCTTGCCCCGAGTGAGATCCTCAACAGTTCCAGGCAGCGGTTCCAGGCATACAACCGTGACAGTAGGCACAGAGCCTGCGAATGCAGCAGATGGTTGAGGAAAGGGACAGATCCACACTGGGTTGGGTTATATAAAATGCAGGACAGTAGAGGGTCTTTTTTCTCACCCTGGAAGTCGTCAGTTTCCTCTCCCTGTGTCCTTTAATTACATCTGTCCTGACGATGACCTTCTAAAGCAATTAGGGGGTCGAAATGCAATGACATTGCAACAGAGTAAGTCATTTCCTGTCACTAATGGACAGAGCTGTTTCCCATTTTAAATAAGTAGCCTAGTTTATGGATTTGATTGTAGTCATTTGTTGCTACACTGTACATAGGTGCATTCAAGTTCCTTCTCTGATTTCTTGTTGTGTGATAGTTGGAGAAACTGAGCACGTTTACTATTGTCTTGGTTATAACGCTTATTACTTTTTCTGTTTCCATCTAAATACCTGCAAAGTTCAAATGAGGCTACTTTGTTTGCTCTCTTTTTTGACATTTACTTTTTAGGGTAATTGGCTTTGGATTCACGTCTATGATCAAACTTTTTGAATAATAGTAATTGTTCTGCTATATAAGTATAGCAAATCAATTACAATACTTTGCTATACGAGTCTTTAAATGAGTCCCTGTGAACCACTATATTGAATACTTAAGATTACCCAAGTTTCCTTGGAATAAGGGTTGCTCTTATACATTACACTCTTACAGCATGTGTACATAATAAAGGTTAGCACTTAAAAAAAATAAAAAAAAAGATCATGGAGGTCTAGACACCCAAACGCCAAACGTAGTGGAATGTATTCTATTTGTTGCAGCAGGACAAACTCATAAGTGTAACCCACAGAAAGTGAACTAGAGTCATTGAGTCATGTTTACATTTTGTTTGATGCGCTGAGGTCGATGCACGCTGGAGAGGTGATGCATCAACCCCCTTCCACGCAATGGAGGCTTATGTGCCAGTTCTGATCAACGCAAGAGTCTGTTTGCACAGTGGTAGCAATACATTGATTTTGACTGAAGAACCATTTTATACCCACTTGCAAGGGCCCAGGACTGGATTGGCACCACTTTGCTTGGCAAGACTCACAGTTGGTAGAGTATAGGTGCTGTAACAGGTGAGGTGGAAGCCTTTTGAGTCCCCTGAGAATTCTGAAAACAGGAGGCAAGCTAGCAAGCCTTTAGAGTTACTTTGGTTCAGGGATTGAGAGATGCAGATCAAGCAAGGAGGGCAGCAAGCAGCAGGTCAGCAGAGCAGGAGTTCATTAGAGTAGCAGTTCAGCAGTGTGGCAGTCCTTGTAGCTGCACAGCAGCCCTTCTTCCTAGGAAGGTATCCACTGACCAAGAAGTATACTGAAGTGGTGGGGTCAGAAGTGCAGTTCTTATACCGAGTGGTGCCTTTGAAATGGGGGAGACATCAAAGAGATGCTTTTGAAGTGCACAGACTCCCTGCCATTCCTGCCCTGGCTCCAGACTCACTACAAGGGGGTATACAGCCCTCTGTGTGGGGACAAGACATCGCCTATTCAGGTGTGTCAGCTCCTCCCTCCCATCCTGCCCAGGATGACTCATCAGGATGCGGATGGCCCATCAGTCACACCTAAGCTCTCTTTGTGTCTGACTGTCTGGAGGAAATGCACAAAGCCCAGCTGCCACCCACTACAGACATGTATTCAGATCAGAGACAGGCAGGAGGCACAAAATGGCTAAAGAAAGAAAATAACAACTTTCTAAAAGTGGCGTTTTCAGAAATCTGACTTCACCATACATTGAGATTTTGAATTATGATTCCTGAGACACCAAACTTGGGGATACCATCTCTTCCCAATTGGAAATTACATTTATATCTATAGCCTTTCTTTTCCCCATGTTAATTGTAATTGTAATTGTAATCGTATTTATATAGCGCTTACTACCCCTGACGAGGCGTCGAAGCGCTTTTCGATGAGTAGCACGCTACTCCGGTACCCAACAAGAATTAGTGATGGATTAGTATAATTTAATAAGGAGTACAGTTTTAGTATTATTATGAGTTAATTTGAGTTGCGGATATGAGAGTTTGTTAGTTAGATTGACTGGAGTAATGGAGGGGTGGAGGAGGAAAGAAATCCAGAAGTGTTAATTGGGAGTTTATCCTTCATTTACTCAATCCAAAGGCTTGAGATGAATAAAAGGGGAGCGGAGGGGAAAGAGGATGTGGAAGGGTTAGGGAGAGCATAGTAGCAGGGTGAGATGAATGCAGGAAAATTTAGTAGGGTTGTGTGGGAGGTCACAGAGGTAGAGTGAGGTTTGGTGAGTTAGATGTGGAGGTGGAGGGAAGAGCTTAGGCAGAGATATTTAGGAGATGAAAGTGGTCGAAGGGATTTGGGATGAGTCCGAGTGAGAATGGAGGATATTTTGATAGAGACATGACATAAGAGTGATGAGTAGATAAGTGTGATAAAAAGAGAGCAGAAATTCATACATATCTAGTATAACAACCCAAAAAAAAACCAGGAGCCATGCAATGATCCACAAACATGCCAGGCACAGAAACAACATATACACATACATACACATATATATATATATTTATACACACACACACATGAATACACACACATATGCACATACAATACATAATTAGAATCATGGGTAAAAAATACTTAGTCAGACAGGTTTAAAAGAGTGTGTGTGTATTTTATTGTTATTGGTTTAGTTTCTGTAAAATGAGCATCGTGGCCTACCCAACCGGAGTATTTTCTACGAGTATGTCAGTAAGCGTTACCTAGCATGTTTTATACGCCTCGTTTATATTGTACACTAAGGGTACGTGATGGGCCACGGGGTAAACGTCTCCAGCAACCTTGTGTGCCTTTGGCAATGTGATTGTTACTAGTGCGTCTTTGTGGAGATGTCCTTGTGCTTCTGAGCATCAACAACGCACCACCGGAATCGGCGGTAAACGCATTGGGGTCGTTTTGGAAAGCTCTCCATCATTCTGGTAAAAGGCGGGAATTCCTTTACCTACTTCGAGGGTGGACGGGGCGTGGCTCAGCGGGCGGAGCTTACAGGTGCTTTATAAAGGGAGAACCTTCTACTCTGTGTCTCCAGCAGGGGAAGATAGAACCTGCGCGTCTCAGTCAGATACAGATTACGCTCCAGTACATCATCAGTTCACCTCCAGGATGGATTCTAGATCTTTTTCTGCTATGGGATCTCTGAGCGCACAGCCTTGCTTTATCTTTGCCAAGCCCAAGAGTTAGGGTGGCTTGTCCTTTCCAGAAGCTGAGCTTCAACTGCGGCATCTGCTACGATTATATTTGTAAGTGCTTCCTTTGAGGTTTAGTTTCTGTAAAATAAGCATCGTGGTCTACCCAACCGGAGTATTTTCTACGAGTATGTCAGTAAGCGTAACCTAACATGTTTTATACGCCCCGTTTATATTGTACACTAAGGGTACGTGATGGGCCACGGGGTAAAACGTCTCCAGCAACCTTGTGTGCCTTTGGCAATGTGATTGTTACTAGTGCGTCTTTGTGGAGATGTCCTTGTGCTTCTGAGCATCAACAACGCACCACCGGAATCGGCGGTAAACGCATTGGGGTCGTTTTGGAAAGCTGTCCATCATCCTGGTAAAAGGCGGGAATTCCTTTACCTACTTCGAGGGTGGAAGGGGCGTGGCTCAGCGGGCGGAGCTTACAGGTGCTTTATAAAGGGAGAACCTTCTACTCTGTGTCTCCAGCAGAGGAAGATAGAACCGGCGCGTCACAGTCAGATACAGATTACGCTCCAGTACATAATCAGTTCACCTCCAGGAAGGATTCTAGATCTTTTTCTGCTATGGGATCTCTGAGCGCACAGGCTTGCTTTATCTTTGCCAAGCCCAAGATTTAGGGTGGCTTGTCCTTTCCAGAAGCTGAGCTTCAACTGCGGCACCTGCAACATTTATATTTCTAAGTGCTTCCTTTGAGGTTTAGTTTCTGTAAAATGAGCATCGTGGTCTACCCAACCGGAGTATTTTCTACGAGTATGTCAGTAGGCGTTACCTAGCATGTTTTATACGCCCCGTTTATATTGTACAATAAGGGTACGTGATGGGCCACGGGGTAAAAACGTCTCCAGCAACCTTGTGTGCCTTTGGCAATGTGATTGTTACTAGTGCGTCTTTGTGGAGATGTTCTCGTGCTTCTGCGCATCAACAACGCACCACCTGAATCGGCGGTAAACGCAGTGGGGTCATTTTGGAAAGCTGTCCATCATCGTGGTAAAAGGCGGGAATTCCTTTACCTACTTCGAGGGTGGACGGGCGTGGCTCAGCGGGCGGAGCTTACAGGTGCTTTATAAAGGGAGAACCTTCTACTCTGTGTCTCCAGCAGAGGATGATAGAACCCGCGCGTCACAGTCAGATACAGATTACGCTCCAGTACATCATCAGTTCACCTCCAGGATGGATTCTAGATCTTTTTCTGCTATGGGATCTCTGAGCGCAGAGCCTTGCTTTATCTTTGCCAAGCCCAAGAGTTTCCAGAAGCAGAGATTCAACTGCGGCACCTGCTACGATTATATTTGTAAGTGCTTCCTTTGAGGTTTAGTTTCTGTAAAATGAGCATCGTGGCCTACCCAACCGGAGTATTTTCTACGAGTATGTCAGTAAGCGTAACCTAGCATGTTTTATACGCCCCGTTTATATTGTACACTAAGGGTACGTGATGGGCCACGGGGTAAACGTCTCCAGCAACCTTGTGTTCCTTTGGCAATATGATTGTTACTAGTGCGTCTTTGTGGAGATGTCCTCGTGCTTCTGAGCATCAACAACGCACCACCGGAATCGGCGGTAAACGCAATGGGGTCGTTTTGGAAAGCTGTCCATCATCCTGGTAAAAGGTGGGAATTCCTTTACCTACTTCGAGGGTGGACGGGGCGTGGCTCAGCGGGCGGAGCTTACAGGGGCTTTACAAAGGGAGAACCTTCTACTCTGTGTCTCCAGCAGAGGAAGATAGAACCCGAGCGTCACAGTCAGATACAGATTACGCTCCAGTACATCATCAGTTCACCTCCAGGAAGGATTCTAGATCTTTTTCTGCTATGGGATCTCTGAGCGCACAGCCTTGCTTTATCTTTGCCAAGCCCAAGAGTTAGGGTGGCTTGTCCTTTCCAGAAGCTGAGCTTCAACTGCGGCACCTGCTACGTTTATATTTCTAAGTGCTTTCTGTTGAGGTTTAGTTTCTGTAAAATGAGCATCGTGGTCTACCCAACCGGAGTATTTTCTACGAGTATGTCAGTAAGCGTTACCTATCATGTTTTATACGCCCTGTTTATCTTGTACACTAGGGGTACGTGATGGGCCACGGGGTAAACGTCTCCAGCAACCTTGTGTGCCTTTGGCAATGTTATTGTTACTAGTGCGTCTTTGTGGAGATGTCCTCGTGCTTCTGCGCATCAACAACGCACCACCTGAATCGGCGGTAAACGCAGTGGGGTCGTTTTGGAAAGCTGTCCATCATCCTGGTAAGAGGCGGGAATTGCTTTACCTACTTCGAGGGTGGACGGGGCGTGGCTCAGTGGGCGGAGCTTACAGGTGCTTTATGAAGGGAGAACCTTCTACTCTGTGTCTCCAGGAGAGGAAGATAGAACCCGCGCGTCACAGTCAGATACAGATTACGCTCCAGTACATCATCAGTTCACCTCCAGGAAGGTTTCTAGATCTTTTCTGCTATGGGACCTCTGAGCGCACAGCCGTGCTTTATCTATGCCAAGCCCAAGAGTTAGGGTGGCTTGTCCTTTCCAGAAGCTGAGCTTCAACTGCGGCACCTGCTACGTTTATATTGTACACTAGGGGTACGTGATGGGCCACGGGGTAAACGTCTCCAGCAACCTTGTGTGCCTTTGGCAATGTTATTGTTATTAGTGCGTCTTTGTGGAGATGTCCTCGTGCTTCTGCGCATCAACAACGCACCACGTGAATCGGCGGTAAACGCAGTGGGGTCGTTTTGGAAAGCTGTCCATCATCGTGGTAAAAGGCGGGAATTCCTTTACCTACTTCGAGGGTGGACGGGCGTGGCTCAGCGGGCGGAGCTTACAGGTGCTTTATAAAGGGTGAACCTTCTACTCTGTGTCTCCAGCAGAGAAAGATAGAACCCGCGCGTCACAGTCAGATACAGATTACGCTCCAGTACATCATCAGTTCACCTCCAGGAAGGATTCTAGATCTTTTCCTGCTATGGGATCTCTGAGCGCACAGCCTTGCTTTATCTTTGCCAAGCCCAAGAGTTAGGGTGGCTTGTCCTTTCCAGAAGCTGAGCTTCAACTGCGGCACCTGCTACGTTTATATTTGGAAGTGCTTCCTTTGAGGTTTAGTTTCTGTAAAATGAGCATCGTGGCCTACCCAACCGGAGTATTTTCTACGAGTATGTCAGTAAGCGTTACCTAGCATGTTTTATACGCCCCGTTTATATTGTACACTAAGGGTACGTGATGGGCCACTGGGTAAACGTCTCCAGCAACCTTGTGTGCCTTTGGCAATGTGATTGTTACTAGTGCGTCTTTGTGGAGATGTCCTTGTGCTTCTGAGCATCAACAACGCACCACCGGAATCGGCGGTAAACGCATTGGGGTCGTTTTGGAAAGCTGTCCATCATCCTGGTAAAAGGCGGGAATTCCTTTATCTACTTCGAGGGTGGACGGGGCGTGGCTCAGCGGGCGGAGCTTACAGGTGTTTTATAAAGGGAGAACCTTCTACTCTGTGTCTCCAGCAGAGGAAGATAGAACCTGCGCGTCTCAGTCAGATACAGATTACGCTCCAGTACATCATCAGTTCACCTCCAGGATGGATTCTAGATCTTTTTCTGCTATGGGATCTCTGAGCGCACAGCCTTGCTTTATCTTTGCCAAGCCCAAGAGTTAGGGTGGCTTGTCCTTTCCAGAAGCTGAGCTTCAACTGCGGCACCTGCTACGTTTATATTTGGAAGTGCTTCCTTTGAGGTTTAGTTTCTGTAAAATGAGCATCGTGGCCTACCCAACCGGAGTATTTTCTACGAGTATGTCAGTAAGCGTTACCTAGCATGTTTTATACGCCCCGTTTATATTGTACACTAAGGGTACGTGATGGGCCACTGGGTAAACGTCTCCAGCAACCTTGTGTGCCTTTGGCAATGTGATTGTTACTAGTGCGTCTTTGTGGAGATGTCCTTGTGCTTCTGAGCATCAACAACGCACCACCGGAATCGGCGGTAAACGCATTGGGGTCGTTTTGGAAAGCTGTCCATCATCCTGGTAAAAGGCGGGAATTCCTTTATCTACTTCGAGGGTGGACGGGGCGTGGCTCAGCGGGCGGAGCTTACAGGTGTTTTATAAAGGGAGAACCTTCTACTCTGTGTCTCCAGCAGAGGAAGATAGAACCTGCGCGTCTCAGTCAGATACAGATTACGCTCCAGTACATCATCAGTTCACCTCCAGGATGGATTCTAGATCTTTTTCTGCTATGGGATCTCTGAGCGCACAGCCTTGCTTTAGTTTCCAAAGAAACTATAAATAAATAGAAATATACATATAGGGCCTGATTTTAACCTTGGCGGACGGCGGAGGCCGTCCGCCAAGGTTCCGCCGCCAAATGACCGCACCGCGGTCAGAAGACCGCGGCGGCCATTCTAACATTTCCTCTGGGCCAGCGGGCGCTCTCCAAAAGAGCGCCCGCCGGCCCAGAGGAAATGCCCCTGCAACGAGGACGCCGGCTCAGAATTGAGCCGGCGTAGTTGCAGGGGTGCGACGGGTGCAGTTTGCACCCGTCGCGTATTTCAGTGTCTGCATGCCAGACACTGAAATACTTTGCGGGGCCCTCTTACGGGGGCCCCTGCAGTGCCCATGCCATGGGCATGGGCACTGCAGGGGCCCCCAGGGGCCCCGCGGCACCCCCTACCGCCATCCTGTTCGCGGTAGGGGGTGTCAGAATCCCCATGGCTGCGGAGCGCGCTCCGCAGCCATGGAGGATTCCCCCGAGCAGCGGAAAGTCGGCGGGAGACCGCCGACTTTCCGCTTCTGACCGCGGCTGAACCGCCGCGGTCAGAATGCTCGTGGGAGCACCGCCAGCCTGTTGGCGGTGCTCCCAGGGTCAGAATGACCCCCATAATCTGAAAAAAATAATTATCCACATAGGCATATGCAGTTCATAGTTGTTTGAAAAAGGTGGTTATGAAGGAAAGAGCCAACTCTTGAGTAGTTTCCTGAAAACAAGAAAGTTATCTGTGGCTCTTATAGTTGGGGGTAATGAATTCCATAGTTTGGCTGCTTGGACGGAGAAGGATGTACCACCTACAGTCTTTTTCTTGTATGGTGGTGTTCTAAGGCGGGGTGCCAGTCTTGAGCGGAGGGTTCTTTGTTGGATGTATTTGGTAATTTTCTTTCTGATGAAAAGCGGTCCTGTTCCATGTATAGCTTTGTGGGTGATACAAAGCAGCTTGAAAGTGCATCTTCTGGCAACGGGTAACCAGTGTAGTGCTCTTAAGGCAGGGGAGATGTGGGCTTGCGGCTTTATATGTAATAGTAGCCTGGCTGCGGAATTCTGGATACGTTGTAGTTTTTTCATAACAGATAGAGATGATCCATGGTAGAGGCTATTGGCATAATCCAGTTTGGATAATACAAGTGAGATAGTAGCTTGCACCTTGTGTGGAAATCCGAGGTGAGGGAAAATGCGTCGTAAAGTCTTTAAGGAGATGAAGCTTGTGCGTGCTAATTTGTCTACTTGGGCATTCATAGTTAGTTTGGAATCCATGGTGATTCCTAGGTTTTTCACTTCCTTGGATAATTGAGGAGGTGGTCCGAGATCGTCAGGCCAGACGCACAGAGGGTCATAATGTTTCCAGTCTCCACATATGAGTATTTCAGTTTTGGAGGAATTTAGTTTGAGATGGCTCCAGGTCATCCACTGATCAACGGCTCTGAGGCAACTGAAGATTTGAGAGTTTTCAATGTTTTTGGGGTCTTCTAATTGAAGTAGTATTTGTGTGTCATCTGCATAGTTGTAGCATGTGAGATGGAAATCATTGATCAGTTCTGGTAAAGATATCATGTAGATGTTAAAAAGCAAAGGTGAGATGATTGACCCTTGGGGGACCCCTGTTTTTGTGAGGTAGGGTTCGGATGAGAAGGGGGGTGAGTGGATGATATTTGCTCTTTTTTGGAGATAGGAAGTAATCCAGTCGAGCGCAATCCCTTGTATGCCGGCTTCGTGGAGTCTTTGAGTTAGGGTGTCATGGTCAACCGTATCAAAGGCAGCTGAGAGGTCCAAGAGAAGTAGTGCAGCAACTCCATTTCGGTCAACTGTGTTTTTAAGATCATCCCAGATTGCCATGAGTGCCGATTCAGTGCTTCTTCCTGGGCGGAATCCAGTTTGGAAGTCTGAAAGTATAGAATTGTCTTCAATGAATTGTGACATCTGGGCGAATGCTGCTCTTTCTATCAATTCGCCCAGGAAAGGTCCATTTGTGATAGGTCTGTAGTTGTTGGGGTCTTGCGGGTCTAGGTTTGTTTTCTTTAATAATGGTCGTATGTATGCCTTTTTCAGGTCTGTAGGAAAAGTTCCTGAAGTTAAAGAGTTGTTGATGATTCTTCTTACAGGTGTGGCAGCGGAAGTAGATAGCAGGATGTTCTTGAAGATCTGTGGTGGGCAAGGGTCAGAAGGGCAACCAGAAGGTCTGCTTGCTTTGACCAAATCCATAAATTCATCCTGGGATATTTGTTTGAAGGACTGTAGAGGTTGGGATGGTTTATTCTTAAAGGGTATTTTAGTAAAGGGGTTGGTGCTGTTGGTTTTCTTCTGTTTTAAATAGGAGTCCAATGTGTCTGCCTTGGTTGTGTAGTGAGTTGCCAATTTGTTTGTGAAATCTTGAGTGGTGGGATGACTTCCTTCCATGCATGTGGGTTTTCGAAATTCATTGAGAATTTTGTAAAATTCCTTGGTTGTAGATTGAGCATTTAGAATTCTGTCTGAGTAGTATCTTTTTTTAGCTTTTTTGATTGATGATTTGTAAATCCTGTTAAGTTTGTGTAGCTGCAGTTTGTCTTGACTGTTGTTTGTTTTGAGCCAGGTCCGCTGCAACTTTCTGATTTGATTCTTTATCTTTTTAAGTTCTGTGTTTCTCCAAGGTGTTGGTTTTCTTTTGTCATGTTTAGTTTTTCTGAGTGGTATTAGGACATCAAAAGCTTCCTGTAGCCACTCATAAAGTTTAGGTACAGAATTGATTGTATCTAGATCTGTGTTTGCTGTTAGTTGTGTTTCTAAGTGATCAAAATTGAGTTTTCTCCATGGTCGATAGGTGTATGTATGTAAGTGGTTGTGGGGTGTGTTGATTTGTGGAGTTGTCTGTCGGAAAGTTATCAGATGGTGGTCTGACCAGGTGGTTGGTGTGATGCTATGAATAGTAACAAGTTCAGGCTTAGCAAAAATTACATCTAGGATGTGACCAGCGATGTGTGTGGGATTGTGTACAATCTGATGTAGATTCAATGCGAGTAGGCCAGTGGTGATAGCTTTTGGATGGGGCATATTGGGTTTGTCAAACCAAATGTTTAGATCCTCAAGAATGCATAGATTGGAGTATAGTGTAATAAGGTTTGAGACTATGTCAAGAAAGGCATCTGGGAAAGTGGAGTTGTTAGGTGGAGGTCTGTAAAGGAGGAGAAAGTTACAGGTGGAAGTTGGAGTAGGGTGGCATCTGGTAAGGAGGGCTTCACAACCTTGTATGGAGATGTTGTCTGTTTTACTGAGGTTTATTGCCTGTTTGAATATAATAGCTAGTCCACCTCCTCTCTTGCCTATACGGTTTTGTGTGATGGTTTGATAGCCTGGAGGAAGGGCTTCGTGCAATACTGGTGCCATGTCATCTCCCAACCAGGTTTCCGTAATGAATAGTAAGTCAGGTTGTGTGTCTGTGAGAAGGTCGTAGATGTGGTGCTTGTTTTTTGAGAGTGATCGAGCATTTATGAGCTGGCAGTTTAGATAGGGTGTGTTAGTGGTAGTGTTGTTTTGTTTAGTAGAAGGGTAAGTAGTATAATGTGAGCTTGAAGCAGGAGTGTTGCTAGTTGTGTTAACTGTTTGAGGCTCACAATAGTCTTGCTTTTCAACATAGTGTTCCTCTTCCAGCAGGTTAAGGAGGCATTTTGTTGGGTCTGTGTGTGTGGGTGGTGAACTTGGTTGCTGAGAGAGCCATGAGGAGTGTAGTGTTTTTTGTAGGGTAGTTTTATTATGAAACAAACAAGGGGATGCGAGGTTGCTATGAGTGGCATGTTTTTTATTTTGTTTGCGTTTGTTTAGTGTGGATGGAGTATGGGTTAGGGGTGGTGGAGGAGCATGTGGATCATGATGTAAGGCTCTAAATTGTGCAATGGAGGAGAGGCGACTGAATGAAGGTTGCTGGGATGGGGTGCTTGTGGTAGGTGTTTGTGAAGAGTGGGGGGGTAGGGGTGGAGATAGGGTGGAATTTGTATCCTTTGTGTAGTCTTGGGGGTGAGAGTGGGTATGATGATGAGTGTAATGTAAGTTTGTGTTGCTTTGATGTGCTGATGTTTGTGGTTGGTATTGTTTTTGTGGAATAATGAGAGGGGCTATTGGTGTAGTTGTTTTTGGTGAGGGATTTGTATGTGAGTTAGTGCTGTTAAGTGGAATTTGAGTGTTAGATGGGGTGTTGATGTGTTTTGGAGATGAATGTATGAGGTGTATATGAGGTGATGGATGTGTGTCAGGGAGATAAGTATTAGTTGAGATGACTGGAAGAGGTAATATGTGTGGTGGAGTGAAATGTGGGGATTGTATGGTTGTGTGTAATTGGTGAGCAGGGGGGAAGAGTGTGTGTAGATGATGTTTATGAAGGCAGGGTTTTGGCATTGTTATGAGTTCAGGCGGTCTGTGTGAAGCGAACAGCGGATAGTGTTTTTGGTTAGTATGTGTAGAGAGTGTGTATCTGGGAGACTGAAACTGAGAGAATTGTATGTTGTAGTTTTGTATTGTGTGGGCGGTGGCAGGTAGTGTTAGTGGGAGGGGACAGAGGAGTGTTTGCTGTGAGTATGAAGGTGTTTGACTGTAGTAGTTATGGGGTGTATGTGTATATGTGTTGTATGTAGGGTATTGTGTTGGGTGGTGGGGCAATGCAATATGTCTGTGGTCAGTTTGTGATGCATGAGTTGGATATCTTTGCAGATAATGTGTTTGCATGTTGAGGGATGTGTTGGGGTAGAAACCATTCCTGGTGGAATGAGAATTGGGCAGCATTGTTAGTCCTAGTCCCTACTCCCTACCTGTCCCGAACAGGCCCAAACAGGCAACTGCCCTTGTCCTCTCCGCCCTTTGCCTCGACGCCCGGGCTCAGACGCCCTGAATCCTAGCCTTTTATAGCCCTACTGGCCAATAAGAAGCTGGTCCTAACCCTAGCCAATCCGATTTTAAACCCTGATTTAGCCAACTAATGGGAGACCCAGCCCTAATCACCAGTCACAGCCCTATTTCCTGACCCCCAATCACAGCCCCAGCCCTACAACCAACAGCCAATCAGAATCCCAACCCTATCCACCAATCATAGCCCTAGAACCAACAGCCAATCAGAATCCTAGCCCTATCCACCAATCATAGCCCTAGAACCAACAGCCAATCAGAATCCTAGCCCTATCCACCAATCATAGCCCTAGAACTAACAGCCAATCAGAATCCCAGCCCTATCCACCAATCATAGCCCTAGAACCAACAGCCAATCATAATCCTAGCCCTATCCACCAATCACAGCCCTAGAAACCAACAGCCAATCAGAATCCTAGCCCTATCCACCAATCATAAATGCATCATGTTAAGAAGATGCCCGTAAGATAAAATAAACACATTTACATTTATAGAATGTAATTAGGTAATCACAATGTTATCTTATGGGAGGGAAAGGCCTTGCAGTAGTGAAAAACTAATTTAAGAGTTTTTCATTACAAGGACATGTAAAACTTGAAAGTACATGTCCTACTTTTTAAATACGTTACACCCTGCCCAGAGGCTACCTTAGGGGTGACATATGTATTAAAAAGGAAGGTTCGAGCATGGCAAGAGGGTTAACTTGCCAGGCCGACACAGCAGTTTAAAACTGCACACACAGGCTCTGCAATGGCAAGGCTAAGACATGTTTTAGGCAGAAAGCACATGCACTTTAGTCCTGGTTAGCATTGGTAAAGTGCCCAGAGTCCTAAAGCCAGCAGAAACAGGGTCAGCAAAACAGGTGGTCTGAGGGTAATAGGTCAGGGGAAACCACTCCAAGCACACCAAGTCTAACACTGAGAATGAAAATATTTGTAACCCTAAGAAGTTACATGATTGGTGAATAAAAAGAGAATCTGGGAAGAAGGGGTGGATCTGATATCTGAGATATCAGATAATTATAAAGATCAGGAATACATCCACAATTCCTAGATAGGGGACGTAGCTTGAGATTCCTCAAGTCCATATTCCACACAGCTGGCAGCACAACAATAGGAATATACATGTTACAGTGGACATTAAAGCAATTCACTGTGGAGTGTTTGTACTTTGTTTCACCACTTCATGCAAAGTGGAAGAGAAATTCTTAAGGCACATCACTTAAAACACTCCTATGTGAATCCTAAAGTTTACCCTGTCCTGACACCACACCTGAAACCTCTGAAGATCTTATTTCTTGCTTGTCCTCACTCTCTACTGACTAGGTCAAAAAGTGGTGCTTCTATTGTTTCACAGGGTACAACCTTGCAGTACCAATATTAAATACATTGAAAGTCACTCATGTATACCCCTCTAGTGCGTCACTTTGACTTACTGTAAGTATGTTATATTCTCCAGCATGAAAGGCACTCCTGGAGAAGACAAGGCCAGAGGTGGGATGGATGGAGAAAATGTCATCTTCTTCATCCTGCAAGCTGTATGTAACCTTGGCATTCAACCCTTCATCCTGATCAGAGGCCACCAGCCTGTAGATGTTAGTGGGGTCCTTAGAGCTAAGTCTTTCTGGGAGTTGGACATTGAAGCGTTTCTGGAGGAAGGTTGGGGCATTGTCATTGGCATCTAGGACCTGGATGATGACCCTGGAAGTTGACTGCAGCGGGGGATTGCCGTTGTCTGAGACTGCGACCTACAGGAACAGTGAATAAGCAGAAAATGTTTAGATGGTCAAAATATTAGTTTAATAACAGTACATCGGAGATTATTGCATATCATTTCTAGAGTTAAGTATATACTCATTCTCAAAGAAACATTAGAGCATGTTGAAAAATAATTACAAATCTGTAAATATTTAAAGAAAGATGAAACAACCATTCAAGTAACACCTACATGGAATATCTGCACCATAACGGAACAATAGTTTAAGGGCAATTTACTTTCAGTTATCGCCAACCAATAGAGATATAATCTATTTTTGTTTTATTCAATGTTTTTTATAGCTCAAACCTGCTACAGAGGTTTTATAATGCTTTGTAGGTACAAGGAATAGTTACACAAGTGCAATTACGCACACTACACTTTATAAGTCAATGAAGAAGTTCCTTCTGCAGTACATCGAAGGAAAAAGTGCTCTTCCACCATGCAAATAAATAGTGAAGGGTCTATTGGAGCATGACCAAGGTTGATGTGCATATGATTTCTCCCTGTCTGAAGTGGCACAATGTATTCAGAATAACAAAAGTGGTAAATAGTAGGGACAGATGCACATAAATGACTTACTCACAATGAACTTATCAATTGCTCATTGGTAATGTATTTAAATTACAACAAACATTTTACAATTATCCAGGACAAAGAAATCCTCAGTGATGAATGAAGTTAAAGTTCTCTACACAAAGTAACATACAAGTATTTACAACTACCTATATACACATATATACACTTTTTGTATCTTCATCGATCTCCATCATACTTTAGAAGCGTGGTTAAAGTTATATTGAAACAGTAATCCACATGGAAAAAAAGATGGTTGCCAATGTGATCATATCCACTGGTCCTGCTTTTCTTAAGCACTTATTACTGGAGGGATGTGAACTATACTCCAAGTCCATATGTTATTAATTTCTCCTTATGTTGCAACTCTCTGAGGCATCACAAACACTGAACCAGATCAGATCAACACCCCCTATACATACACTGTGCATAATGGGTTGGGGGTGTAGGCAATCATCTGGTGTACAAGACCCATTAATCGCAGTCCGCAGGGAAGACTTGGGTAGGTAACTGTTAAGTAATGAGTGGGAGAAGGCAATAGTGTACCCTAGGAAAGTTTTGCAGAACACAAGATTTCAATATATCAGATTTAACATCTTGCACAGGGCTTATCTCACACCACCTCCATTTCCCACATTTAGGTCCTCGTCGGACTGTACCAAATGTCGACAGCCAGAGTCTCATATGATATGATGATATGTTCTGGGGCTGCTCTGAAGCAACGGCGTTATGGGCTGCAGTGTCCACTGCACTAGAGAAGGTGACTGGTCGCACGGATGTGTGTACACAGGAGGGATCGCTGCTGGAGCTGTTAAGACGCTAGAAGACTGTTAAGGCCACAAACCATTTCATTGATTTGGCATTGTTGATAGCCCGCAGGCTCATAGCCATGCACTGAAAAGCTCTGGTATTGCCTGGTGTGACACCCTAATGTGCGGCAATGCTCAAATGGGAATGGGCAGAGGCAGTGCACTAAGGCGAGAAGAGGCTTGCGGCCTGCCTCAATACCCCATAGCGGCGGACTGGGAGGTACTGCTCCTGAATTTACAAACATATCAGGAAGAGACAGGCAGTTAATAGTGCATGCCTGGCTACTCCAGTGTGCCCACCACTCTTCCAGATCCATCCTTCATTGATTTCCAATAAAGTATAAGGTAAATGGTGTACCCTGTTATCATAAATATAAGCCTCAACAGGAAGGGACACATTATAATACTGACATCATAAATGCATTGTTAGGAGGTATCGGATGACTGGTTACTTATTGTTAGAATCTGTTATGTTTATAAGGATGAAACCAAGCCCTCCTGCGACTATAGATATATTCATGTATAGCCTTGTTATGGGATTACTGTTCATACCTCTGTATAATGCTACAGATACAATGAATGTAACTGTGATATTAACCAAAATGCTGATAAAAACGGTTTAAAAAGGTAGCTTGGCAGCCCAGGCCTCACCATTTTTTGAAGCAGGACCTTGGATGGTGTGCATATGGTTGCTCTCTGTCTGCAGTGGCATAATGAGCAAACAGAGTGATGAAGTGAAATGCGGTAAATTGTAATTATCAGTGGCTGAGAATAATTCAAGAATCCTACCCATCACTTTTTGTTTCCTTGAATTGTTGGTCATAGAAGAACATTAATCTGAAAGAAACACGATGCACCTCCCAAGGGAGACAGAGATTGGCTAAGTCTCAGGCCATCAAACATTTGAACCACTCTCAAGGCTCTGCCACCATGTGTGTCCTAGGTCATTCCACACTCCTCTCCATCTCTTTTTCATTCACTGTCTCTGCGTGACTGGCAGTGACCAGTACACTGTCCTCACCAGAGCTATCAGCATTTCTTATCCATACTAAGCAGTAGATACCACTCTAAAATGACAAGGTGGACGTTTCTTTTAATGCACCAGTGCATTGCTCGGCGAATATGAGCGAGAAACTAGAGGAACCCTTCCGTCCTTGGTAGCAACGACTCTATGGACAAGCAGAATGGTAGATATGTGAAGATTTTATGTTTCTGCAGTCAACATCCTGCACAAACAAGCCCTAAGCAAATTTATTAAGATGCAAATCTTGCAAAAAGTAATTGCTTCTTAGTCCATTGGTAAAGTGTCCATATGTATAAATTAAAGGTGAAGGGAAATCAATTGTAAACATTAAAAAATCAAAAGGAAAATGTGTGCTCAAGAAACAAGTGTTGAGCAAACAAACCCTACTGAAACAAGAAAACATAAAAGTTACTTTAGATATTTTAATACACAAGCTAAGCTGATTTTAAACTTGTGAAAGATGTCTAGGAATTTCAAATGTTTGATTTGTTAATATTAACATTTATAACGAGTGCACCTATTAAAATAAGTTTTTGACGACAGCTAGGCCCGAGGTCATCACAGAACTGTAGGAAGCAATATCAGTAGAAATAATGTAAAAAGATACACTGGATAACAAGTATAGCCTACCTGAAAGAGAAAACCACAAAGACCTTATAACATTATTCCAACAAGTGAAAAGAAAATCGTTTAATTGATTGATCATAAAAGACTAACCGTGATTTCTAAAACCAGAAGCTCTCATTGTGAGACGCTTGATTATTTCTGATATATGCAGTAAATCCTGTTACCAAACCTATCGCAATTAGGAATTTTTAAGTTTTTGTAGCACCTGGTGCATACTCAGTGTAATAAAAAACACAATCCTTTACATTTCGGCAGGTCACACCTGCCTGAATGTAAATGAAGAAAATGTCCTAGAAAATACCACAACGTGCAGATTTTAGTGGGGCAAATTTCAAAACCTGCATGTTATGCCATTTAATAGACAAAATTTGTAATAGGCTACAGTTATAACACTTGATGAACTCCAAGCACCTCGGTGGTAGTTATCAGATGCCATAATGATGACATCGAAGACCAGGCGACTGGTAACAAAGGGCAGAGTGATGAAGTTTTGCAGGGCGATGTTACCGCCCCAGCAAATAAATGGTTCAGAGTCTAGCTCTTCGTAAAAATGTGGAGTTTCTGAAAGAAGAGTGGGCACATCATACATTTCAAGATTGTGGTGGAGGAATGGTGCCGAAGTGGGCCGCTGTGGCTTCCATTAGGTCTGAGGTTCGCCGTGTGAAACTGCATAACCGTAAGTTAGCTAAGACTTGAGCTACAGACTGAACGTCTTCTCTTGGCATAAGATAACAAACTGTTCTCAGGAACAAAAACTGGGAGAGTAGCAAACCTTTAAATGATTACCACAGCATGGTGCAATGTGGGGTTAGACTCAAGAATAAAAACCTAAAGTCTTAGGGCCTTACGTAGTGTATTTTGGGTGTCCTGTTGACCCGCCATATTTAGAGATATTTACCTGTCTGGAAGAGATTGGCATGCCTTCAACAGAGGTAGCACTAAAGCAGCTCCTTTGATGGCACTGTATGTTTGCTGAGCAGCCACCATAATTCATCTGGCTACCAGTGGTGGTTTCCTCTAGAGGACGAGAGAGCATTGCCCTCCTGCCCCCTGCCAGCCACACAGGCAAAAATAAAATGACAATGGAAAGATTCCATTGCCATTTTATTTCTACAGTCCCAGTGCGCACTGCAGCAGCACCAGCCCCAAGCAAAGAGACATGTTGGTCTGTCCTCTGCTGCCGATTGCCAGCAAAGGACTGAAGCAAGGCTGACTGGATGCTCCAAAATGTGCATGTCACTTTGGCTGGCTGTTTTGCGCCGGCCAAAGTGACAGCCAGCCAAAGTGACATGGGCACTTTGAAGCTCTCCACTCAGCTGTCTTGAGACAGCTGGGTGGCGACCAAGCACAGGCCTCCAGGGCCTGAAGGAGCATCCAACTAGCCAGCTCTATCCAATCCAGGTGCTTCTCTCATGCTGATTGACAGCATGAGAGCAGTGTCTGGATTAGTTAGGGGAGCTCTTCCTCTATCGGACAGCAAAGACAGCAGAAGATCGCAGAAGAGGAAGTGCAGCCCATGGGTAAATGCTTTTTTACTTCATTTTATTTCAAATATGTAATGCGTGAAAGTGTGTAATGCATGTAAGTGTAGTAATTGAGTTTTATTTCATAGTTAGTGATATTTATTTGGGCTTTTGGAGGGCGGGGTTATTTTGTTTTGGACTTTTGGAGGGAGGGGTGGTTTAGTTTGGGGTTCTGGAGGGAGGGGGTGTTTTACATTTTTGTTTGGGACAGTGGTCGGGAACTTCATTCATCCAACCACTTTCAAAGGGTACCAGACACACCTGCTGGCTACTCGGCAAGCTTATTGTTCAGGCAGAGCTCCGGCAGCAGAAACATAATTATTTACTTAACTCTAATTGTGCAGGCAAACCAATTATTTGGTGGGCATGGTACTCTATCACGTTTGTGTCAGAGCACCCAACCAAATTCAAAAACCCATTTATGGCCTTAGTTAAAGACTGACAGACTGGGTACTCAAATAAAGAGAAGGAGAGAGGTTGTCCTGGCCACTGTATTATAAGTGCAATATTGACTATGGCATTTATATTATAGCATATTGCACAGCAGTCCCATTTTTGAATGAGTTCCCAGTATGAGCATTTTTCAATTAGGCCCTTAATTGGAACAAGGAGGTTTGGAGGCTATCACAGATATGTTCTCCGTTCTCCACCACTTTACAAGCTAATGACGTGGTTTATTGGTTAACAACAAGTGATTCAAATAGAGACATTCATGTTTAGACAATCCTGGGCTTCAAGCGCTCAATTTCTTTAAAGTAGTGGCTGGGGTTTTGGATGTCAAGGGATAATACTTAAATATATAGCGAGGAATTGCCAGAATCCCGATACCTGAAGATGCCCAGCTTGTAGACGGGAGTCCCCAGTGGCTCTAGGTCTAGATAAGCAAGATGGGTGATGGGAAGGAACCATAAAGCGGAGCAGGGCAGGACCAGGTGTGGCCTCCCCCAGTCTGAACCATTGACTCTGGTTAGACAGCAAAGAAGATAAGCAAGTTCAATCCATCTTCATGCATGCTTATAAGATGCAAAATATCAACCATGTCAAAGGCCACTAAGAGACTGCATAGGACCAAAAGAAAGTCATCCCACCATCAAGCATGTGCTAATACCATCAGTGCTGCACACAGCTCCAAAAAACAGATTGTTATGACTTCAATACATTATTTCCAGTGTCTATTAATCAAATGTGGGTCAACACACAACTCAGTCTTTTTTAACAAAAGGGATATGTCAGTGATAGGAGCAGTGAACAGATAAACACCATCATTCACTCCACTGAGCCCACATTTCCACAAAGTGAACCAGACTCCTGTTTATGAAGGAAACCTTGGAACTGCGTGGAAAGTAAAAAAAGCAATGTAATGCCATAGTAATGGTAGATTGAGTACTCTTAAAAAGCCAAATAACTGATATAACAATTACAAAACCAGCTCACCAGAGGCTTATACAAGGGTCTATTACTTTGTAAAATAGGCAAATGATAATATTTAATAAACATTCAAGAAAAGAACCGCGCTGTAAGGAAGTATTAACCAATTTAAGCCAAACTAGACAAAGCCCACAGAAGTTTTCTTCCAATCAATTATTGTTATTGGCATTTGAAATAAAACATACACAGTCCAACTGACCCAACAATGTCAGGAGGGGAGGAACAAGGTGGTTGAGACCAGTGGGTGAGGGGGACGGGGGAAAACCACAATCGTACATGATTAATGACATTAACCTATGGCACCCAATCCACATATTGCTCGAATCCCACATCACCAGAAGAGTTTGCCCACCCTCAACACAGCAAGTGAGCAAGTTGCAGAGAAAAATGAGAGAGCAGTGGTGGAACAATTGAAAATGCTTAACCACATCAGATAGAGCAGAATGTCTAGAGCCCTGTCAACAATCGGGAATAGGGGTCGTGTTGGAGTCGGGGGCGAAGCGTGGTCCTCTGTATCTGTTCACCGTGGGGAGATGGAAAGAGAGTCTAACATTTAATCACCTTATGTGGACGACTGTTGCTGGACGTAATTAATAAGGTCATAAATATTATACAAAGCATTCAGTGTCTTTTACAGACGAAAAAAGATTCAGTTTGTAAAGGATATAAATATTTGCTTATCGTTTTTTTGATCATTTGTGGAAGTGAAAAGGGAGAATTTCAATAAATTTCCTATTCTACTTTAGAACATTGGAGGAGGCAAAGCTTGAAAAGGTTGCACATGAGGACCCAACAGAGCTCATTTGTGTAGGTGTTTGCACGAGATGTACCTGTACATTTCTGTTTCTTCTAGAGAGAATGATTTTTAAGATTATTTTTATTCGTTTTCATTAGAAACATTCACAATGAACTGGCAGTATCACAAGTCTCCAAAGGAGTACAATTCTAGAAAGCATGATGGTTTCCCTTCCAGGTTATTTGGCTCCAAAGTCCCAAAGTGAAATACCGGGTTCGAGTACCATCCCAGAAAAACAGCTGTAATTGTTTAAGTCATTTGTAGGAAATGTAAATCTTTCTGTGTGCACTTCACCCCCTATTTTCTTAGCTTGCCTACGTCATTACTGTCAAGGATCAAGCTTCTGGACATCAGTATGGGCATCACCCAAAAGATTCTGTCCAGCTCAAACTGCTAAGCTAATTTCTGCTATTCAATGAAGCACAACAATGGTAAATCCAGACGTGGATCCGAGCTCGATGTGGCCATTAAACCAACACCAATAATGTACAATAAGGCCGAAATGCATCTATGCATCTTTGGTTGTTTGTAATGCGCTTTATTGGTAATTTGGTCTAGTAGGTCAGTCTGGACTGCCCATTTTGGAGTGCAGTTTAAGACTTATGTGCCTTTGGTTAGTTCCTTTCTGTAAACATTTAGGAGCTAAAAAAATCCTTCGGTCCTTGGTGTATATGGCTGTGATTACCATTAATAGACTCATTCCTAGTGCTTCACATTGAATAAAGCATTTTCTTCTTTTTCTGCTGGCTACAGATTTCATTCCGAGAGCGTGAGAAAGGAAGAGAGGAGACCTCTTGCTACTTTTCCAAACCACCCTGTGGAAGTACACACCGCAGTACTGCAAAGGGAACTGAAACTTATGTCTCATGATATCCTCACTTACCTCAAGGTTATGTTCTTCTTTGAATTCGCGATCAAGCAGCTGAGGGGTAGTGGAGATCCAACCTGACAGGCAAGGAGAAACTTGGTGTTAGTAATGAAAGAAAGAGGTACCAGAGTTTATTGGGAGTACTTGACAAATATATATTTGGGAGTTTTGTGGGATTAGCCCTCAAAAGAAGAGTAATATAGCAGCATGTATAAAAATGGTCATATGACATAATTAAAACTGGACTATGCTAACAGGTGACGTCAATAGAAATCTGTGGAACAATAATTATTGAAAAAATTAGTTTTTTTCTTTAAACAGGTACAGTTACCTATAGAGCTCAGCAACACAGGAAAAAAATTACCTAAAAAGAGGAACATTCACTACTATGACTTATGGTCCAATATTTGTCCAAGAACACTGACATTTACATTAACTTACGAGTCAATGCTAATCTAAAACGGAGGCATGATCAGTAACCCATGGAATAAATTCTGTCTCATTTTTTTTTATTGTGCAGTCCTGTGGTATGGTAAACATTTTCACCAGTAACTGAAGCTTTGCACAAGGATTGGAAGGGCAAAAACACACACT
Organism: Pleurodeles waltl; assembly: GCF_031143425.1. NCBI lineage: Eukaryota > Metazoa > Chordata > Amphibia > Caudata > Salamandridae > Pleurodeles > Pleurodeles waltl. The sequence continues at coordinate 915,132,795 of NC_090446.1, forward strand.
CATAAACACACACAAACATTACACAGTGGCTATCGCCACTGTGTCCTTATAGTAAGGTCAGAGATTCAAGTGGAAAAGAGGTTTTATTTTGTTAATATGTTTGGCGCACTTTGGCAAGCCGCCACAGAACTTTCCTAAAAAGGATCATCCACCTCAGCTCCTTCCTGGAATGTTTTTGGATGATCTGTCAAGCTTGGCCGAGAAAAAGGGGAGGTCCCAAAACAAGTTTTCTCCATGCAATTTCCCATAACAGTTTGAGATAGGAATACAGAAAAACAAAACTGCTATAAATTTAGCAGATAGCTAGATCTTTACACGGAAAGCGTGTTTTTTGTGGCTTGATGTAAATCTGGTCGCTTTTTTTTAGAAATCAAGATGCAAAAGTTAGTGCTATATTGACAGTTTGGTCCCGTGAGAGTCCTGCAGGACTCCCGTGGTACAATTAATTAAAAAATCGAGTAATCCACTTGGCCAAGATGGCTTTTTTCCCATTGGCCATCTTAGTCCTGCGGAACTGATACTGGTTCCGCGAGACCAAGGGATCTGATTGGCTGGATGAAGCAATGAGGGAAATGTTGACATTGCCAAGAACTTCTTCATATTAACTAGTGCTTAGAAGGCTTATCTGATCTGGCAATGACACCTATGCATTTCACGCTAAAGTGCAGGAGCCTCCATGATCCGGGAAACCTCACTTGGAGTAACATGTCCTAATCCGGACACCAGAGTTCCACATCAATATTAACATTTTGCTGTTTTCATAGCACTGACAAACAGCAGGTGTAGCCATTGGCCAATTTTATGATATTCAGTTTTATTGATCTCAGAAGTCCTGCCAAGAGTGCTTAAAAGACTCAGCCACCTCACTGCATTACAGAAAACCGACAGGATGCTACAGATATGGTGCAAGGAATATCAAACGAGAGGTGTACTTTAAGCTGTACACACTAGAGATCGAGGTCGTGATATGTTAGCGCTACTTAACTAACTTTGCAATTTAAACACAGCACAGGAGGGGGCAGACAAGTGGTTCTAGAGAAAGTAGTAATGAAACAATATGTATTATTATGCTGACTTGTATTGCTTCTTATTTAGGGCTTTCTTCCTGATTATGAGGCCTTCCGGATAGCATAGTAGAATGCTGCTCTGTTCGCTCCACATTGTTTCTGGTCTATCTAGGAAACATTTGCAGTGCTGTACATCAGGTTTGGAGATCGCGTTCTAATCCTGCAACAACCAACATATAGATACACTTCAGCATGAGGTGTAGTGAAGTTATGTGGGAAACAGAGATGTTCCACTGTGTATCTTTACCACAATGTAGTGCAAGCTATGGCCTTGTCGCAGGAGTGGTCTCAATCGGCAACAAAAATAACTAATCAGTAGGGATGATATGAGTGAATTATTGGATGGTGAAAACAAAGACTAAGGGGCCCATTACATGTATCCCAGTACCCCTGGTAGGCAGTAATAGGACCCAATGTTATCATGGATCCACAAGACCATCGCAAATAGGCCCTTATGAATGGAGCATAACATGTAGCAGCACCGATTTCCACACAAGAGGCATTTTACTGAGGACAAAGTCCTCCAGGAATGACCTCGAGGATTTGTTATCATGACCCTTGGATAGCCGAATACTATATAGTGAAGCCAACTCCCCTTATGAGTTAATGTATGGCCTGTGTCTAATCTCCAGAAGCACAAAGGAAAAAAGCGGGTGTGTAGGAGAGCAGGAGACACTTGTGCCAATTGACTGGTTGGTGGCCTGGACTCCCAGATTGCAGATAGCACATTGTCACATAATCGCAGCATCACAGCAGTAGGGACACAGAGAGGCAGGAATAAGGTAAGTATAGGGCCAGATATAATATCAATGTAGATAAACACGAAGAAGATAGGCCATAAATGAGTTTCCATGAGCGGAGGAGTTTCACTGTAACTATTCCCCAGGAAATCCTGGAAATTTGAACAAGAACTTAAGATGATCAAACCTCCTTCAATTTGGGGAAATGCTGAGCGGTTCTGGGATGACAAACAGGACTGCAGGAGAAGATTTACAGTAAATCAGAAACTGAAGCAGGACTGGAGGGAAATACCCTCAGATTCAATGGGGAGGACACAGGAGGAGGGACCAATGGGAACAGAGTAGGTGAAAAGCAATAAAGGTGAGGGAACGAGGTTGGGTGCCAACTGTTAATATAGGTAGTCAGAGTTGTAACAAGCCCTATTGCCAGATACTTCCTCTCTGGCTCTTGAGTCTTTAATGGGATTCTACCTATTGTGACCTGTAAGTCTCTGTAAGACCTGTAAGGCCTGTGCAGCATACAGTTAGGAAAGCCCTAGAAATGCCTATTCTCCATGAGTGTAGTTTCCACTTCCCCAACTTCCATCCTCTGCATTTCCTGTACCCTTTCTGCTGAGCTATTCTTGGAGATTTTACAGGAATAGTAGGTAACTCATAATTAGATTCTTGTTATGGTTCCAATAACCAGAAAAAGTTAAGTCTAGAAAGGATTGGCAGCCATTATTAGATATGTATCTCTGTGAATTATGTACTATTTGTTTATCAAATGTGCTGTTTTCACAAAGACTCACAAATTACTCTCATTATAATTTTATGACAGCAATATCCTTTCGATTGTTACTCAGGATAAAAGGAATATTCTTCAATTTGCTGGATTTTAAAAGTCACTGAAAGATCATATAGGATTAGGGAAGTGATAAGAGAAGTTGTGGGAAAGGCTAAGAATGGAACTTTTTACACTTTTCATCAATGAGGTAATGATAGTGAAACTGGAAAATTGGGTTATGCATGATTCAGCTGTTAGAATGCTGGCAATCTAAAAATGTGGAATGCTATAGATCTGATGAGTTACTCCTTTAATAAGCCATTCCAAACTACCCAGACATTGAATGACATCAAAATAGATTTATAAAACAACCAGCAACACTGGGGGTCCTAGTGCTAGGCCCAAAACTCCCATGAACACCTAAAAAAATGTCAACAAGGCTATGAAATGATGACATTTTTGGTTTGCCTCATAGGGGATGATATCTCCTTTCATTGAACCTTCTGAAATGGATTCACTGCTACACCTCCTTATCTGTTTTATCGACCTAATCTTTAAAATTGCATGGCCCACCTCTGTTCAATGAGTGCTTTAGGAAACCTCGAAATCTGTCCTACACCTTCCTTACTTAGTTAAACATGTAGCAACACATCAGTCAGTTAATGGATTCAGTGATAGCTGATATCATCATTTTATCAACAGATTAGCAACAGATGAGCAGGCACCAGCTGGCAGCTGGTGCACAGCCAAATCAGCATGACTCATAGTTATCAAAAGCTTGGAGCTCAGTTGCTAGTCATGCCTCATTGACCCTAGGACTATAATACTTTCAGTCAGCGAAACCACTTCACCACATTGCAGATGTCTATGACCAGATGTCCTATGTGAACTATCACTATCACCTGGCCACAAAGTCAGACGGGAACAAAAAATAGGCCTGGGCACCAAAATAAAAGTGGTCCCATTAGCAGACCAGAAAGCTACAAAAGTGGCCCAAATTTGCATATCAGGTCAGTTTTGAACTTGTAAAGACACACTGCATGGGTATTGTGCAAGGAAAGGGGGACTGCATGCATTTGGGTTTCTACCAGGCCTGGTTTGTGATACTATCAAGGAAATAAACATAACAAGCATTTGCAATGCAATAGGTCCCGCATTTTCTTGAGTTAGAGCTATTGGCATTGTAAATTTAGAAATCGACTTTTCTTGTCACATAAATTGGTCAACCCTGTCTTATAATTTTGTCTTTTCCTGTCATGTTTTAGTCGTCCCTTGTGGCTGCTGACATCAGAAATCCCAAGCCCTTGTGGTGAGACGAGAAGATTAATGCACTACTTTGTGTTTTGTAAACGTCTGATCAGAAACTGGAAATAAGGCTGAAAAAGTATTTTATTTTTATTTTAACAGAATTAAAAGTCTTACAAGCATTCTTGCCTCACATTTCAACCAGCAGAGCAGTCTGAGAAGATGTATGGCCCCAATACAGGAGGTAGGCAATGCCCGGGATGTCGCGAGGGCTGGCAGGGAGAGACTCCAGATAAGATGCGATGCGAGGCTAAGCAAGTTTCACATCATTGCTTCTAGGTTTAGCTACATCTTACCAGAAATTGCATATTGTGGCTTTCGTGAGCAGTGAGCTAAATGACTCGGTGTTTCTTTTGTAAAATAAGCTTTTTTTAGGAGCCAGAGGTAAATGAGGACAGCACTGGAATAAAGCAAAAACAAATGTCAGTGACATGGGAGGAGGTGAAAGGATCAGAATGCTGCAATAAAACGCAGGCAGCTGCCAGCCTATAACACCCATCTTGAAAGGGGAGCAGCAAAGAAATAACAAAAATAGTCCATCACAGCAACAGATAAATAAACCAAAGTGGAACAATACAGTAGTTTATCGCTGCTCTGAAATGCAAAAAGGAGGGAGAAAAAGGCAGAACTGACCACTAGCGAGCAAGAATTTTTAAAGGACACTGCAAATAAAAAATTAAATTGCTTTAAGCCATAAGAAGTATACTAAAATTATACACTTACGCTCGACCTAAAAACGGGCCCACCCAACCATAAAACAGGCCTAAAAACCACCAAAAGACAGCCAACCCACTAATCGGTCAGACCTGTATGTCTGGCACTGCTTGATTGCCTTATAGGGCAGTCTGACCCTGTCTGGCCAAGTAAAGAGTCAAGGCATCAATGTTCAATCCCTGGTTTCTCAGACAATCAATAGCAACAAAGTCACGGACTCCACCAAGCCAAAGTGTAGACAATAAAAATCTCACAGCTGATAGACAGGATCTGCTACAGTTGTTTATGGCTTCATCTCCATCTTAATGTGGGACTATCCCACTCTGCAAATCTATAAGGAAACTACAAGCCTTGTAAACTGCCCATGAAAAATCACCACCCTCATTTAGCCACTAAGTAAAGTTCTCTATCTGGGGATGCCAATCAGTGTGGTGCAAACACCATGTATAGTACAAATAATGGAGAATGAACTAATCAGTTTGGACACTCTAATCACCCAAAGAATGGCTGATCAACCTTTAAGTTGAAGGAAAACTCTTTTGAGAGATATCAAGATTTCAGTGGAGAAGTGTGACACAATGGCTACTTCTCACTACTTCAAGAGCAGACCTGGCCTGGGACCAGGGTTCAATTCCTGCCTCAGTGTGTATTGGGCTCAATTCCCTTGGACTAGATAATTCTTGCCTCAATGCCTAATCTAATTAATGGGTCCCACTCTGGGCAATAGCTTGCTTAATCTCCACAATGGCCCTGACAGCGCTTGGATGCCTGGCTTCACCCTGGGGGTTGCCAGGAGTGGGTGCCTCACAGGGAAAAGCCACGAGGGGTTCCACAGCGGTATGTGTACAGTGCCTTGAGACCCTAAGGGGTGAATAGTGCGCTATACAAGTGTGAAGTTTAAGAATTGGAATGAGTTGTTCATCACTGAGACATTGATCACATTCACTTTTCCAAAGAAAAATCAACCACTCGCTAAAGCCCCCCAACCAGACTAAAACTGGACACTCCAAATCACTATGCTCACCATCTGCATGATGCATAACATGCCAGTGTCACAAGGCCTAAACTTCATACACCATGTAACATGTTTTTCCATTTTATTTTATGTTGTTTGTATTGTTGCATGTACCACTTGAATGTACCACATGAATGTACCACAATCCGAAATTTACCACAGAGTTGTCCAAGTGTACCTAAAAATGCAAAGCGCTTGAATACAGCAAAGACAACTTAATCAGATCTACAGGAACAGAATATAAACATGTTGGTTAATACCTTCTCAACAATGCACGACTATCGTACTGTACGGTCATTTGATATTCATATTCAAGCCTCTACTGCATGTCACTTAAACACTGTGCATCTGCTATGGAATAAACTTCTATACTGTATAAAAATAATTTACAATTGCAAAAAGGATGGAAAAATAACTATTCATTTACCTTTTTTCTCCTTTCCATCTTTAACCAAAATCTCATTTCTTCATATTTTATTTTATTCACAATAAAAAAAAATCAGTTAATTCTATCTAATATGCTTATTCTCTACAACTACATACACTTTGAATGCACTGGTTTTTTTTATACCCATTATAAAATGTTGTTTATAACTAATGTAAGAGAAAAATATTCAGATTTTTCAAAATATATATGAAGTCACTGATTTTTGATTTGCTTGTCATATCGATCGCGATGCCTATACCAACAGCAGTTATTTTCTCCATAAATGTTATTGTAGGTGTCTGTAGGTACAGTCCGTCCTTGACCATTTCCAAGGCACTTGGCGTTTTAGAGCCAATTTTCTTTGCATTAATCAAAATGTGCAGATTGTATCGATTTTGCACTCAGTACAAAAAAAACGATACAAAATACTCCATTTTACCCATCTGGTTCTCCTGTCAAATAGTTTGAGCAGGAGCGGCTGGTCCTTTAGGGCGGAGAGGCCACGTCCCCCAACTTTTGCCCCTCAAACAAAGGCCTGAACAAAAGCCAGCCTGACAGACACTCTTCATGTTCAGGTCAGGCAGCCAGGAGCAGACATGCACGATTTGCTCAGACTCCTGGCTGCCTGAGCTGAACTTTGCTGGGCTGAGGAGGTCATCGCTCCTATGGGTGTGACCTCTTCGGCTCAGCAAAGGTGCCTTGAGGCCCTCCCCTGGGTGACGAGGAAAACGTCACCCATTGACTTCGACCTGGGTGCTTCAGGTTGAAGCCCTGGAGCGCCCAGGGCGAGTGTCTATCAGTGACACTTCGGGCAGCAGTCCCAACCCTCCTGGGACCTCCGACGCTGAAGGTAAGTGTATGTGTGTGTGATCTTTTAAACTGATTGTTTGGTGCGTACGTGCATGTTTGAATGTTATGAGTGTTGTTAATGGATGTGCGTGCGTGTGTGTGTGAAAGAATGAGTGTGTGTGCATGATCTTTTAAAATTAATGTTTGGTGCGTGTGTGCATGTTTGAACGTTATGAGTGTTGTTAATGGATGTGCGTGCATGCTTGTGTGTGTGAAAGAATGAGTGTGTGTGTGTGATCTTTTAAAATAAATGTTTGGTGTTGTTAATGGATGTGCGTGTGTGAGTGAGATAATGAGTGTGTGTGTGCTTCCCGCCCGCCCCCCTCCCTCCTAAAGCTGCCGGCCGCCACTGAGTCCGAGGGCCAGTTCCGTGACAAATTTGGATGTCTGATCACAGCACCGGAATATTCATTTCACGTACATGCACAGGTGCTAATAAGCGTGCAGTTTGTTGCTCTATTTTCATGTTTTCTCCTCGAAAATATTGAAGCCAGTAGTCAATAATCGATCCCGAAACTTAGTAGAGAACATTCGCTTATTTGATTGTATTTCAAGCTTGCCTGTGATAAAAACAAAGAGGGGGAGTTGGATAGGTGGGTGCCTGTGTGTATGCATATATATATATATATATATATATATATATATATATATATATCATATAATGCGCGTGGCTGGCTGTGCCCCAGCCCAAGGGGGCGACCATGAGCGCAGAAATGTTGAGAAATCTCCTGATGTTATACCAGACCACCCCTAGAAAATGTCTCCTTGCAGAAGAATGTCAGGTATGTTTTTATCTTTCTCCTAAAGGGCTGACAGGTACACAACCCAAGTCAGCAAACTGGATTTATGGAACTAGGGCATTTAGGGGCTCTGCTCATTTGTTAGTTGGTGTTCAAAAAATGTTGGGTGCAAAGTCTCACTAAACAATGTTTACACCCACACACACCATGCAGTCAACTCTCATGGCAAGCACATACACCGCCCACTTCCTTTCATTTAGTGGGAGGGCAGCTGCTAAACCTTGCGTGAGGCAGATCAAACATTCCCCAGCTGTTTATATAAAAAGACTTGAAAACTGCGCCAAAATCGTGTCTTTTTTTATCTAAATGACAGCCTTCCGTGCAAAGCAACAAAGCACACCAATACCTAGACTACGACAGGAGCTGGGATGGAGCAGGCACTCCCCATCATGACTCAGACACACGAAGCGTAATACTGCACATGATGGGGGTTCTTTGGTGTTGGAGGAGAATGCGGAACAGAAACGGATTATCTCACTTGGAGTGGGTGCACAGAAGTCACTGTTAATAAATCGCCAGCTGCAGGAGAGGAATCACCCCTAGTGGGGTCGGGGGATAGAAAGAAGGGGTAGCCCATTCCCTTTAATACCCCTGGAGCAGAGGTCTCAATCTAGATTGACCACGACTCCAAGGGCCTCATTACAAGGTCGCCGGTAAACTCCGAGTAAAACCACACCACCGTAGATACCGATACCAAAAGCATAAGTACCACATAGGGGGACAAACATAATGGCGTTTACATGAGAAATCAACAATTAGTATTGGAATTCCATCTCCAATTTCCATGTTCCTTTTCTCATTCTGTACCCGGGATTTCACACGGAGATTCCAACTGCTCTTAGCAGTGCATGAAATGGAAAAATTAAAGTGCAGGTACTCTGTGACAGGGTACCTGCTTGTTTCCGAGAAGTGCCGGTACTCTCCAATTAAAAGTATTACGTTTTTCTTGAGATGTGCCGGTACTCTCCCTCTCAAAATAAAAAAGTGCCGGTACTCAGTACCGGACAGTACCGGCCCATTTAACGCACTGTCTCTTAGTAGATAGGGTCTCTGGGTGAGTGACACCAGATCTGTGTTTTTCTCAAGGACCTCTCATTTCTGACAGGGCTAGTCACTCCTATGTACAGCCCAATCAGAATTATTAAGGGGCTTGGGCTTATAAATGAGCTTTGTGTAATTAAGACCACATGTTTCCAGGCCTGCACTTTTGCTTGACAAACCATAAAGAATTGCCGGATTAGGCATGATTGTCCAATTACATGCAAACATTTTTGTATGTTGGATGGGCAGAGTACATATAAATGTTGTGGAATACACTGAACCAACAGGAATGACTCCTCACTTCGGAGATTCAGTTACAAACCTAAGTCTGCAACCCTTATCAGTAGTACAGATATTTCTCTTAAGTTGGTGATGGAACGGTGTAATAACTTCCTGATTTTTCCAAGAACTAGGCAGACTTTGTGCAAAGAAGTACTGTACATTTGTCGTTACAGTTGTTTATCAATCTTATTTCATAACCTATGTGTAGCATTTCCTGGTCAGATATCCCCAGCTACCAAATGAATACAAATAAACCTCTGCATCTTCTTTCACCCCATTGCCTATGAAGCCCTCCTTGATAGACGTTCTCCAAACTCATGCACTTAAGCCTTCGCCTAGTCCTTTTAGGGCACTGAAAATAACCACTTAAGACTGGGGGAGCCTAGTTGAGCCTCATGTTCACTATATCATACACGTTCTCAAGGGTCCCCCTCTTCCCCCATTGACTCAATATTTATTTGAGGTAGTTTGCAGATTTGATTAACTCTTTCAACCGTAACTGTTGGACAAATTTGAGCATTAATTTGCTAAATGGGTCAAAGTGTACAGACCATGTCAAGCCAGCCAGTTCCTCTCAACAACTGGAAACTGGATCCACAGAGTGATGTTGGCTGTACCTCAAACCCCAGAAGATGTTGATACTCTGGCTGGTGATGCAGCCACTGCATACCCTTCTACCCCACAGTCAGATATCGTACGACCATCACCACCTCCATTTAGCTAGGTCAGAAACCTGTTGCACACTTCATTTCACAGCTGTACCTAAACTGCCTTATCAACAGAATTACAGACGTGATAATGTCAACATAAACGTTCTCACCAGGCCTTCTACTCCACTGTGGGATTGCAGTATTACTAGCTTTATCCTGTTTTTTGACCTGTCTACTCTTGGGGCTTCAATGTAGGATTCCTATGAAAGTTGAATAGAGTCTCACTGGGTTTAAGCTGGCAAAATCTGTGTTTCCATGTGCTGCTCCTCAGGAACAGAACACAATTCAAAGTAAACTCACACAAATCTATTTGGAGGAATATCCCATCTTTTACTTCAGGCCCTGGGAAGTCTAGAAACCTATGTATACGCTTGTAACTCGTATTGACCAAAGACATGAAACTAGTTCCTCAGCAATTTGAAAAAACAACCAGGGCCTGTTATAGAACTCGTTGGACAGGTTACTCCGTCACAACGGTGACGAATATCCTGTCTGTTGAATTCTAAATCCCATAAGACATAATGGGATTTAGATTTCATTGGACGGAATAACCGTCTGTCAAGTTCTAAATCAGGCCCCCATTTGGGAGGAAGGAGCATACGTATCTGGGGTGCACAACTTTCCCAAAACACTAGAGCAGTCAATGAGCTGTCATTCTTCTTCCGAAGAGAGATAAAGTGCGCATCTGTGCTAATGCTTAGAAAATAGACCACTTCCAAAAAAGCGCTGAACTGACAGAGAAGCCAAATGTCCAACATGCATCCTTTGTTAATTATTTACGTTCAACCATTTTTACTTGAGGGCCAAACATTTTGCCCAAAATCGAATTGACAACCACTTCTCTCTTCTGCCCTATGCACTTTAGTCTTTGTTTTTTAAAATCAGTCCTGATAAGCGCTGCTCAGGAGCTGAACTTGAAACTGAGACCAGCTAACCATACTGATGCCTAGAACATGCTTCTTGTGGTCCTGTGGAGAGAAGCGGGCACTCCGCCAAAGTGATACCCCTAGCCACTCAACTATGAGAGTGCTGAAACAGGCGCCACAAAGAGAAACTTCCTAAAATCCTGTTAATGTATGAATCAAATAGCACTCAGAAGCGGTAAGTGGGCAGTATGTCAGCTCCTGTAAAGCTGCCCAACAAAATAGAGAAACGCATATGTCTAATATGTCAATTAATAACCTGTGCTAATTTGAGCCGCTTAAAATCTGGGTGAATGTAGTGTTACTTTATCCACTACAGGCTTTCCATGAGAGTCAAACCTAACATATCCATTGTGATAGCATCAGATGGGCATCATGCTGACCACAGAACGATACGATTAAAATAACAAAAATCTGATCACCAATCCTACAAAAATAAGCTACTTCAATTTCACATTCAGCGCTCCGGACTTTAAATAGTGAATAAGAGGGTTTGATTTAAAGGGGCTGCTGCAGTGGAGCAACATATAACCTTCCCGCCCTCGGCCGCAAATAACACTTCACCTCCAGAATCAGGGACCCGTTCGCTGCAGGGTCAGCCTGACTGGGATTTAACACGAGAATGTTGCGGGCTTCCCATATTTGTCTCCCTGCGCTGTTTTTGGTATCGCGCGTTCTTTCATGCGTGGAAATTCTTGCGTTATTTTCAAAACTCCCAAAACGTGACTCAAAATATACATATCATTTTCAAAGGCAGATCTGGGTGGATGGCCACGCTGAATGGAAACAGGTACGTATCGCCATAGGGGTCCGTGGCAGCTATTTGGGAACGTGTTTCCTGGCCAGGAGGAGGTGCGGATGACTTCTTGTTCCAAGGCTGGAATGCGTACGGGCCCTGCGCTGACACAACAAACAGCGCCTACGTGAGGCGAGGTGAGCGGGAGGAAGAGCCCGCCTCAGGGAGCTTTGGGCGCCATCTGCAAAAAAAACTGTACTAAAGCTGCTCGGGCAGTCGTGTCGGGACAGGCGCAGGGACATCAATGGCACCTTATTGTTTGCTAAAGGAACGAAAATCTGCATTCCTGTAGCTGCTGGGCTGAAAGTGACACTGGTTAACCACCAGAGAGCTGGGTAGGTGCCAGCCGAGCTCCTGCCGGGCATAGAGGAGTGGTGGAGCTGGAATCTTACACCTGGGCCTAGTGTCAACGGCTGTGCTCAGTTTTTAAAGAGAGTGGCTTCCCTGGAGCTGGTTCTAGGGTCTACAGCGCAGGTAGGTTTCTAAGACAACCTTGCTCTTGCTTCAGCACAGGTGATCCTTGGCTCAGTGACCAGGGACTTTCCCTAGCACAACTGGGCTCTCACACTGGTTGGTTGCGTCCTGATCTGATGGTGGTTCTCTTCTGGCTCAATACTTCTCTCGGCTCTCCCGGTTGCTTTTTCGTATGCTATGGCTGGTTCCAGTACAATCATACGTCTAGTCTGTCTTATCGCTGTGCTAATCTCGTTCTACATATGTGGCTATGTAAGCATATTGTGACTATAACCAAATTCAAAACAGTTTGTTCGGGACGGTACTCTTGAATTCTGTGCTCTGGGTGCAATATAGATCAGTTTGGCCGTTGTATCATTCAAGTTTGAACTTGAATAAAGACATGGGCTAGTACGTTACATGAAATGAGACCCCCTGAAATGAGACCCCCAGAACTACACACACTACTCCAGCCCAGAATTGGATACACTAAATTAATGGGGCTCTCAGAACTGGAGACACTGATCCAAAAACTGCTGCCAATAAGCGCAACACTCGTGGGTTAGTATGTTTTAAATGCCACAAATTCTTTGTTTCGGTTTGTATCTTCTTCTCTAAATAATTAGTTCTCTCCCTTCTGTAGTTCAGCTCGGTTCTGTTAGCGTAAAGGACGTTTCTATGTCTGTTATAACTGAGACTGGATCTTGTTCCTTGAAAGCTGTGTTCTCTATCTTTCAAGGTTGACTTGTGGATAGTAGAATAATTCTATGTTTTACTCTATCTTGATTCTTCCATTTGTGATACTGTAGGATTGCTAGGATCTACATATATATATATATATAGATATATATATATCTATATATATATATATATCTATATATATCTATATATATATATGTGTGTGTGTAGATCCTATATATATATATATATATATAGATATATATATATATATATATATCTATATATATATATATATATATATAATTATTATTTGTTCACATAAAAAAAAACAAAGGTTACAGGGACGTTATACTTAGGTTCTGAATTTACTCTCACAAAACCAGAGAACTTCAGCAGTTATAGTTAGAATTATTTCAAGTAACTATATCTTGCGGCCTAAGGAAACTATAACTCACGCCCCACCATGCACAGTTCTTTGTTCAATAATTTTACTTTTAATGTTTCATTGATAATTTTATTGATGTTTAGAGGTTGTCATGAGTGCTGTAATATCTGGGGTAAATAGCAGTGCATGGTGGGAGCGCGAGTTATAGTGACCTTAAGCCGCAAGTTATAGTTACTTGAAATAACTTTAACCTATAACAGCTCAATTTCTCTGGTTTTATGGTAGTAAATTCAGAACCTAAATATTTCAAGGGTTTTTTAATTCTATTGCCTAACTGTAACATCCCTGTAACCTTTGTTTTTTTCAGGAAATTTCTGTGTTTTTTTTTAACTTAAAGAAATTTTTATTGCTATATGTTAATCAAACCACAACCACGCACAGCCTTTGGCCATGAGCAGCAGGGGTTGGTGACAGGGCCTGGCCTCTGGCCAGTCCCTGTGGTCAACCCCTCTAACGTTCCAACCCCACGCTGTGCATAGCCTTTGGCCGTGTGCAGCAGGAGTTGGCTGCAGGACCTGTCTCTCTAGGTGTGAGAGTAGGTGTGAAAGGGTGTCTCTGTTTTTTTACTTAAAGTAATTTTCATTACTACACATTAATCCAACCACTGCAGCCAACGCCCTATAACCACCCAACCCCATGCTGTGCACAGCTTTTGGCCGTGTGCAGCGTAAGTTGGCCACAAAGCCTGTCTCTCTGCGTGTGAGAATAGGTGTGAAAGGGTGTCTTTGGGTGTGAAAGTGACCGTGAGAGTGTCTATCTGGGAGTGAGAGTGGGTGTGAGAGTGTCTGATTGTGTTTCAATAGATGAAAGATGCATTCACCTTCACAAAGGATTTCAGATAGTTTTTCAATATGGAATCGCCAAGCAAACACACTTGCTTTGCCTTCACCAAGCCCAGGAGCTAGTATCATTTGACCTTTCTAGAAGTGGAGATTCAACTGGAGCACCTGCTACGTTTATATTTGTGAGTACTTCCTATTGAGGTTTAATTTCTGTGAAATGAGCATCATGGCCAGAATGGAAACTCACCTGCTCGTTTATCCAACAAGTGTCCATAGTTTTGCACACAAAAATCTATCCAACTGGAGCACTTTCTATTCGTTAGTTAGTAAGTGCTACCTTGCTGGGTTAATGGCCGTTGTGGGGAAGGGGGTCATGCGGCCCTCCTCCCCTGGCCAATTTCAACCTCAGGGACCCCATCCCCTGGGGCTCACTACAATTCAATGGTGGTGAGAACAACTGCTGGTGCCCCTAGAAGGGGCTGGAGTGCCACCCAAGCATTTTATTTAGTGCTTTGGAGGGCTGCAGGGAGTGCAGCCCTCCAGCAACATTAAAACAAATCACAGTAAGGTTACTGGTTCACTGATTCCATGATCCCAGGAGAGCTTACCATTATTTTTAAACTACTCTAATTTGGGGCTGTATTTCTGCAGCTGGAGTGCAGGGATCCTTTGTGACTAGTTCTATGGCTGAATGTTATGGCCTTGGTATTTTAATAGCATAACTATCACCACCAGGGTGCAACTGGCTGCACAGCCTATGTGTAGCCTACAGAACTAGACATAACATTCCAGATGGCGCTTTACTAGTAATGCCTGGTGAAGTGACTCGAGCTCCCTTTTCTGCTAGTATAAGCCAGCTTCATTACAATGTCATTTTGAAATCATTAAATATCACCCAACGATAACCTTCAAGCTGCTTTGTATCACTCACAACGTTATACATGGAACAGGATCGCTTTTTATCAGAAACAAAATAACCAAATACATTCAACAAAGAAACCTCCACTCAAGATTGGCACCCTGCCTTAGAACACCAACATACAAGAAAAAGGCTATAGGTGGTACATCCTTCTCCGTTCAAGAAGCCAAACTATGGAATTAATTACCCCCAGATATAAGATCCACGGATAACTATCTTGTCTTCAGAAGACTATTCAAGAACATATTAAAAAAGCAATGGACTGCATATGCCTGTGTTGATAAATATTTTTTATCCGAATATGTGTGTATTCTAGAGATGTATAGTTCTTTAGGAAATATGTATTGCTACTGTGTTATTTCAATAATTTACACACATACTCTTTAAACCTGTTTAACAAATGTATGTTTACTCACGATTAAATATGTATATGTATGTGAATATATAAATATATATATAAATATATGTATAATATATATGTGTGTATATGTGTGTGTATAAATAATAAGTGAATAAAATCTATAAATAAAACTCAAATTATAAATAAGCAAATAAAAGTAGAAAAATAATAATAACAATAATGCATAAATAAATCAAATAAAAAAATAATGAAAAAGTGTGTGTGTATATATATATATATATATATATATATATATATATATATATATATATATATATAAAATTATATATAAACAAACATTATATAAATGTACTCTCTTGTAAGCTTTACTTTGTCTACCTATCACCATATGTCATGTCTCTATCAATCTATCCTCCATCCCCACTCTGACTCATCCCAAACCCATTCTACTACTTTCATCTCCAAAATAACCCTGCCTAAGCTCTTCCCTCCTCTTCCACATTAGCTAACCCAAACCTCACTTTACTACCATGGTCTCCCAAACAACCCTAATAAATTCTCCCTCATGTATCTCACCTTTGACTCATCCAAAACCCCTCCTGCTACTATGATCTCCCTATGCCTTTCCACAGACTCTTCCCTCCTCCATCTCTCCTTTACTCATTCCAAAACCATCCTATTACTATAAACTCCCAATTACCACTTCTGGATTCTTCCCTACTCTATCCCTCAATCCAACTAATAAACTCACATATCCCCTGCTCAAATTAACTCATAAAAATACTAAAACTGAACTCATATTTCTCTATATTAATCCATCACTAATTCCTCTTGGGTTCCAGAGTAGCGTGCTACTCGCCGAAAAGTGCATTGAGGCCTTGTCAGGGGTAGTAAGCGCTATATAAATACTATTACAATACAATACAATTCAATAAACATGTTGGATGTGCAATCTCACTCCCACCCAATTACACTGTCTCTATACTCCATAGTATTCTGTGATCAAAATCTGGTGCAAATAGGCTGTCTCATCTACACTATGATGCTATTCCTATGCCCGTTTTCTGCACTTGGGATTTCTGCAGCCCTAGTAATTCTCTGCACCTCCTGCAGCTCTCCTGTCAGTCACCCTATTCTCTCATTAGACTGATCAAAAAGCAAGAAGGCCTTCTCCCAGCGGGCAAAGACTGCACGCCCTGTGCGATAAGGCTGAATGCACTCTCATCCCTGGGGACGTGAGAACGAGATCCGATCTGCCTCTCCAAAAATGTTGTTTCTTTTTAGTCTCTAGTTATTGTGTTTCTTCGGTTTCTAATCCCAGGAGTCAAGACCCAAGAATGTGAGGTTTAAGGAACAAAAGAGAGGATTTTCAGCTGAAGGAGTGCACAGCGGCAGGTAGCGGCATGTCAACAAGGGGAAGAGAGGTTAGAGGCAGTGCAAAACCGTGCCCGCTCTGTTGCTTTCTACACAGAGTAAGACTTGGAAGATGCAATTCTTTGCATCAGAAATGCATCAGAAATGTTAAAAGTCCAATGTGCGAGATTTTAGCACTTCAGATGACAACTTATTTTTTTTAAACAAACACATGGTGCTTCCTAGCATGAGACTGCATTAAGGTCTTCAGCCAGACGTGAGACTGCATCTAATTCACTGAGCCCAGCTTGAAGGGACCTTCAATATTTTGGAGATCACAGAAACTAGTTATGAATTACAGACTGGTCAATTGGGTCATTGATACTACTTTTAGAATGTTTTTCGGTGGTTTATATTTTTGTGCATTAATGATAACGATTAATATGATATTTTCATAATTGATTTTGCCTTTATATGCTAAATTAACATAATTACAGTTTAATGAATTTTATAAGCTGCATAGAAGTGTGTCACTCCTGCTCCCCCATCCCACTCCACAGAGCAAAGTAAAGTTGATGTCTCATGGTTTATGTCCACTTTTATGAATACATTGCTTTCAATGAATTTTCTACCTTTGTCTATGATTGAAACATTATCAAGGTCCCTTCTGTGACCTACAATTGTACATATCAGTTGATTCATTCGCTGAAAGTTCCATTGTTTAAATGTTTCATTTTTGCTATATACATGTTTTTAAATGAGATAGTGCTTAAGTGTTAAGGTAATGATGTGTAATTTTGCTTATGTTCTAATTTGCTAAAGAAATTAGACTTTTTCTAGGACCAAATTGATTTTGCAGCTTTCCTAATTTATTAAGCGAGAATTTCAGTTAGGAACTCCTGCATTTGGGGGTGAGCCAGAAGACTTTCCTCTTCTACTAGGCATGCTGTCTCACTTCTTTTAGGTTTTACTGGTCATTTGGGAGTTAGAATAATTCTGATTTTACATACACTTTATTACTTTGCATTACAAAACCTGTTAGAAATGGGATTTCTGGTTGGCTAAGGTGGGCGCCTCAGCCAGGCAGAACACACAACTCTAGTCAGGGCAAGTAAGTCACCCACCAAAGATAACCTGTGCTGGTAGCTTGGCACAGAGCAGCAGGTTTATCCTCAGCGGTCATGTGTAAAGTGTTTCGGCAACACACTTGCACCAGTGACACAATAAATACACCACAAAAGAGACTCTACAAAATGATATATAAAATACATTAACCGTAGACCAAAACATCACAAATCAGTGATTACTTCGTCAATTAGACAGTTGTCAAACCATCACAGTTAGTACAATAAGATAAAACTTATAAGGTGCACACGTCATGAAAAATACCCTCCCGGTGCTTACAAGACAGGTCCTGACATAGGCTTGTTATCCTGTTAAAGCAAAGCAACCGATATATACCATAATATCAGATCACAACATGCAGCAGTTAGATTAGGGAGCAAAACATGAGTCACCAAAGCATTACCATACATAAATCATCACCCTGGTATACATAGATACAGTGCATCTGACTTCTATTATAGGTTATGCAGAAATGTGAGCACCAACCGGAGCCTACAGGAACACCTGCACGCCTACTACAGGGACTAAGGTAATACCAAGCAGAATCAGCAGGATCAGCCCTCTCTTGAGGATTGTCACCCTGTCCTGCTACCTGATTCAACCTATCAGGGCCCCCAAGATATGAGCAAACATGGGGGAGGAGGCCCACACACTGGCGAAAGAAGTGGGGAGACCTTGCTGCCCCTAGCCCCCCGTGTGTCAAAAGAACCAAACACAGCTGTCCACGAATGTGCGGTGCAGCTGCTTCTTCCACAATGCCGCCAGAGCCATCCCTTTCTCTGTGGCGGGAGCCTGTCTCTCTGGGACTCCTCCACTGGAATGTAGTGTGGCGGCAACATCTGGTGTTGTTGCAGCCCCTCCTTGGAGTGACTGTTGATGGTGCTGGCGGTAACTCTGTCCCTCCCAGGGATGTGCACTGAGCAGCCAATGTGGCTGCTTTGGGAGCTTTCCTGTCACCCGACAGTGTGTGGGGAAGAACAATGGCGTGTTGCTGGGCAGGGGCACAACGATCCTGAACACAACACCTCCCTGGCTGGTCACTCCCACTGATTTTAGGTTGGCTGCCTGCTTACACCTCAGTGGGCAACCTGGTGGTGATACCTTCCGACTTCTTTCAGCACAACAGTGCTTCATGGCCCACGCAAGCCATAAATGTTGATCAGGGGCCAAAACAGCAAGCGCTCACCCTGTGCTGGTCCCGGCAAATAAACCAACTTGCACTAGTCCTCCTAACCAGGAGAACACTCCACACACTGAGAGTTCCTCTTTTACCAAAACAGGTAGGTGGCACATCACCCAGCCCCTGGAGAACAACTAGGGAGCACAAGAGCAGGGAACAAGCAGCAGGCCAACACACCAGAGTCTTTGAAGCAAAGTCCTTCTTGTAGCCCAGCAGGCCACAGACCAGCACAACAACAAGTCAGTCAAATGGCGGTTCCTCCTGGAAGCATAACAGTTCCTTCTGGCAATGCGCAGTCTGTAGAGCCAGTAGTGTCAGGTAACAAGTCCATGCAGTGTCTAAAAACATGAGGTTACATCCCTTGCACTTATACCCAAAATGTCTTTGATAAAAGAGGCACTTCAAAAGAACATTAGAAGTGCATAACACCCCCTTTCAACCGCAGCCCTGGCTCTAGACATCAGTAGGGGGTAAACAAGCCCTTTGTGTGAGGTCAGGACACAGTCTATACAAATGTAAGTGCACTCCGTCTCCCTCTCTCCCAGCCCAGGAAGACCATTCAGTATGCAGATGTAATCCTGTTACTCCTCCACCCTCTGTGTGATGGCTGTCTGGAAAGTATGCACACAGCCCAGCTGTCACTCTCCTCTGGATGTGGATTGGAGACAGGCTGCAAAGGACAAGAGTTATATGCACAGAGAAATGCCCACCTTATAAAAGTGACATTTCTAAAATAGTAATGTAAAATCCACCTACACCAGTAAGCAGGATTTCTCACTACCATTCCAAAAATACCAAACATGCCCACGCTACTCCTTAAAGATCAGAAATTACCAACTAGTGTCTTTAAGGGAATTCCCAATGCTAGCCTATGACAGGAGTAGGCCTCACAGCAGTGAGAAACCAAATAGGTTGTTTGTCACTACTAGGACATGCCACCCAATGAAGGCACATGTCCTACCTTTTACCCTCAGAACATCCTGCCCATAGGGCTATCTAGGGCCTACCGTAGGGGTGTCTTAGGTATAGTAAAAAGGGAGTTCAGGCCATGGCAAGTAGTTTCACTTGCCAAGTCAATGAGGCAGTAAACTAAGCACTTCGGTGGCAGGCCTGATACAAGTTTGGAAGGCTACTTCTGTGGGTGGCGCAATCCGCGCTGCAGGCCCACTAGTAGCCTTTGATCTACAGTCCCTGGGTATATGGTATACAGGCAAATTAAATAAGCCAAATAGGTGTAATCCAATTATACCAAGATTTAGGGGAGAGAGCACATGCACTTTAGCACTGATTAGCAGCGGCAAAGTGTTCAGAGTCCTAAAGCCAACAAAGCCAAAAGGTTTGAGAATAGCCCTGAAGAGAGGGTCATTTCCAACAAAGCCTTTATGGCATTTACTCTGTATCGCTCATTTTTTAATTTTATAATAAAACCCTTTAACTTTTTACTGAGCTACAACTCAGTTATTGAGTGAGCGCATTACTTATTACTTTAACTATTTTACTTTTCTAATCAATGTTTAAGGGGTGCCTCAACATGCCATTAAACCTATGGGAGAACCAAATGAGGTATAATTTTAGGTTGTCCACGTTTTGGGGTACGGTTTTGCTCCCAGGCCAGCCAAAGACTAGAAGCCTAACTCGAGTATATAGGGCTATTGAGTCTCACTAGAATTGTCAGTCCATTAACATTTATGGGGCTATTGAGGCTAGTCATGACTTAGGGACTTTATTCAAGACCTTGAGTCAGTTCTGCCTTACTAGAATGGAAGTTCTATAAAGTCTGTATTACCACTGAAGCGTGCCTAGGAACAGAGGTTTAATTCTTGTATATGGGGCTACTAAGGCTGAGCCAATGCCATAGAATATTAGAGTCTGCCAAAAAAAATTGTAAGCTAGTTGAAAGACTCCCTTAGGACCTATGAGGAAATTGAAGCTGAGCATGACTTCCAAACAAAACTTAATGTGTGACATCGGGGCATGAGTATGAGATGCCATTACAATTAAAGGACTATTTAATCTGGATAGGAGTAAGGATGGCCAGAGGGGAAAATGTTTTGCATCTATTTGTTCTTTGAGGAGTACCAAAAGTGAAACCATATTAGAATAGATGGGGCCATTTAGTCTGAGCAAGCGTTAGAGTTTCTATTAATGCATACATATGGGCCATTGGGTCTGAAAAATATAATTGAAGTATACAGTGACACAGAGACCGGCCCAAGGCAATATTGTGATCTATGTGCCTTCGAAGGTAGCCATAAATGAAACACTCCTCTAAAGAGTAGGAGCCTTTGAATATTGCATAGAATATAAGTTTGTTAGGGTATTTTGGGGTCATTGAGACAGTCCAGAACTGAAAATACATTGTAATAGGCAGGGCCCTTGAAGCTGACCAGAGGTGAGAGTAGAGGCTGCTAAACATGATAGGGCTTTTGAGGTTGGCCAAGAAGGAAAATCGGGGGCAGTCTATGGGGCCACAAAGCATAATCAGAAGTGAAAGAAATCCTTAAAGTCCAGGGTAATCGAGGCAGGTCCTGATTGACACTGTGAACATGTACAGGTCTCCTGTAGAATGAGGCTCAAGGTCACTGGATTATGGACAAGAATGCTTAGGCGGACCGGTCCCTAAAGTAATGAAATTTCAGTTCCACTGGCCTTTCATTTACATAAGGCTCCCACTAAACGGAGATTAGATCAACTGCTCAAGAGCAGCTGTATAGACCAGCAAAACATCTGCCATTAAGCAGTTGGAATTTGCATCAACCTTTGCATATCGAAATGTAATTTCGACATGTGCCTACAGTCGTTGCACCTTTTAATCATTCTTAATTCCCTCTCCACACCCTGCCTGCTCACGGGCTGTAAATAAGAAACAAATCCCAGTGTACACAGACGCCAGAGACAATTGTCAGCATAAATATTCTAAAAGTTTCCACGAAGCCGCAGCAGAGCCAAGATATTTCAAATCCCAGGCCCGAGGGAGAAGAGGAGGAGAGCAAAGGAGTGACACAAGGAGAGCTGATTGAAAGCATCAAACACAAACTTCACCATAATACAAAACGAAGAACAATTTATCACAACCTCAGTTGCGTTTTAGTGCCTAAACAAAGTGTGAAATGATTGCCATTCTCAATGTTGCTCATTTTACACACCTCAGCAGGATGAACGGAGGTGTCAGTTCGGTGACCTACTATAAATCTTGGACAAGACACCTCCAATGAATGTCCAAAACAACCTTGAATAGCCAACGTAGTGCTGAGCCACGCCATCACGCTTCATGTGCGCGTGGGCAAACCTTATTAACAAATCACTCAAATGCGCTCCTTAGAATCCCGCATCCAGTAATGAGCGGCTACTTATGAAGCAGTTAGGCAGCATAATTATGTAAACAAACAAATAAGCCTGATTATTATACAGACACAAAGCTGGCAATGGCACTAGCAATACCTAGCTTTGTTCTCTGGCTACATTCTATCCTTGAGGCCCTCAGTCTATTTTCTGTCTACATTGTCTCCGTAGAGTCAATGCTCTAACTTCTGTCTGTGATTTCTCCCTGATGTGTCTTTTGTCCAGTGATTCATTTGAGCCTATCGTTGCAGGTGGGGCCCATCTGAACTCATTGTAGGCAAGCAGTGCTTATTTTTCCACATCAGATTTTGACCCAGAGAAAAGGGGAGAAAATCACAAAGAGGGGAAATAAAGAGAAAGACGGAAAACAGTGACAAAGGAAGAGCATGGGTGAAAAAGAACCTGGAACAGTTATGTGAAGAGGCAAGGAGTGTCTGGTGGTGGATTAAAGAGGCATCAGGTGGAATTATAACTACACAGATCTGGTGTTCAATACTCAGACCTTCAAAAATGCAGGCAGTGGGCTTCAGAGCAAAACTTTGTCCCCCAGCACTTATTGTTTTACAAATTAAGCACTGCTTCTGTTTTTGTTTTCTCCATGGAATCCGTGCCCTCTTTGATCTACTTCAGGTTGCCTCTTGCATTCTCTCTGATTCCTTTTGTCTATCTTGTCTCTGTTGTCTCTGAGCGGGGACATCTTTCTGTTTTCTGTCTGGAGTCTATTACCCATCAAGTACCCTTTGATATCCCAGGTGACCACTCTGTATCTATGATCTCATTGCGGACCATATCACAACCATCTGCATAAAATGAGAGCATTTTCCAGTGCCTCGCGCCTGTTCACCATCATGTCCTACAAATAGAAAACGTAAAATATAGATTAAAAGAAACCGTTTTCCACGGCTGTGTCTTTTGATCTTAAAAGCCCCTATATCTGTGACGTCAAAGCTCGTGGTTTGTTTATGAAAGAGTGCTGGACGGTCGGACTGCTGTTGGAGGTAACTACTGACGGGTATATGATGCAAGCAGTGGGACTTTTCCAGACAGAAAAATCCTAACGGGTGGAATGTTACTTTTACAAAACTTATGTTTTTTCTTCTACTGGAAAGCAGAATTATAAATGTACAAAACAATTTTGTTTTTCCAAATTCTAAATAGTTTATAGGGCTTCTGAATGTGCATTTGTATCTCTATATACTGATCAGTACACTAGAACTTAGAATCTATTTTTCGTTCTGAAATGTGATTGTGTAATCTCCCCGCTGATGAGTATCAAGGCATTGAGGATTCAGATTGGTGATTTCGAATCTTTAGTTGCTGATTTTTATGATTAATGGTGACTCAGTATCCAAAAAGTGCACCACCCTCATTCTCACCATGTGTGCAAAGTAAAACAACAAGAAATGTAACTGCAAAATGATCTGGAAATCTGATTCCGCATTGGAAATTAGAAATTTTGAGATAACTGCATCAGATTCTGAATTTAGAGATTTTAAAAAAATTTATTCAGTTTTATATAGTACCGACATGGCTCATGAGTATTATTAAGACCGCACAAAGTACAAAGTGAGTAAGGCAAACCGGATGATAGTACAATGCAACCCACAAATATGCTGGATGGGGATGAAAAGTGTAAAATTGAAAAAACGGGGAGTGTGGGAGTTTTGAACGTCTACCAAACCATGCTACAAAGGTGCTCGTCTGTCAGCATGAAAGACCTGTGTGGATGTCATAAGGAAGTGTAAGGTATATGGGGAGCACAGGTGAAGGGCGTGCCCGAGATTGCCTTTCATTAGCCTCCTGGATCCTCGCCCAGCCATCCTACACACTGTGGCTCCAAAATCACATTACTGTTTACTTTTCACCTGGCCTTAGCCAATACATACACAATTTCTCTGCATCTGACAAGCTGAACACGGAGGGCAGGTCGCGACCCATATTCTGACAAAGGTGCCTGAAGCTAATTCTTTGGAAATGACCAGACTAGAGACTCAGAAAAAGGCCCAGTTGACAGATGGATCTCACATGTGACTTATTCCCAGGGGTCGTGGGGTCATGTGTTGATCCTGCCCTTGCACCCTCAATTGTGTTGGTCAATGGACTTAGACAGAGGTTTTGCAAAAAGGGACATTTTGTTTTGCGGGTTATTGAATTAAAATATCCCACAGACATTTTCATGAAATTTACAGACAGTGGTAAAAACAAAAAAGTGAGACAGAAACACCTATTGAAAAAATAAAGTTAACTTACAGCACAGACAGGAAGTACGATGCCAGATAAAGAAGAGATGTGCATAAACTATGGGGAAAAAGAAGCACAAAGACTGCTGGTTTAATGTGCAGAAACAAGCCTTCAGGTGGAAAGGAAAAATTAAACATTTCAGATAACCAGAAACTAAAGAATAAAAGGAAATTTGTAGAAAGCTAAGAAAGCTGCAAGGATTGAAAAAACAAGTGAAATCTGATAGTTGCCCACAGGGATGTCTTTATTCACAGATTATGTTGATGTCCGGCAAAGAAGATTTCTAAATTCTGATTACATTAGTGGGGAAGGGTACAATCTTTAAGTTTTTGAGAGGTTTCAATTCCAATTGTCCCATTCACCAACACTAAAACCCTGGGGATAATGCACCCCAGGACAGGAAAAAAGCATTCCTGTCCAACGCAACCACACCCCACACCTCCACACACCCATATCGATGCACACAAATGCCTACACACACACCCCAAACATTCACACCGGGCTAACACTGTAGACAGCGCTGACGACATTGGCATCATCACACACACCAATGCACACACACCACATCATACCATAGACAGTACATATCATGACGAAATACATGCAAGCGACAAGACAGTCCACCCCCCCCCTCAATTACAGTTGTGCCACATACCTGTCGGGAAGTGCAGAGCAGCCCATGTCATGGAGGTCATCAGGAGACATGTGAGGTGGAGTACAGAGGAAGGTGGTGACAGCTGCCACGTACAGGACTGTCACCACAGGCATTGGTCGGTATGGGCCCCAGTCCCCCATAGGCGGCACTGGTACCCAATGGGTACTTACACAGTGGGGCAAACCACCAATGGTTCACCTCCATGCAGAGACAGACATGCTGATTTCTGCTTCGTAATATGGTGGGCAGGATGTTGTAGGCTTGGAGGTGCTGTGGTAGGACCGCCTCTCTCCCACCCTCAGTCGTCCTGGCGGTGTTTGAAATGTGGCTGAATTTGAGCGGTCTTCAGGTGTGCCACGTAATACGGCAGTCAGGAGACCACCATCACTGGCGGTATTTTGGAAGCTGCCAGCACAGCAGTCTTTCCGACAGACCGCCAAAGTCGTAATGAAGGCCCTAGTGTTACTTTCAAAGAGCATCTTATTAGAACTCTCTAGTGTAGGCTTCGTCGACGAGTAGCTTGTGAGTTACAAGTAATTCTCCAGCCACTTGCAAGTAGCTCTCCTGTGTGCAGCTCAGTGCATTAAATTAGAAGCTTTTGCTTGGTTGAATTAATATATCTAGACCAAATTAGAAAAGCATTTGTTAAGGACAAAAATGTCTATATATTCAGAATTCATAAGCTGATGTCTTGAGAAAAATGATTGATTTTTCAAAATAGATTTAACTCTGATATTTAAGTGATAGAAATCAAATGGTGTTGGGGAGATTATTACTAGTATTATTAATGTGATGCTAGGGGCATTGCAGCTATGTCTAGCATGTATTACCCATGTAGCAGCATTAGACATTGACAAACATTTTTTACATTATCAATGCCAACCGTGCCCGATACGCTGAGGTGAACGCTGCTGGTAATCTTGCATGTGGTGGGCACTTACGTAATCTTTAGCAACACAAACATGTTACATGCACCCTAAGTGGCCAGGGTATGCCCACATGTGGATCCCTTGCGTGCTGCGCCACTGGATTCAATCTAGCCTGGCTGATGAGGGGTGATACCCTGAAACCAGTCCCAAGATGGTTGTTTCCAGTCCAGGAGGACCTGGCTTGGTAGTTCGGGCTGGACTTTTCACATGAGGGGCAGGATCAAGACTGATTTGCATATGGCTGGGCCCAAACTAGGGTGACGTGCTTAGCAAAATAACAATGGTTTAAACCCAAATCTGTGACTGGGGTTGTGTTTGAAAAGTTTC
Source organism: Pleurodeles waltl (assembly GCF_031143425.1). NCBI lineage: Eukaryota > Metazoa > Chordata > Amphibia > Caudata > Salamandridae > Pleurodeles > Pleurodeles waltl. The sequence continues at coordinate 915,159,023 of NC_090446.1, forward strand.
AACACTCTATCCATCATTTTATTTTGTAGTGTTGCTACGTGCACCATAAGTGGCCAGGGTATGCCCAGACGTGGGTCCCTTGCTTACTGCGCCACTGGATTCAAGTTTCAACACTCCATCCCTCATTTTGTTTTGCAGTGTTACTTATGTTATCTTGTCTGCTGTGGTTACTATTACTTCTGAAATAATATTAGTAGCTCAAGAGGATTTTCATTGAACACAAAAAGCTCCTATTACAAAAAAGGTTGGAGACCCACTACTCTTGTGCCCCCCAATAGCAGTGAAACGACTGAATGTTTGCACTACCTGTGTCCAAAGCACAATAGTAATGTGAGTGCTGTATCAAGGGCTGTATTGGACCTAATGCAAGCAGGGAAAATGCCCCACACTTCGATTGGCTAATAAATGACAGCCATAATTGGGGTGTGGTAGGTCTCTCAGGCACTACCCCAGGCCCTGATGTCAGTGCAACTGCTGCCGTCTCCCTCTCAACCCTAGCCAGCAAGGATGAAATGTAAAAAATCCCCTCCCAGCACACCCACAAAAGGGGTTTGCTGCTCCCTGCTGGTAGCTCCGTCAGGTGTCTGCATTATCTTACCCTATCACCACAAGCCGCTACAAAATGTACATTCCATTGGAGAACCATGGCCTACAAGCATACTGAGGAGACTGAGCAGAAAAATTGGCAGTGAATGGGCAGGACACCCTGACTACTGAACTCAATAAAGGGAAGAACATTTACGCCAATCACACAACAGTTAATTTGGCAATTATCTGAGAGACTTAAGTGAAACTGAAGGAAACTGAAGGAAACATGAGGAAAACTTACAGTTTCACAAATTTAGGGTGACTCCCAAAAAGAGTGGATTCAATTCCCTTACAGTTCAGAATTCTGAAGAAAAAGATTTCTCGAGTAGAAAGAGAGGGAAGGCAGTTTCTAAGCACGTTTTATGGCTGCCCATGCCAAGCCTGCCTGCCTCTGCTTGTTAGCGTCTCCTCTGAACTTCAAAGCATGAAAGTGCAAAGTGTTAATTTCTCTTTCTTTACTGGCAACAGTGCCCCGAGCATTTGTTCGATGCAACAGTAAATAAAGAGACGTCAGCCCCCCTGAAAGGAAAAGAAAATAAGTGCTCCTGAATTAACAACTGCATTGTTTTCGGGGTCATCCATACTACTGCCCCCACGCCCCATTGGTTCCTCTAATTCTCTCAAATACTGCCAGCAACGTTCTTTTGTTCACTGACACGCATCTTGATGATTCTGGGTTGACTTTTCAGAGAACTGCAGCCAATGGTCCTTAAACCCAGATGCCAACAATCAACTTGCTGCAATTTTTCGCAACCTAAACATGTCCAACTTTCATTGGCGATCCCACAACGCCTGCACCTGGTCGACTGCATCAAGAAGGTGTAGTCAAGCTGGACTATGCACCTGGCCCCACTCTTCCGATCCTTACTGGGATGGGAGTGGTAGACCCCCTGGGCACCAAAGGCCTTGGAAGACATGACATGGAAACATCAGTCAGACAGGAGCCAGCAGGAAGACTGTCTGTCCCTCCTACACACCTGGCGATCATCTCTTGATGGGATAATATCCCTAGCCAGTCACTAAAGTTCTTAACTAAAGCTTATCCTTAAACTTTTAAAGCTGTGGGTCTCAAGTTATCTGTGCCCGGGCCACAGGCAAAGAAAGGGCACGTAGCGATGAGACGTCTGGGGCGCATTGCATCTGTGGGACATAGGACTATGCTTAATTGTTCCAACCCAGAATCTACAGTTGTCTGATGGCAACATCCTTTGAATTCTTTTCATTCTCCCTAATAGACTTAAGCTGCGCAATTACAATTGTTCATGATAATAAGTAACTGTTATATTTTATTATGTCCAAAATTAGATCGCTTTACATTTTACTGCACGGTCACTTTAGATTAGATTTGTATGCACACTGCTAATGTCATTTCATTGTTGTATTATGTCATTGTGTGCCATCGCCTGAGGCCATGAAACCTTGAATCGTAGCTTTCCTCTGATTAACGTTTACCCCTGTAACACACTGCATCGCAAAGGGCTGTTCTGCAACCAGGGACAGCAATCCACATCATCCCTTACCATTACACTTACATCTATTGCAATACATATCATGTTTCCTCCTTCTATGCCTCTTAAACCCCACAGTTAAGAAACTTTGCGGCTGCTGACAGTACTCTCTACACCTCTGTTCAACGCTTGCCAACTTTCATCCTCACATTCATCTGCCCCTTCTCCACCTTTTCATCAACCATTCACCACCCACATCTCCTCCCCCCATGAAACACAAACCAAACACCAACCTACATTGCTGATCATTTTGACTCTTACAGCCTTTCGTTACCTTTGCTACTGCCATCACTGAGATTTGAATCAATCCAGCTTCCATCAACAACAGTCCTTCATACCAAATCCAGTACTTTATCTTATATGACTCATAGCAATCATAGAGTGAGAGGAGGGGGCATTAGTCTCAACAAGATACCCTTATTGACCTTTTCTCCACTACCCCCGAATACTACTCTGCAGCTCTACTATAAATATCTCATTGAACACCCATATTGTGCCGTCAACAGTCCATGGGGAACATTGGCTCCTTCTTTGATGACCTTGATAATGCATTGGAATCTCTAACACAATCTACATCACAAAAATGTATTGGTGAGCTTAACCTCAATCCAAATAATCACCAACTAAGATCATATCCATCCTATTTATTTATAGGTATTCACGGACATACACATGCACTCCTTTCATATATTCTCAAATGGCAATCTATGTGATCATATTCTGATTTGCAAAACACTAACCATCTAGAATTAGCCTAGCTCCCCCTCACCATTGTATTGTATTGTATTGTAATATAATCGTATTTATATAGCGATTACTACCCCTGACGAAGCGCCAAATCGCTTTTCGGCGAGTCGCACGCAACTCTGGAACCCAACAAGAATTAGTGATGGATTAGTATCGGGAAATAATGAGTACAGTTTTAGTATTATTATGAGTTAATTTGAACCGCGTATATGAGAGTTTGTTAGTTAGATTGACTGGAGTAATGGAGGGGTGGAGGAGGAAAGAAATCCAGAAGTGTTAATTGGGAGTATATCCTTCATTTACTCAACCCAAAGGCTTGGGATGAGAAAAGGGGGATGGAGGAGGGAAGAGTATGTGGAAGGGTTAGCGAGAGCATAGTAGCAGGGTGAGATAAATGTGGGAGAATCTAGTAGGGTTGTGTGGGAGGTCACAGTAGTAGAGCGAGGTTTGGTGAGTTAGATGTGGAAGCAGAGGGAAGAGCTTAGGCAGAGTTATTTAGGAGATGAAAGTAGTAGAAAGGATTTGGGATGAGTCAGAGTGAGAATGGAGGATAGTTTGATAGAGACATGACATATGATGATGATACGATGAGAGCAGGAATTCATAGATATCTAGTATAACAACCCACCCAGGAGCCATGCAATGACCCACGAACAAGCCAAGCACAGAAACCACTCATACACATAAATACATATATATATATATATATATATATATATATATATATATATATATATATGCATATATATATATATATAGATACACACATACAAACACACATGAATACACACACATATGCACATACAATACATAATTATAACCATGGGTAAAATATACTTAGTCAAACAGGTTTAAAGAGTGTGTGTGTATTTTATTGTTATGACATAGTAGCGATACATATTTTCTAAAGAACTATACAGAACTAGAAATATACACATAATCTGAAAAAAAAATATTTATCAACATAGGCATATGAAGTCCATAGTTGTTTGAATATGGTGGTTATGAAGGAAAGAGCCAACTCTTGAGTAGTTTTCTGAAGACAAGAAAGTTATCTGTGGCTCTTATAGTTGGTGGTAATGAATTCCTTAGTTTGGCTGCTTGAACGGAGAAGGATGTACCACCTATAGTCTTTTTCTTGTATGGTGGTGTTCTAAGGCGGGGTGCCAATCTTGAGCGGAGGTTTCTTTGTTGGATGTACTTGGTTATTTTGTTTCTGATAAAAAGCGGTCCTGTTCCATGTATAGCTTTTGTGGGTGATACAAAGCAGCTTGAAAGTGCATCTTCTGGCAACGGGTAACCAGTGTAGTGCTCTCAAGGCAGGGGAGATGTGGGCTTGCAGCTTTACATGTAATAGTAGCCTGGCTGCGGAATTCTGGATACGTTATAGTTTTTTCATAGTAGATAGAGATGATCCATGGTAGAGGCCATTGGCATAATCCAGTTTGGATAGTACAAGCAAGATAGTAGCTTGCACCTTGTGTGGAAACCCGAGGTGGGGGAAGATGTGTCGTAAAGTCTTCAAGGTGATGAAGCTTGTTCGTGCTAATTTGTCCACTTGGGCATTCATAGCTAACTTGGAATCCATGGTGATTCCTAGGTTTTTAACTTCCTTGGATAATTGAGGAGGTGGTCCGAGATCATCAGGCCAGACACACAGAGGGTCATAATTTTTCCAGTCACCACATATGAGTATTTCTGTTTTGGAGATATTTAGTTTGAGATGGCTCCAGATCATCCACTGATCAACGGCTCTGAGGCAACTGAAGATTTGTGAGTTTTCAATGTTTTTGGGGCATTCTAATTTAAGTAGTATTTGTGTGTTATCTGCATAGTTGTTGCATGTGAGATGGAAATCATTGATCAGTTCTGGTAAAGATATCATGTAGATGTTGAAAAGCAAAGGTGAGATGATTGATCCTCGGGGGACGCCTGCTTTTGTGAGGTAGGGTTTGGATGAGAAGGGGGGAGAGTGGATGATATTAGATCTTTTTTGAAGATAGGAAGTAATCCAGTTGAGAGCAAACCCTTGTATGCCGGCTTTGTGGAGTCTTTGAATTAGGGTGTCATGGTCAACCGTATCAAAGGCAGCTGAGAGGTCCAAGAGAAGTAGTGCAGCAACTCCATTGCGGTCGACTGTGTTTTAAGATCATACCAGATTGCTATGAGTGCCGATTCAGTGCTTCTTCCTGGGCGGAATCCAGTTTGGAAGTCTGAAAGTATAGAATTGTCTTCAATGAATTGTGACATCTGGGCGAATGCTGCTCTTTCTATCAATTTGCCCAGGAAAGGTCCATTTGTGATTGGTCTGTAGTTGTTGGGGTCTTGTGGGTCTAGGTTTGTTTTCTTTAATAAAGGTCGGATGTATACCTTTTTCAGGTCTACAGGAAAAGTTCCTGAAGTTAAAGAGTTGTTGATGATTCTTCTTACAGGTGTGGCAGCAGAAGTAGAAAGAAGAATGTTCTTGAAGATTTGTGGTGGGCAAGGATCAGAAGGGCAACCGGAATGTCTGCTTGCTTTGACCAAATCCATAAATTCACCCTGGGATATTTGTTTGAAGGACGGTAGAGGTTGGGTTGGTTTATTCTTAGAGGGTATTTTAGGAAAGGGGTTGGTGCTGATGTTTTTCTTCTGTTTTAAATAGGAGTCAAATGTGTCTGCCTTGGTTGTGTAGTGAGTTGCCAATTTGTTTGTGAAATCTTGAGTAGTGGGATGACTTCCTTCCATGCATGTAGGTTTTCGAAATTCATTGAGAATTTTATACAATTCCTTGGTTGTAGATTGAGCATTTTGAATTCTGTCTGAGTAGTACCTTTTTTTTAGCTTTTTTGATTGATGATTTGTATATCCTGTTAAGTTTGTGTAGCTGCAGTTTGTCTTGACTGTTGTTTGTTTTGAGCCAGGTCCGCTGCAACTTTCTGATTTGTTGCTTTATCTTTTTAAGTTCTGTGTTTCTCCAAGGTGTTGGTTTTCTTTTGTTGTGTTTAGTTTTTCTGAGTGGTATTAGGATATCAAAAGCTTCCTGTAGCCACTCATAAAGTTTTGGCACAGAATTAATTGTATCTAGATTTGTGTTGGCTGTTAGTTGTGTTTCTAAGTCATCCAAATTGAGTTTGCTCCATGGTCGATAGGTGTATGTATGTAAGTAGTTGTGGGGTGTGTTGATTTGTGGAGTTGTATGTCGGAAAGTTATCAAATGGTGGTCTGACCAAGTGATTGGCGTGATGCTATGAATAGTAACTAGTTCAGGCTTAGCGAAAATGACATCTAGGATGTGTCCAGCGATGTGTGTGGGATTGTGTACAATCTGATGTAGGTTCAATGCGACTAGGCCAGTGGTGATAGCTTTTGGATGGGGCATACTGGGTTTGTCAAACCAAATGTTAAGATCCCCAAGAATGCATAGGTTGGAGTTTAGTGTAATAAGGTTTGAGACGGTGTCTAGAAAAGCATCTGGGAATGTGGAGTTGTTAGGTGGAGGTCTGTAAAGGAGGAGAAAGTTACAGGAGGAAGTTGGAGTAGGGTGGCATCTGGTAAGGAGGGCTTCACAACCTTGTATGGAGATGTTGTCTGTTTTACTGAGGTTCAATGCCTGTTTGAATATAATAGCTAGCCCACCTCCTCTCTTGCCTATACGGTTTTGTGCAATGGTTTGATAGCCTGGAGGAACGGCCTCGTGCAACACTTGGGCCATGTCATCTCCCAACCAGGATTCAGTTATGAATAGTAAGTCAGGTTGTGTGTCTGTGAGCAGGTCGTAGATGTGGTGCTTGTTTTTTGAGAGTGATCGAGCATTTATGAGCTGGCAGTTTAGAAAAGGTGTGTTAGTGGTACTGTTGTTTTGTTTAGGAGAAGGGTAAGTAGTGTAATGTGAGCTGTTGCTAGTTGTGATAACTGTTTGAGGCTCACAATAGTCTTGCTTTTCAATATAGTGTTCCTCTTCCAGAAGGTTAAGGAGGCATTTTGTTGGGTCTCTGTGTGTGGGAGGTGGACTTGGTGGACGAGAGAGCCATGAAGAGTGTACTGTTTTTTGTAGGGTAGTCTTATTATGTAATAGACAAGGGGATGCGAGGTTGCCATTATACTCATGCTAGCTTTTATCTCTCTCACCTGTGCCCCTGCACTCAAGAGTCTTATGGCCAAATGCAAACACCCACCAAATTAAATTCCTAGCCTTCATTTTTAGATGAAATTCACATTGATCTTTGACCCATATTGAGCACTATCTCTATTGAACAACATAACAATACATTGAGGCTAGGATTGGCGCTGCCCTTTTGTCTTCATAACTGCACTGCTGTGCCAAATATCCATAACAATAATGTATTCACTCCATCGAAACATTAAAGCTAAAAAACGCATCCACTCCTTTGTAGTTAGAAAGAAGCCCTGGCCATTAAACAGCGTGAGTCCTAGAAACTTGCCTTGAATGTTTTTACACATGCGTTCAATAGCATCTAGCTCCCATATTATCAGACTATCACTTCTTTCACACTTTCCTATCACTATTATGCGACAATGCCCCAATCATTTCCTCATTTTCCACTTTCACTACCCAATGACAATCACAGAGACAATTACAGATCTGACAGTGGCTCACGGTCATTCACCACAGCGTGGCTGTTAGATCACTTAAGATGAACCCTTCAGAACACATGTAAGCTTCAGCATGCCTACTTTGCTTACCCAGCCCACCCCCACCTTTATATCTTAACCACAAAACCCAAAGCCACCAACCTCAGAGTACACTTCAATCCCTCTCTGAGTATGAATACATGTATAACCAAAACGGCTGCAGAAACCAGATTATAATTACTGAGCACTCAATAAATCTGTCCATATATTTCCTTCCATACAACCCATACAATGATATTCCCTCTTGCCTTCTGACAAGTCTACTTTCTCACCCAATACAAAATTCCTCACAAATGCCATTGGGTACCTTCCAATAAGTACTGCTGCCTTACAATACTACAGGGATGACCGAGTGACGAAAAAATCCTTCAGAATAAAGTGCCCTTAGGAAGAAACCCCACTTACTGAGTATCTGCTTCCATGTGGCTGCACTGCTTTCGGACAGGAGTTGGGGATTCCGTCTCAACAACCTGCTCCCTACCACTCTTCCATATCTAAACACTCAGGGCCGCAGACAACTGAGGTGCATGAGTTCCTGGAGAGACCCATTGAAGTGTGGGTGCTCCTGAGCTGTACTTGATCTGTTTCCACCCCAAACATTGATGCTTCTATCATTTCATCTGTCTCTCGGCAATCATTTCGACACATAGGGCCTGATTACGAGGTGGCCGGTATATGTTGACCCATGTGTAAACCCCTGTTTACTCAAGAGTTCATAATTACAAGTTAGTTGGTATTCAACGCACCCGATAATTATCGGATATGTTCAATACCTCAAACTTCATTAACTTTCAGGATCAAACCTGTCGAAATTTAACGGGGAAAAGCATTCAGTGTTTAACCGTATCATGTGGATTTTGGTGCCTTAAATTCAAAAATGTTAATGTTATTTCCCATCAACTCCTAATAGGTTTTATCACACCAAATAAATAACTTTCCCCAAAGTATTATCATGTGTGATAAATAGCACCTAGCTCACAATCAGGGTAATAGTGTATACGATCGAAAATATAATATCCCCCCATGGAGTGTAGTACCATAGCACGCTTTCAAACAACAACTTTTTAGCACCCGACAGCAGGAAATAGCAATTTTTGTTGCCACTAAATATTACATGCCCACATGAGCAGTGCATGTCTTTAGGCCTAGAACGCCTAAAGTGAAACACAAGCTAACAATTTATTCTCAAGGTCCTTCTACTAAGGGTCACTCTTGTCATTAAATCTTGCCTGCCCCATCTGACGCAATTTACGACTCTGCGCCTGAGAAATTAAAGCAGCCAATCTGCATAGGCTAAGCAATCATCTGCGTCGCACAAGCGCACCTGCTCATCACTTAGATAACCTTGACCGAAAATATGAGTTAACTCGCAGTCATGGAGGAAGATGAAACGCGGGCTATATGCTTGAACAGGTAATATTAATTTCATGCTAATTACATTGCCTTTAATCTCAGTCTTGACAAATTCAAAGGTGAATTCCGCTGCTAATTACATTGTTTTGTACTTCAGCCCCGACAATTACAAACACACATTGTTAGTGCTAAGAATAAACAATGCTACTGTCAATCTCCCCTGGCACACTCAGTGCGAACTTTCGACTTGTCACATAAAAAGTAGACATGCCTGGTCCAGTCACCATCTCCTCTAGGCCGGAGCAACCATAGTCACAAGGCTAAATCAAGACAATAAGCGCACTATCTTTGTTTGTATTCCTGTACTAGTCTAACCACTTGTGGATGCGTCTAGTAACCAACAAGAACTCCTCTTCAAGCTACCAGGCATTGTGCTTTTCAAAGTAATGCACAACGAGAAGGCAGAGCTGAAGATTTTCTCTAAACATCCAATATTCTTATGCAGCTTCCAGCTAACAGCACAGATGTGAAGATGTGCGGTCAGCATCTGTAGCACCATAGCAACAATGACAAACGCCACCGGCAGTCTGTTCAGGACACACGTCACTTACACCCTATTTATTTTCTACTGTATCGGAGTACCAGTTCATTTTCCTCAACATAATCCCTGGTTTAGATAACCTGACTGCTTATTTCCGGCTAGCAATCATTTTCTGATATTCTTATCGCCTTATTAGCATAATCTGGTCTCCCATTCTATCTCCCACATAGCCCTCTCACAATTGTGCCCACTTTTATTATCCACACTGCTCCATGAACGTTTACTCATTGTCTCTCTTTTTGTGGCACACTTTAAACCACTATACTCATCGCCTCCTTGCACTGCCTTTTATCCCTCTCCTTTACCTTGCCTGGCACTCCCTCTAGCTCCGCTTTATATTTTTTATTGTTTGTCATCTGTCATCTCCAGCTGATAAGCGCTTTGCACCTCGACCTCACCGAGGGCCAGATGTACGAAGCATGTTTTTTCCAGTCACAAACCACCCATCGTGCAGTTTGCAACCAGACAATGCTATTTCCTATGTACAAAAGGCGACTCAGAAACCTATTACTGTATCACATTTTGCTTTTGCGATTCGGTATTTGGAAGGGGCGTGTTTACAGCATCCCCTTCCTAGTATCGAATAGCGCTGGTATGTATGAATGTTTTTCCATAGAAGAGATGGTAACCCATTCGCAACCGCACAGGGGACCCTGCTATCCCTTCCCCTTTCTGAATATGGGTGACAACATATTTTAAGAGTAGCCAGTCATCCCACGGACCATTGTTTACTCTTAAAAAATGAAAAGAACACTTTTCATTTTTGTTTTTGTAATGAATCCCTTTTTCTTTTAAGGAAATTACCAAACAAAAGGCTTTATTTAAAAAGCAGTCACAGACATGGTGGTCTGCTGACCCCAGCAGACCACCATCACTGTGATTGTGGCCATTCCTAATGGGTCGCAAATTGCGACCTGCCTCATGAATATTGATGAGGCAGGTCCCTTGCGACCCATTTGGATACCCATTTGGCAATTGCAAACGGTATTAAACACACTGTAGTACCTCGCAGTTTGCGATTTCCTAATAACAAACCAACAAAATTTGCTATTAGAAAATCACAAACCACTTTTTTCCTACATCTGGCCCCAAGAGGCTTAGTCCCTCACTGTCCCTACCAACACATGCCATACCTCTCTTAGTGATCTCATCCTCGACCTGGGCTTTTCTGTTTTACTGCAGTGCATCTGCTATGAAAGATGTTCAGATTTCCCCTCCCATCTGCAGCTCTCATCATACTAGATATTTGGGATCGTTTGACATTGTGTAACAGCCCTAATCTGCCTGAAGCTCTGCTTTAACATTACAGGGAAAGCATGGGACTAGTTCAGATAATTCTTGGAAGAACAAAAACAGCAAGTAAAACTGGATTAACAAGACTCAGTACGTACTAACTTAGTATGTGGCTTCCCCCAAGTTCAACATTCTCCTCCCAGTGATACCCAATGAGGATACGTAGCTGCTAGCCCACCTGATCAATAAGAAAGATTACAAATGGTGGTAATACACTGACGGTACTAACTATCTGACTGCTTCCTTTCTGACAAACATTAGGTGAACAAGAATGGCATCTGCATAAACTGTGATAAGACAGAGATCTTCATACAAAAAAAATGATTAAACGCCTCCTCTAGACATCCATGTGCTGCTGGACCACCTCTTCTCCCAATCAGTAGATGGGGTGTGTAACCGCAAAGTCAACTCAACTTTTGACTCAACTATATTTCAGTGTTCAAACCCAAACAACCATCCAATCAACAAACTATCAATTTATCACCTATGTGCCATATCCAAAACGAGCTCTCTTGTAACCATTGAAGACACAAAACTACTGGCTCAGTAGTACATTATTACACCACAAAGCCATTGTAAAACGCCGACATGTGCAGAAAAGAGCCATACAGATCTTCTTCAACTGCAGAATAATTGACACATTTCCACTCTAGGCCACAATTATCCTGGCTAACCACTGAACACCTAATACAACACAGGGGCCAATGTTCTGTATGGTAAGGCATCACGACAAAAGTACCTCAACACCTATTAGACTCTTCAAGCACTGACTATGCTGTGTTGCAAATCTGATTGCATACAGAAAATCCCAAAATGGAGACTTGCAAACTTCAGAAGCAGAACTCTGAAAGTGGCAAAAGGGAAACTTTGAAACAAATTTCCCAAAGAACTCACGTAATTGAACAACTTCATATCTTTCAAAAACCCATTGAAACAACTCCTACACCTCAAACAAAAAATGACCCTTCAGATTTTTCTTCCTTAAAACCTGAAGTAATAGCTCACCAGATATGTCCTGAAGGTCCTCGTTATCGCTCAAAACTTCTCCTGTGAATGTCTCTCCCATCCTCAGACCTCATGAACTCTCCAATCTTCCCAAAACAAGCGACTATCCCGTGTATAAGACACAATTGTTATTGCTTACCCAGCCCTTTCCTTCATGTCTCAGCACCTTTCTCTCTCCATCTTCAAGCTTCCCACTCCACCACCCCACATCTTTTTTTAGTGTTGTGTTCTTCCTCCATTTTAGTTGACTTTCCCACCTTCAATCTGTATTGCATTTTCATAATACAATGTTTATTTTCTATTTTCATGAATTGTTTTTTGTCAAACACAAGTGTTTACTGCACCGAGAGGCTAGACCCGTGGTGAGTGTTCTGCATTTAAAAATGTATAAATCAATAAATACCCTCACTTGTCCTCAGCAAATTCCACCACTTTAACATTTTTAGGTCGAGCATAGCAGTGCACATGCGCTGCTTTTCCAACGTGTTGGTATGTATCTGGGCTTTTAACAACGCCCATCACTATCACTTGTTCATGGGCTTGCCCTTCAAAAATCCTTTGATGACATTGGTAACATTTGTCCCCCCTTGGGGAGGTTTTGTTACCGCCTTGGCTATCGCCCCTGTTACATGGCTAATTGCACTTTTGCCGATAAGTTTGACTGCGAGCAAACTTCTTTTTCCTTTCGTGTCTCTTCTTATCGATGAAGTTCATGGCGGCCGTGGTGCTGTGAATCGGCTTGCTGATGTGAAGCTGTTTTACTTTTGATTTTCAAGTTATGTGGCAAGAAAAGTCTGGTTAGGAGTTTACAATGGTAAAAGCTCTGACTTGCGCAAATGCGAGACCCATTACATTGCAAATGCTTGTTCTGATTGCAATCTCCCTGAATACATTTGTCCAATTGGGAATGGTTCTAAACTTTGTTAAAAGGATGTTTACTTTCTTTCAAAAAGCACCTATCTTTGTCTATTGACACATAACTGGATGGCTGTCAACTAAGAGAACTCTTTAAAATCCATTGATCCTAGGTTACAGAATCACAAATTCCTCAATTTAGGACTACCCTTCTTCAGTCCTGAGTTAACATATTCGAACTCGGAAATTACACTTGCTAACCTTAATCTCCTTATCATATCCAAAACATTATGGCCTTCATTATGTGTTTTTCTGAGGAGTAGATGCTATTTATTGAACCTAATATAATCCTTCCCCCTGGGGTTTGGAATTTATCTGTTGTGAAAAATACCACCTATTCTGAAATGTTGGAGAATATCATATGAATTTTGGTAATCACTTCAACAAATCGACATGTTACAGTGAATTCTGTATTATTTTCCCCTGTTACATACTGATAGGTTTGACCTGCCACACTCTAATGAAGAATTTTATGCACCCGGTAATCACCAAGTGCGATAAACACCACACACCTGCTTATTTCAACCCCCGGGCAAACAGGGGTTTGTGCGGGGGGCAAAAACACCGACCAACATATAGTGCGGGGGCTAAAAACACCGACCAACGTATAGTGCAGGGGTTAAAAACACCGACCAACGCATAGTCAGGGCCAATGTCAGGCATCTGGGTTTTGGTCTATCTGTTCAATGGGATCCCTGCACTGCAACTCTTCGTGTTCATAGGTGCTGATCATTGGCTCACCTCCCTCAAGACTGCCCACAGGCAACACTTAGGGGGTTATTACAACTTTGGAGGAGGTGTTAATCCGTCCCAAAAGTGACGGTAAAGTGACGGATATACCACCAGCCGTATTACGAGTCCATTATATCCTATGGAACTCGTAATACGGCTGGTGGTAAATCCGTCACTTTACCGTCACTTTTGGGACGGATTAACACCTCCTCCAAAATTGTAATAACCCCCTTAATCTTACAATAATTATCCATACACAAACCTTTCTCCTACATTAAACTTGGCACTGTCAATATGTTCATATGAAAAATAACGTATTTATACTCTCATTTGTTGGCTTTTGTTTTTATTTAAAAAGCACAAAAAAAAAGGAACAAACTATCTTGAACACGCTACCAAGCAAAATAATACACAACTGTAAATTAAAAAACTACAACCAATCAAGGAAGAATTAATTAAAAGTAAAACAGTAGGGGCCTGATTTAGATTTTGGTGGACAGGTGACGGATACCCTGTCTGCTGAAATATAAATCCTGTAGGATATATTGGGATTTATGTTTAAATGGACGGGAAATCCATCACCGTCCTGACGGAGTAATCTGTCCGCCAATATCTAAATCAGGCCCGAAGTTTGATAGGTAGGAATAACAGGCAGTAGGCCCATTGAAATGTAACATGCAGAGTTGTGATTAACATTCATCTGCGTCAAATATAGACTCTTCTATATACGTCCGACCTCAAACTGCAAACTGTTTGCGGCTTGTTGAAAAGCTTCAGTAGCCACATCAAATAAATAGATTAAGAACTATGGAGAAGGGCACCTGGCAGCAAAGTTATGTGGCTCACACCCGACCCATCGAAGTACACTACCTCTATATACACTTGACTGTTTAATTTACGTAAACATTATTTCTCCTGGAGGCTAAAATATCATTGCATGAGTAGTCATTGTAACTTCGGGCACCAATGAGTATTTCAGTGGTAGCGATGCCGGCATGATTTTGCTGCGGGACAATGTCACAATGACAAATTTGCTAATTTCGAAAGCAAGAAATTACATCAGATGGTCTGCAAAATAAGAGAGCTGCCCTTTGGTCCAAAATAAGAATTTTGCGTGGTCCCAGAAACAAAACATTTTCAATGTACCTCATGTTCAAGGAACAAAATACCGAGCGTTTGGGACATTTCCTATATGAATTCTAAAATAGACGCCTTCCATGAGAGTTTGTCTTTCTATAACACAAAAAGGCAGTTCCTCCATGACAACTTGGCAAGACACAGCTTCTTTAATACTTACGAGAACCATTGTAGTTGGAAAATATGTGGCATGGCAGCAGACATCTCTAAGGTTTGTGACACACCTGCCACCTATGTAGTGGAAACAGCCACTCAAATTAAAATTATGCCTTTGATTTCTACTCAGGGCTGTGTCACTTGAAGAAGAATGTGGTCTTTCGTAGCAAATACCTTTAACATACAGAAACGATAAATAGTCAGGCCGTTACCCATCTATTTATAAAAAAAAACTTGCCCCTTCTATTCAGAAGTCGTACCTCCTACCCCTACATTCACTATTTTCACTATAAACCTCCATTCCACCTCTACAAAAAACAGCCTCTCTAAAATTGCTGCTGCTATATTGCTAGTAATGAGAGACAAGAAAGAAACCTTGCACCCAACCTAAATAAAGTACTGCTCCTGGGATGATTTCTGAGATTGCTAATTTAGTCTCTCAAACTGGCACATCCTTTTCCACAGGTGGCTTTAGCCATTAATACTCAGCCATTGGCCAGGTACTTACCGGTGACTGGATCAATGGTGAAGAATCCCTGGGCATTCCCATTGATGATGCTGAAGGAGAGCCGACCAGTTGAGCAAGCATCGGAGTCATTAGCTTCAAGTTGTAGGATGGAAACGTTCTTTGGGGAGTTCTCCATTACCACAGCATAGAAGACAGGCCGTGAGAGCTGTGGGATGTTGTCGTTAATGTCAGCCACTTCAATGTACACTTGGGTGATGGATGAAAGAGGGGTGGAGCCAGAGTCCACAGCGGTCACAGACAACCAGTAGCTGGAGACAGATTCATGGTCTAAAGGAGCCACTGTGCGAATAATACCTGAAAATGTAAGCAAATATGGTGGATATATAGCATAGCAGTCATAACATGCAATGGCAAATTAGCAGAGAAGTAATAATGGTGCTTAATTAGAGCTCAACAGCTGTCTACAGGGCAGACTTTCCGGTACATAACTTGTTGGGGCATGCAGAGAATAGGTTGCCTATCTCTTGTCCTAAATCCCTGCTCCTCCACAGAACATTGCTCTTGCTCCTCTTTTCTTCTGCGCCCATGGTCCCTGTTCAACAGTGTTCTCCTCAAATATGTCCTCGAATAGGAAGTTTGGCATCTACACTCCCTCAATTACATACAATGGACATCCTGGCTGGGCATCATCCGGAGATGGACCAAAGAGTAAAGAAATGGACGATAGCTGTCTTGTGCATACTGCTACTGTGCTGCATGAACTGATGCACATACGCTCATTTGAGTATTGTAGTTTTTGGATACAATGGATCATGCTTATGAGGTAGTTTCGGATAAGAATGCTGCTACAAAGCACCCTTCATGCTTCCAAAGTCATCCTTCTGTCTAGCACTTAGGTGGGAGAAATTGCTTCCGTAGAATGTAAAGAGTAATGCAATCTTTGAAGTCTGCTGCTTCGGAAGGTCCCTGCAGCTGCACACTGCTGATGTGGTGCAATAATGATGGATGGGCCACCAATGAAGCAAATACTACTGCAGGTATCCAGGCAAAAACTGGTCCTACCTCAGACATGCAGGCAAAAACATATCCTACAGCAGACTACCACCGACATGCTTGCAAAAACTGATACTACCTCAGACATGCAGGCAAAAACTGACCCTTCCTCAGACATGCAGGCAAAAACTGATCCTACAGCAGACTACCACCGACATGCATGCAAAATCTGATACTACCTCAGACATGCAGGCAAAAACTGATCCTACCTCAGACATGCAGGCAAAACTGATCCTACAGCAGAGTACCACAGACATGCATGGAAAAACTGATCCTACCCCAGACATGCAGGCAAAAGCTGATCCTGAAGTTGACTACCACAGACATGCACAGAAAAACGTATCCTGCCGCAGACATGGAGGCAAAAGCTGATCCTACAGCAGACTACCACAGATTGGATGAAAAAACGTATCCTACCGCAGACATGCAAACAAAAACCGGTTGTAACACAAACATACAGGCACACCTGCATGCTAGGGAGTGAGCAAATCCCCAGACTGAGGAGGAAGGTAACTCAGTTTGAAAGCTGAGCTCAATGGTACGCTGGCACTGTGGCTTACTATTAGAAGAAGAGTAAAATAACTAAAAGGTGGAAGACAAGTAGGCAGACGGAAACCTACACCTTTAGGACATTAACACACTGCAGCAACTTAGTAGAATTCGTACCTATGTCCAGAAGGTTAGACAGAAACCCATACAGCCAAACTTCATATTAACTTCTTATATCATCCTACTAGGATTCGAAATGTAATTGCTACTTCAGAAATCAAATTTTCTCTCGGCTGACTTTCTAAGATAAAATGCTGTGACTCAGGCACATATGGAAATACTCAATAAATGCAGAATATCAACTGGCAGTTAAAATGCAGGCTTTTGTACCACTTTCCCCATGGTATTTCTTTGGAAGTAGAAGAGGAATCCATTTGTACTAGTTGGTTGAAATATATGAACATTTGGGCTCCACGTGACAATGAATCCACCAGCTAATAAATAAGCAGCTCTTGGTTCTTAACTACATCCTCTCACACATGTGCAGACGTCAGACAACCAGAAGACAGCCTCCGCCAACCTGTGCTACAATGGCCATATTCTATCTAGTCTTACCCTGGCTAAGACATGGGGAGCATGGATTCGGCTCACTTTTCTCAGCATGTAGAAATCATATCTTAAGATTTTGTAAGTGTCTACAAACATTCTTGGTTTACATACTTTTTAGAATTTTTCTTCTGCATTTTGTCTGCCTCAAGTTATAAATGAAGAAAGTCATTCAGTTGTGCAAGTTCATTTGGGCCTTAAAGTTCCCAAATTTTGTAACCTTTACTTTTACCACAGTGCAAAAAACTTAAGTACTTTGCAAACCTAAAGGATATATAAAGTGCCTTTTAGATTAATCTTGCAAATTTGTAAACATTTGTAAGTATAGAATACAATTAAAATAATTTCTGATTTTTGTAAGTTTTTGAAAACTCAATGTACCATAAGCAAGTGATAGCTAGTATTAATATGTCAACCTATTCCAAAATTTGATGCAACGCAGTGCAGCAACCAAAGGGCGAGAGAAAAATAGCGGCACACCTATTAAAATATGAAGCTGTATTTCTCTTACCATAGTACAAAGGTGTGTTCATGATGTCATGTATAGGTTTTGTACTCCCAGTACAAAAACTATTGTTTGACACTGATTAATACTCTTTACACTTTGAATGTGTCCCGCAGAGTGCTTAACACACACAGAATGTGAACATTTTTAAATGAAAAAATATTCTCAAACCTAATGCCTACCTCGAGGAAGAGTAATTTCTTGGCTCAAATCCCTGTCGCAGACCTGGTGCAACTTATTGCTTAATTTTCCCTAGTTGTGCAAATTTAGGTATAACTGTTTAGTTTCTTCATAACAACAGTTTGTAAAATGTCTGGACACGACATGTAATAGAGGGGCACTTCAAACAATACATTAGATATCGTTTGTAAAGATGCAAAACCTTACAGCTTTGCATATGATTTTCGTGCTCCAGAAATTTTACAAACATATTTTGCAAACTGTTGTAAATATGTGTTTTTTTTTTTAATATTAAGCAAGTATGTGAATCTTTCTTATTTCTCCTTATACACAGTAGGACCAAGCTGATTTGGATTACACTTGGCCGGATCTTTTTGTTCCTTATTCTGTTTGCAGCTATGAGTACCAAACAAAGTTATCTGTATTTGCCCAGTACAAATCTTTACGGAATCTGACCAGGACTGAAAATGAGGCAAGCCGTTCTGCTCGCTTTCTCTGTCTGCAAATTATAATACGGGCATAAATAGCGTTCACTGCAATTTTTCAGGTGCAAAATAGTATGTAGTGTGGTGGTAGACTTGAAGAATGTGTGGAGCGGTGTAGTAGAGGGCCTCCACCTCCCTCAATCACCCTTCAATGCTGTTGTTCCCATTCCTGAAAGCTGAGTAACCTAAGGTAATAGGCATTGGTACAAACAAAGGATCGAAAGGTTCCGATGCTGGTGATTGTCCCAGCCAGCTTCCTCAAAAAGATCTTAGTCAACCGCCATTGAAGATCCAATAGAATTACAAGAGTCTCCTCGGAACACTAAGCGAACCAACCTTTGCAAATCTTTGAGTCAGTATTGCACAGCTCAAGCTATCAACTCGCTAAATTCCTATGTGCAAACCTTGCAGTGGCTTAAGACCATCCCACAAAGCTGCCTTCTGCTAAAGCGTTGCTATATTGTTGCTTTTATTAGGGGTTTTTCGTCTATTATGCCTAGAGAAATGCAGACATTAGTTTACATAATTAGAAAAGAACAGTTATATCACATTTTCAGAAGCTTTGTTCATTTATCCATGTTTGACATTTTTCTAACTGGAATTGATTTTTGCAGATACATCTTTCCGAAGGAACCTAATTAGAGAGGCGTTTCAACCCAAGAGAATGGCAGTTTTAAACCAACATTGTTTAGCAAACTATACCAATGTTTTCAAAAGTAGTAGAAAAGTTATTTTTGGTGTTCTTTCATGAAGAAGTCCGACGTTTGGTAAATATAATAGTTTTTCAGGAGTATGAATAAGACTTCACTTATCAATTAAAACATGCAAAAGAAATTCAGAACAATGGTGGGATTCCACTCTTCATATTGCACAAAACTAGAGGTGTAGCCATTCTGCTTCAGATAGGTTTAATCTTCCGGGTTGATATCTCACTCTTTGACCACGAGAACAGAGTGGTGGGCAGGGATCTTTTTTGGGGGGAGGTTCTGTTGACTATATTTTCTGTTTCAGGCCCCAACAAAGGCAAACAATCCTACTATACAGACCGCTACCCCAGGATCTCACACTTTGCGGGTGGTTACATGGTTCTGGGTTGTGACTTTAATGTCCCTGCAGATCTGGACCTTGATCATTCTCAACTTCACCATGGCAATTAGTGGTTCCTGCCTCCCTCACACATTGTATCTTCGACTTGACACTGGAGGATGCCTGGTGCTACCATCACAGGGATGAACGTGACTGCACATATTACTCCCTCGTCCACAAAACATACTCATGTTTAGATTTTTTTTGTATGTCATGCTCCCCCCTGCCCAACCTGGTAGATACCTCCATAGATATTAAGTCCACCTCTGACCACGCAGCGGTCTGGATGATGATGAGCTCAGAGTCATCCTCATAGGCCTTTTCCAAAACCACAGGTAGTGAACGAAATAGCGCCGAGAGACCCAGCTTTGATGGACCGAATCTGCAACATTATTGAGCATTACTTTATCGAAAATGATAATGTGCGGTCTCCCCCTCCGCTTTATGGGATGCAGCTAATGCAACCTTCTGTGGCAAGCTTACATCCCATACAGCTGCCTTTGAACATCTTGTGAAGCAACACAAATAAGAGTTAAAAGCCCATTTTTCATTGGCCGAGGCTAAGCATAAATGAGGGGGCACTGCTAGATATATGAGAGAACTCTGTAGATTATGGGTGGAATTAAAACAACTCCACATGAAGAAGGCTGCTAATAAATGATTATACAAAAATCAAACCTACTACAAAAAGGGGATGATAGGGCTGATCAGCTTTTGGCTTCTAATCTGATAAAGATTGCCACGCGCAACTTAAAAAGATACTAGATGAAGATGGCAATTCATACTGCAATACCCTGAGGATTCTCTTCATCTCCAAACATTATTATGCTACCCTATTCCAGGCACAGGCCCTAGATGGTCGTCTCCAAGGCGAGTATCTACATGGCTTTATGCCTCCCATCTTGGCGGCTGACTTCAGCCTCCTCGAGGAAATAATCTCCCCTGATTAGGTCAGAGCAGCCACTGAAGCCATACTTCTCAGAAAAGCACAGGGCCCAGATGGCTTCTCCACTTCCTTCTACAAAACATACACCTTGCTGCTAGTGGAGCTCCTGGCAAAGGTCTTTAGCTATTTTTTGGAGTGGAGATGGTGACAGATTCTGTGCGGGCTCCCATCTGGTCCTGCTCTTGAAACCGGATAAACGTCCACCACTCTGACCTTTCTACAGGCCGGCAGCACTACCAATTTGTGATGTAAAAAAATTCACTTAAATATTAGAGTCTAGGTTACACCAATATGGTCTTGCCTCATTGCCACTCAATAGTCAGGCTTTATTAAACATAGACATGCCAATGATTATACCAGATTGGCGGTTGCACTCGTGGAGGTGGTGGAGCATTGAAAACAGCCAATGGCTTTTCTCTCCTTAGATGCAGAGAAGGTCTTTGACAAAGTTGATTGGCAGTTCTTGTTGAAGGTGCTAGATAAGAGTCAACTGGGCCTTAAAATGAAGGTGTTTATTTTAGCAAACCTTACGCAACCCAGCACCAATATTAAGGTCACTGGGGAATACACTTCAGGCAAGCCATTGCTGAGAGGGAGGAGGGAGGGTTGTCTCTTGTCAACATAGATATTTTCCTTTACTTTGGAACCCCTTGTTTCCCAAATACAAAATAATCCTAATATTCATGGCATGCTAGCGGGGGCAGAAAGCACAAGTTTGGTCACTTTGCAGATGATATTCTTTGTTTTGTCACTGAGCCAGAAACCACCCTTCTGGTGCTCCAAGCTGGATTGGATTGCTGTGCTTTAGCATCTGGCTTCCAAATCAACTACTCTAAATCCCAGGGTCTTGGGGTGGCAGACTCACAGGGCCAACTATGTGGTCCTATCCAACAGGCTTGGGCCGAGTCTACCACCCAATATCTAGGGATCTACTTACCTAGCCACTCCTACGCACTATTCCATTGCAATATTCTATCTTTGCTTACGGCCCTCTTCAAGGACCTTTATAGATGGTGAAAATTGGAAATTACCTGGCTGGGCCAGATAAATAGCCTCAAACTGAATTCCTTGCCCCGGCTTTTATATGCACTGCAGTCGCTCCCCCTGACCATTCCACCTGCAGCCCAGAAACTACTTTGTCAGAAGATGCTTAGCTTCATCTGGAAGGACAAACATCCACAAGTGACAGAGGTGTCTTTGCCAAAATCTCCTCCGAAAGAGGGCCTGGGGTTTCCAGACATATCCAAGTACCAACAAGCGGCTCAACTCTGCCCCGCACTTGATTGAAACCATGACCCGGAGGGCAAGTCCTAGGTGCAAGTGGAACAAGCGTTCTCACCCATTTCACTTAAGGACCTCTTGTGGCTATTAGAGAGGGCTTGGTCCTGCACCCCACCCTTACAACCATTTACTAACACACTCCTGTCTTGTTGGCATTCAATACGTTGTAAACTGAATTTTCCATCCTACCCATTTCTTCTTACCCCTCTGACTATTAATCCAAACTTCTCACTAGGATCGTCGGAGCTGAGGTTCCTCCAGTGGAACAAAGGCCAGACTCCATGCTTGAGAGAGTTCTACAATGGGGATGAATTGTGTACGAGAGAGGAGTTAGTTGAGTCCTTCTCCCTGACTAGGTACAATACATAGAGGCTCACACAGGCTCTGAGCTGGGCGGGACACAACATTGCTAACACCGTGCTCCAGAGGGAGGAAACACATATTGAATCTTTCCTCATTACCAATGTTAGACGCAGGGGCATTTCCTGGCTTTATCCTTACATTCTCGATCCAACACCACTGAAAAAACATGCCTATGTAACCCAGTGGGAAAGGGACTTGGGAGTGGAAATATTAGATGCCTCATGGAAAGCCATTTGGGTGAGGGCTGACAGATCCTCTATTTGTTTGTATTTTAAAGAAAATGCTTACAAATTGTTTGCCCGCTAGTACTTTACCCCCGTTAGGCTCCATAAGACGGTTGGCAGCCCCCGGCGACGTGTTGGAAGGGCTGCAATGACAGAGAGGCTTTTTGGCACACATGGTGGTCCTGTCCATACATTCAATCTTTCTGGGAGGTAATCCTTCAAACTATAAGGGACATTACAAATACCATGTTGCCCCGTTACCTACTACTTATCCTGCTCGGCAGCCCTGGGGCCCAAAGATAATACCTCACATCGACACCAATGAAGAAGTTGTTTTCCCACCTCCTCTCAGCTGTACAGATGCGCATAGCCCAAGTGTAGAAGCAACCTCAGGTGCCCACTCTCAATTTATGGTGGTTTAAAGTTTGGATCAATTTACGTGATGGAAAAACTCACGGAGCTCGATGACGACAGGTTGCTAAGTTTGACGAAACCTGTCGCCCATTCATTACTCCCTTTAAACGGCTATAACTTTTATGAGTTTTCCACTTGACAATGTCCAAAACTTTACGTTTCTCAGGTATTTGTGACATTTCAGACTTTGAGGCTGCTAGTCAATCATCTTGGGGGGGGGGGTTGTTAATGTTACCGCTCTCATTCCTTACTTAAGCATTTTTATGTCCATTTTTTTGCTGAAGTGGGTGGGCTGGCTCTACTGGAGGAGGTGTTATTGTTTTTATGTGTAACAGCACATGTGAACTGCACTCTGTATTGCAATGAAATGTCATTGTGTGTGATCTTATTACTGGTCAAACTTTAAATAAGCTGGTTAAAAAGAAGAAAAATGGTGGGAATTGTCAAATAAAGTGCTTTGCACTCTATACACTTTGATTCCACAAAGAAAAGAAATTGCTAAAAATGACTGAAAACGTAATTTTGTCCATTTCTAATTATGTATACAAATTGTTTTCCCTTAACTCCTAAGACAAATATTTTAAGTATTGGCAAAAAGGCAAAGTCATTTACAAAATAAAATTGGACAGTGGGGGACAGAATGCAAAATTGCCCCCTGCTGGTGTTCGCCCCCTTGGCCATTTTCATATTTCGGAAGGGGCTGCACACACTTATGCATCCCACTCTAGAAACCAATTGCACAAGCGATCATTTCAAACCTTCCCAATGCCATGGCAGGCAGTGGGGGCTCTGATTTGAATGAGGGCACAGACCTGGTTTGTAGAGGATGTATTGAATGCACCATCAAAGTCCAGGACTGTGAGACCAGTTTGATAATACAGCCCAAGGTTTCTCGCTATTCATATCTCAACAGTGCAGACACAGCTGTTGTCAATTTCTTACCTGTATCTTGCTCGATACTGAAGGCTGCAAGATGAATGCTGTCTTGAATGATGTACATGATCTTTCCATCTCTGCCTTTATCTCCATCATGAGCTGTCAGAGTCATCACAGATGTTCCTGCTGGAGCATTTTCTGGAACCTCACCTTGAAAGACAAAGGAAGAGAAACAAGGAGGCTGCAGGTTCTCATTAACATCGGTGACATCAATTTCGACTGCACATCGGGAGGTACGTGGTGAGGGCCAACCACCATCACTTGTCAGCACTGTCAAGTTGTAAGATGATCTGGTCTCAAAATCTAACTCCTTCTCCAGGATCAGAGCTCCTGTCTTCTTATCCAGCTTGAAGGTCCTCTGTTCACTGTTGGTGAGCATGTAAGTTACTTCCCCAGCAAGGCCAGCATCTGGATCAAATGCCTCAAGAAAGAGAAGAATTGTACCTTTGGGCAAATCCTCAGGCACTTTTACTTTGCTGCGGTGGGGCTGGCAGCGTGGGGAGTTATCATTGACATCTTCTAATACTACAGTCAGCTCTGTAACAGACATAAGCTGATGGCCCACTTTGGGCTGGTCTCTAGCTTCAATCTTTAACACAAAGTGATCAAAGGATTCCCGGTCTAAGGGATGAGTTACAGTTACAAAGCCTGTGACTTCATCAATGCTAAATTTGTTTGTCCAGGTTAGCAAAGAATATTTAACCAGACCCTTGTCCTCACTGTCGGCATCTTCGGCCTTCACCTGAATTACTGGTGTGCCTACTTTAGCATTTTCAGGGATTATTGTCTGGTATCCACCTAGAGGAAACTTGGGGGCATTGTCGTTTACATCTAGGAGGTTCACCACTAAAATCCTCCATGATGACTTCTGAGGGGTGCCAAGGTCAAAAACACTTATGTTAAGGGTGTAGAAACTTGCGGTTTCACGATCCAAAGCAAACAAGACTTTAAGATAACCTTTCTCTGTGTCAATGGCAAAGCAACTGTCTTCATTCCCACTAGTGATCACATAGGCTAGTTTCCCATTAAAACCAGTGTCTGGGTCAGTAGCTCCTATGCGAATGATGGTGGAGTTGGCTGGAAGGTCTTCTCCTATATTAATCGAGTGGGGCAAGCTCTCATCAAACTGGGGTGTGTGACTATTGATAAGATGAATATTTAAAGACGTGTCCTCATCTTCATGTTGCTCTTGGGATTGTATCGATTCAATCACTGCTTGTGTTAGTTTCTGAAGGACCCCAGTCTCCTGGCATTGCATGGAAATGGGAAGACCAGAATCAGTAACGCTGATATTCACAACTGTAGGAAAAGCATAGTTTTGACCATCAGTTGCTGTCACTTGCAGAGAGTAAAAAGCTTGGCTATCAGAAACAAGTTGCATAGACTTCTTCAGAGATATAACGCCTGTGGTTGACCCAATTTCAAATATCTCCTCTTCATTGCCAGATAAAATCTCATATTTGATATGCTGGAGCTCATCTACATCCACAGCAGACAAGACGGTTATGTGCTTACCAATTGACAGGTCTTTTGGAACACTCCCAGTGCAGTTTACCTGCTCAAAGGCTGGACCATTGTCGTTCAAGTTGTTTAGCATAAGGGAAATATAAACCTCTGTTTGACGAGAAAATGGAGATCCAGAGTCCGATGCACATACATGCAAGCGGTACACTCTCTGTGTTAGCTCATAATCAAATAGTTTGGAAGTTGAAATAATGCCAGATGTTTTTTCTATGGTGAACGGAAGATGTTGTTGGTTAACCAGAGAATATGTGACAAGACCATTGTCTCTTTGGTCATCATCACTTGCATGCACTTGAAAGACACTAGTTCCAACTGGCAGGTTCTCGTTAAAAGAGCTTTGATATGATGACTGTGTGAAAACAGGGGCATGGTTGTTACAGTCAAGGAGGTCCACCAATACAGATACTGAAGCCTGTCCATTGGCAGCTGTGACTTCAAACTTGAAGTGAGACTGATCCTTCACATCCATTTGTTTAGCCATCGTAATCAATCCAGTTTTAGGGTTTATTTCAAAATGGCTGCTGTCAGGGGTTGATTTTAGAGAATATCTTAGGGTAGGTATGTCTTGAGTAACCTTGACAATTGCCACATGGCTCCCAACTGGGGCACACTCACTATGCCTAACTTTGTAAACGTCTTTTTCAAATCTCACAGAGAAGTATTTAAAGGGAGCTATGTTTATCATTTTGACTTCAGAGTACTGAGGTGGCCTACTCTTATCTTTAGCTTGCAGGCTAAGATTAAAACCACCAATGTTTTCTAACCAGTTGGTGTCTTTGGTAGGCACAATCATAAACTCATTGTTTCCTATGTAGGATTTAACAACCTTGAATTGTTTA
The DNA here is from genome assembly GCF_031143425.1 of Pleurodeles waltl. Taxonomy (NCBI): domain Eukaryota; kingdom Metazoa; phylum Chordata; class Amphibia; order Caudata; family Salamandridae; genus Pleurodeles; species Pleurodeles waltl. The sequence goes on from NC_090446.1 coordinate 915,185,093, forward strand.
TCCGGATCTCCAGCCATAATGTCTACAGAATCAACTCCAGAACCATTGGCTTCCACAGTAATGGTTGCATAGAAGGGTGTTTCTAAAATACCAGATTCCACTATGTTCACTGAAGTAATAGTTGGGGTCATCTTTCCAGCAACCTCTACCTCGACCACCAGACTGGCTAGGTTACCAGATGCTTTGCCCTCAGAAATCTTGCTCATGCGGTCCACAGCCTGTACCCAGAGATCATGTTTCTTTTGAACAGTGGCGTTTAGGTTTCCAGCCAACATTACAGCACCACTGGTAGGGTGAACACTGAATAAGGAGTTCTGAGGGTGAAAGGTGTAATAAAACTGTGCATTCTGACCCAAGTCAGCATCAGTGGCACTGACTCTTGTTATGATGGTCTTCAAGGGGGCATCTTCTTGGACTGTAGCTTTGTAGGAGGGTGGTGAGAAGAGAGGCTTCAAATCATTGATGTCTAAAATGTGGATCATAACTTGTGTCCAAGCTTCATAATCAAAGTTCCTCTCAGAGGCCTGAATTGTCAATAAGAAGCTGTCCTTGACCTCCCTGTTGAACATGGCAGTGTTACCGCTCTTAGTCCTTAGTCTTAAAAAGCAGAAATCGCCAACAACGTGCTCCTCTGTTTTGAAGAATCCCAAGCTGTCTCCGGCTGCAATTCTGTACTTGATGATCCAATGTGGATCAGTGAGGAAGATGCCCATCTTCACTTCTGTCTCCACATACGTCTTGGGGGCAGAGTTTTCATAGACCGTTGCATTGTACATCAGATGTGTGAAATGCATCAAGGGTGTAGTTGTTTTCTCCTGAGTGCCGGGACAGACCATGATGCACAGCAGAAGAAGCAACAGGCATATGATCCGCCCCTTCCGAGAGAATTCCATGGTGATGACCTCCCTGTGGGAGAGAAAGACGAAAAAATTATTGGTATGATTTCAGAGTGCAAGAACATCAACCATCACGTCAAGGGATTGCAATGATTGACCTCACTTCTTCCTGTCGCTCCCCAGCACTTTGTAGCCCATTCTTTAGCCAGAATTAACCATTCACCGAAAACCATCATCTTTCAGCAGAGGCACAACTACCACACATAACAACAGAGCAGGGTATGAAATGGCAGCACGAGCTGAATACCAAGGCTGTGTAGAGTTGATTCCATGTCATACCTCTTTAATCCACCAACAGAGACCCCTTTGCTCTTTATCTCACTCTTGCAGGTTACTCCCATCCCTCCTCTTTCCCTTTGTTTATCTTTCTCCTTCTTTCCCCCCTTTTGTGCTTTTCTCTCCCTTGCTCTTGGATCAAAGTTTGTGGAGGAAAAATAAGGTCTTATCCCAAAAATGAGTGCTGGCAGGTCCCACCTACAATCACCATCTCATACTAAGCACTAAGCGCAAGCTTCCCTTACACAGTAGCCACACAGGCAGCAGCAGCAGCAAAACTTTACTTACACACACAGGCAGTACAAGCTGCAGCAGCGCAAGGTTCACTTGCACACACTGACAGTGCAGGGTGTTTTAGGGAAAACTTGACTTACACACACAGGATGTACAGGCTGCAACAGCACAAGGTTTGCTTAAACACACTGACAGTACAGGCTGCAGCCGTGCAAGCTTCCCTTACACACACTGGCAGTACAGGGTGCCTCAGCGCAAACATGACTTACACACACACAGGATTTATAGGCTGCAGCAGCACAAGGTTTGCTTAAACACACTGACAGTACAGGGTCAGCCGTGCAACCTTCCCTTGCACACACTGACAGTACAGGGTGCTTCAGCTCAAACATGACTTACACACACAGGATGTACAGGCTGCAGCAGCACAAGGTTTGCTTAAACAAACTGACAGTACAGCGTCCATTGTGCAAGCTTCCCTTACACACACTGACAGTACAGGGTGCAGCCGTGCAAGTGTCCCTTACACACACTGACAGTACAGGCTGCAGCAGAGCAAGCTTTACTTAAACACAGACAACACGGGCAGCTGCATTTCAAGCTTCACTTACATGCACAGGCAGTATAGGCTGCAGCAAAGCAAGCTTCACTTACACACACTGACAGTACAGGCTGGAGCAGTGCAAGCTTCACTTACATACACAGGTTGTACAGGCTGCAGCAGCGCAAGCCGCACTTACACACAGACAGCACAGGCAGCTGCAGTGCAAGCTTCACTTACACACACAGGCAGTATAGGCTGCAGCAAAGCAAGCTTCACTTACACACACTGGCAGTACAGGCAGGAGCAGTGCAAGCTTCACTTACACACACAGGTTGTATAGGCTGCAGCAGCGCAAGCTTCACTAACACATTCAAACAGTACAGGCAGCAGTCGGGCAAGCCTCCCTTCCACACACTGACAGTACAGGCTGCATGAGAGCAATCGCCACGTACACACACAGACTATACAGGCTGCAGCAGTGCAAGCCTCACTTACACACACAGACTGTACAGGCTGCAGCAGTGCAAGCCTCACTTACACACACAGACTGTACAGGCTGCAGCAGTGCAAGCCTCACTTACACACACAGACGGCACAGGCAGCTGCAGTGCAAATTCAAATTACACACACAGGCGGCAGAGACAAGATTTACCCAATGAAGGCATAGACAGCAGCAGTACAAGCTTCACTAACACATTCCGACAGTGCAGGCGGCAACAGCAGCGTACGTCCAAGTTACAAACACACAACACTTACAGCAGGAGCCTTAGAAGTGCAAGTTCACACAAAAAAACATTTGCAGCCTTGATATGACACATACATTGCAGTGACCCATAAAACACAGGGTTTACCTTGATAAGGTATACACCGGGATCATTCTGCCATCAGCGAGGAGGATACAAATATCACGGAACAACGAACAGGAAATATTCTGAACAGTCCTTTCGAATCACGTACTGTACCTGGCATCCACGCCCAAACTGAAGGGGCTATGAAGCTATGCATGTGCTAGTTTCTTGCTCCGGTTTCCTGGTTTGATTTGTCAAATGGTTATAAAGGGAACCAATGAAAGAGACGCCTAAATTCGAACAGGAAAGACTTGTTCTTCAGCTCGAGGTAGGTTTCATTTTTGGCCAATGGGCGCTTCAGGGGTTCGGTGCCAGCAGCACGTTCTCTCTGACTGCCAGACCTAGGCGGTGTGAAGCAAGGCAGACTACGGTCAGTATGAGAGACTGATTGCCAGACCGAGGCGGCAGTGTGAGGGATAACAAAGCACGGCCAAGATCAACGACTGACTGACAGAAACAAGCACCAGTGAGTCAAGGCAAAGGTCTGCCGGCCAGGTAGCAATGTGAAGCATGGCAAGGCACGACCAGGGTGAGTGAATGACAGCCAGACCCAGGCGGCAGTGTGAGGCTTGGTAAAGCACGGTCAGAATGAGTGACTGACTGCCAGACCCGGGCTGAAGTGTGAGGCATAGCAAAAAACGGCCATGAAGAGTGACTGACAGCCAGGGCCAAGCGGAAGTTAGGAAAGGCAACACACAGCCCGGATGAGTGACTGACAGCCAGACCCTGGCAGCAGTGTGAGGCATGGTAAAGAACGGCCAGGAAGAGTGACTGACAGCAAGGCGGCAGTGTAAGGCATGACAAATCAAGGCCAGGATGAATGAGTGTGGAACAATATGAAGCAGCGGGGCCTCTCACAGAGAGGTGTATTGACTGACAGTGAGAGCTGCAGCTTACTGACTAAACATACATACGTAGACTGGCAAAGAGTGGTGTGCAACCTCTGCAGACCCCCAGTGAGAGCTGTTGTTACTGAAAATAGCAGGCAGTAGGTGCCACCTCCTACTGACAAGACCCTTATAGCTGGGTGTGCCTCTGACTGATCATGGCTTTACCTCAAGAGGTGGTTCATACATAAAAGACAGACAGGCCGAGGTGCTGCCTGCTGACCAAACCCAGACAGCAAGAGGTACCTCTAAAATGGCCGCCAGACAGCGAGAGTTGCCTCCTACTGACCACGGAGAGACTGTCAGTGGTGTCTCCTACTGACCAGAGACAGACAGAGTGAGGTGCCTCCTACAGACCAAACGCAGACAGCAAGAGGTGGCTCTTACTGACCGTAGACAGACATGGAGCGGTGCCTCCTACTGACCAGAGACAGACAAAGTGAGGTGCTTCTTACAGACCAGAGACTGACAGCAAGAAGTGCCTCTGCATACCAGAGATGGACAGGGTGAGGTGACCCCTACTCACAAAAAACAGAGCAGGAGGTGCCTCTAAAATGAGAGGCGGACAGCAAGAGGTTCCTCCCACGGACCAGAGACAGACTGCGAGAGGTGCTTCTAATAGAACATAGACAGACAGCAAGAGATGCCTCTTACAGACCACAGACAAAGACTACGGTGTCTCATACAGAACATAAACAGCAGAAAGTGCCCCCTGCCTACCGTAGACAGACAGTAAGAGGTACATCTTATAGACCACAGAAAACTAGCCACACATTCCACTTCGTGGTCATAGACAAACAGGAAGGTGTGCCTTTTACAGACAAGAGACAAGCAGCAAGAGGTTTGCCTCACATGCCCGACAGAAAATGAGCTGTGCCCCCTTACAGAACATTGATGGATAGCAAGACGTCCCTTTTAATGGTCATAGACAGACTGCAAGAGGTGCTTCTTACAGCTAGTAGACAGACCATGAGAAGCTCTGTTTTGAGAGCAGAGACGGCTAGATAGAGGCTCCGATTACTGCATATAGGCAGACAGCAAGAGATGTGCTTCATGTGAGGTTGAGGTGCATTGCAGAGGCAATTGGTATTCTGCACTCCGGAGTGGCTGTGGCTGTTGCAGATGAGGTGGAGGTGCACCAGCAGTGGTCCTTGGGTCTCTCTGCTCTTGAGTCACTGTGTGCTTCATGGGAGGTGAAGATGCATTGCAGAGGTAAGTGGTGATCTCCACTCCTGAATAGCTGTGAGTGCTGCGGGTGAGGCTGACGTGCATTGGCAGTGGTGGGTTGGAGCTCTCCACTCTGGAGTCCTGGTGTGTGCTGCGGGTGAGGCTGACGTGCATTGGCAGTGGTGGGTTGGAGCTCTCCACTCTGGAGTCCTGGTGTGTGCTGCAGGTGAGGCTGAGGTGCATTGGCAGTGGCGGGTTGGAGCTCTCCACTCTGGAGTCCTGGTGTGTGCTACAGGTGAGGCTGACGTGCATTGGCAGTGGCGGGTTGGAGCTCTCCACTCTGGAGTCCTGGTGTGTGCTGCGGGTGAGGCTGAGGTGCATTGGCAGTGGCGGGTTGGAGCTCTCCACTCTGGAGTCCTGGTGTGTGCTGCGGGTGAGGCTGACGTGCATTGGCAGTGGTGGGTTGGAGCTCTCCACTCTGGAGTCATGGTGTGTGCTGCAGGTGAGGCTGAGGTGCATTGGCAGTGGTGGGTTGTAGCTCTCCACTCTGGAGTCCTGGTGTGTGCTGCAGGTGAGGCTGACGTGCATTGGCAGTGGTGGGTTGGAGCTCTCCACTCTGGACTCCTGGTGTGTGCTGCAGGTGAGGCTGAGGTGCATTGGCAGTGGCGGGTTGGAGCTCTCCACTCTGGAGTCATGGTGTGTGCTGCAGGTGAGGCTGAGGTGCAGTGGCAATGACGGACAGAGCTTTGTGCTCTGGGGTCTCTGAGAGTGCTGCAGGTGAGGTTGAGGTGCATCGGATGGAGCTCTCCACTATGGAGTCTCTACATGTGCTTCAGGTGAGGTTGAGGTGCATCGGATGGAGCTCTCCACTCTGGAGTCATGGTGTGTGCTGCAGGTGAGGCTGAGGTGCATCGGATGAAGCTCTCTGGTCTGGAGTCTCTGAGAGTGCTGCAGGTGAGGTTGAGGTGCATCGGATGGAGCTCTCCACTATGGAGTCTCTACATGTGCTTCAGGTGAGGTTGAGGTGCATCGGATGGAGCTCTCCACTATGGAGTCTCTACATGTGCTGCAGGTGAGGTTGAGGTGCATCGGATGGAGCTCTCCACTATGGAGTCTCTACATGTGCTTCAGGTGAGGTTGAGGTGCATCGGATGGAGCTCTCCACTATGGAGTCTCTACATGTGCTTCAGGTGAGGTTGAGGTGCATCGGAGGAAGCTCTCTGGTCTGGAGTCTCTGAGAGTGCTGCAGGTGAGGCTGAGGTGCATTGGCAGTGGCGGGTTGGAGCTCACCACTCTGGAGTCATGGTGTGTGCTGCAGGTGAGCTTGAGGTGCATCGGATGGAGCTCTCCACTATGGAGTCTCTACATGTGCTTCAGGTGAGGTTGAGGTGCATCGGAGGAAACTCTCTGCTCTGGAGTCACTCTGTGCTGCTCTGGAGTCACTCTGTGTGCTTCGGATGAGGTTGAGGTGCATCGGATGGAGTTCTCTGCTCTGGAGTCACTCTGTGTGCTTCGGATGAGGTTGAGGCGCATCGGATGGAGTTCTCTGCTCTGGAGTCACTCTGTGTGCTTCGGATGAGGTTGAGGCGCATCGGATGGAGTTCTCTGCTCTGGAGTCACTCTGTGTGCTTCGGATGAGGTTGAGGCGCATCGGATGGAGTTCTCTGCTCTGGAGTCACTCTGTGTGCTTCGGATGAGGTTGAGGCGCATCGGATGGAGTTCTCTGCTCTGGGGTCACTGTGGGTGCTTCAGGTGAGGTTGCAGTGCATCGATGATGGAAGACGGAGCTTTCCACTGTTGAGTAGATGTGGGCACTGCAGGTTGAGGGGCACTGCAGAGGTGAGTGGGGTTCGCTTTGAAGTAGGTGTGAGTGCTGAAGGGGAGAGTTTGGGTTCATTGCGAGAGCGTAGTATGTCCATTTACACTGAAAGAGTGGACGGTGATATTTATGTGCAAAACTGAATAGCACTGAGACATCTGTGTGGGAATCTAAGTACTGAATTTGCTGGGTCCGTAATAACATGGTTGAGTCATACTGGAATCGCTGTGTTCGGATCCAGTATTACAAAGGACAGGAATTTCAGCAACTCAGGATTGAGAGCTGAGGCAGCAGGGATGCTGAAGACAAGCTTCAGGCGCATTGGCAGAGCTGTGCGTTGAAATATTAGGGATGCTGAAGGTCAGGAGTGGAGAACACAGAGAAGTAATAGATGGATAGGGAGGCAGGTCGGGAGTGAAGCATATGGTCAGAGCAGTGTATTGGTTTTTGTACAGGGATAATAGGAGTGCTGAAGGTCAGGACTGGTGAGTACTTTGGTCGAGCTATCTATGAGTTTTGAATGCTGAGGTAATTGGAGAGATGAAGATTAGGATTGAGGTGTTTGGTGAAACAGACTATTTGTCTCAGTGCTAGTGTAACATGGGTGCTGACGACTGGGGCAATGACACAGTTTCAAAGGTGTTTGTGGGTCTCAGTGCTGGGAAACACAGTGTGTTGAAAGTTAGACATGGTGTTTACAGTCAAAGCTGTGCATGTGTCTCATTTCCAGAAGATCAGTGATGTTGAAGGTCGAGAGTCAGTGAGGTGTCTGTGGAGCTCAGTTCTGGAATGGAAGGGAGTGCTCAAGGTCACAAGTGCAGGCCATTGTCATAATTCTCATTGGGCCTCTGTGCTAGATTAAGTGTGGCCTTAATTAAGGATCCCAGCTCTCACACCTTGTGCAAACAAACGGACCAGGCCAAAGCTAAGAAACAGTCTGATCCCCATCTGAGGAGCAAGTCCCACACTTATGGACTTCCGAAAACTGCGCCAGAAGTGTATTTAGCGGGACACCTAACTTCATTTTCAGAAATATGCTTGGACAAGCAAGCCATAACATAATCCTCCGAGGCAGGCCCATGTCCCAGCTTCCTTTAGGGAATAGGTGGAGTACACAGCAAAGGGGCAAAACAGCCATGTTAGTGCCCCACCTAGCCCCTGGTACCAAGAATCCTCCAAAAGCCAGCCCATGGGTTAAATACAGCCATTTTACTTTTTATTTTTGATACTATTTATTTTGGATGTGGGATGCAAAAATCTGGGCATGATGCATCTTTGACTTAGTAATGGTCAAATATGTCCTACTTCCTAATGCACCTGGCGTGTAATGCTGCCCATAAGTAGTTATAAACAGGGGCATAGCTTAGTCAGTAATACTGAGAAGGTGTGAGATTCAGATTTTCAAACAATCACGTGGCCATATAATCTTAAAATACATTATACAACAAGCAGGGAGCATAGGAGCGGTTTAAGGGGCAATGGAAAGGGAGAGGAATGTGGTTTGGTAGGCGTACTAAGTGGAAGAAAACCAAAAACAGACAGAGGAAGAAAGTGTGTGTATTTTTGTCTATGTGTATATAAAAATCTGACAGATACTTCACTATACCCGACTAAAAGAAATAATCTGTACCCAACTATTTATCATGAAATACATTTATAGGGGAGCGTGAGCCAGCCCCCACCTCCCAAGCCTAGGTCCCTGTTTCTAAATGATCTTCACGGGAAGTTTTACATTCAAAGCCCTTGCGGTGGGTGGAGCTTCTCGACAGACCTATTACCGATCTCACGGCTACTCGAGTCTGTGCTTTCTCTTATTTTTAAGCAATCAATCGGGATTTTCGACCTATGTCCCATTGTGTAGCCGCAGTTGATCCCGTCTTGCCTTTCGGATTTTGCCTACCCCTAGCCGCAGGGGTGAGGACTCTTCTGAGTTCCATGCCCTGTGCCGGAAACAGGGTAAGGGTCAGAGGTCACGCGAAGCCCTGTACACGTCTGTGAAAGCGGATAAAGCAGCGTGTGGGGACGTGTCCCCGGCGCCACTCCTTTCATTTCACTGAGAGCGGAGGCAGAGCTTCGGAGCTCCCCTGGACGGGGTGGAGGGGTCTGTGAGGGAGGGGTGGGCTCTTATCTCCCAGATAACCCTGCAGTCAGCTAGGACCAAGGAGAGAGGGGTGTCAGGTGGGAGGCCTGTGCACACTTCACACATAATTGGAGCCAATCTTCTATCGCTGGAAAAGGCAGACAGATAACACTGACTGGAGCCTGCATTGTGCAGGAAGGAATAATGGGGCCCGCCCCGAGGCCCTGCGCGCTCTACCTTATACCCAAACGCCGGCAGACGCAAACGACGTCAATAAATCCTTTCAGCACCGTTTGCAGTTTTAGCTCGTCATACACAGCTAGGTGAGCGAAGTCTCACCCGACAAGCAGCTATTCCCGGTTCTTCCCGTGCTTGGGGCCAACACAAACATGCCCAATGCGGCTCACTAAATCCTGGCCTGTAGCGGCACACACCTTTCCAGTGGTACACACGTACACTCTGCCAAGAGACAGGTGCTGCAGTTCTAAGACTGGTGCCTACACACGCCCTTGCCAATGCCTCTCACTCCGAGGGTTCTGGACAGCTGCAGCTCTGCCAGCCTCCTTGCTGAACCAATAATTCTCTGTCCAGGGTTAGACGGGTAGGCAGGGCCACTGGATTTATGTGTTTGTGCGACCGCAGCGATTTTAGCATAATTACAGATTTGTCGCATTTGCCACATAATCCATCATCTGCCGCATAATTTGCACGTATAAACAAACTAAATGTTTCTAGCTGAAATGGTTTTAAAGATACTAACAGTGCAGCAACGCGTTGCTGCGCGTTGAAAGGCCCTTTGCAAAATTGGACTGGTCACCTTTTTGTTGCTTATTGGTGCAGCTGGGTATTAAAATGGTACTAACCAGGTGCAAAAACTGCCCAGTGTTATGAAGTTTAAAAATGTTGAAATAATGAAGTAACATTATTACAAAATGTGCAGCATTATGCTGCAAAACTTACTTTTCCCTACTCTATAATTTACTAATCCCTGCTGCATATTTTGGTGCCCTCATGCCGCTTAATTCCTGGGGCCCTGTCTATAGGGCAATCTGGCAGTGCAAGAAGGGCAGGTCTGACAAGTCAGTGTGTGGGTAGGTTTTTGGCTGTTTGGGGGCCTGTTTTATGGTCTGATGGCCCGATTTGAACTGCCGATTTCCCTGATATTATCACAAACATTGCCTGCAGCAAGCACAAATGCACGCAGTCTCCCTTACCATGCAGAACATTTCTACAGCGTATTTTTGCACCTTCAAAAGTAACCTGATTTACAAATGAAGGCCACTTTTTAGCTGCCTGTTTTACTAATAGTGGTCACCTTTATTTTGGTGTCCAGGCCTAGTTTCTGTCCCAGACCGACCCTGCCTGTAGGACCCCAGCATTAGGGATGTTTGCACACTTTGACGTCTGATTTCCGCCTCCAGCGGAGTCAGTCCGCAGATCCTGCACAGGCCGGACCAGAAGGAGGAATGCGAGACCGACTCACCCCTGCTCTCCAGCAAAATTACCTGAGGGAAACTGAGGAGTCAAATATCTAACAAGCGTCGCAAAAGCTGAGCGCTCCCTCCACTATACTTTAACACGATTCCTCAGTCCTTCTCGAGGCTTAACAAGGGTCAGAGGTAGCCAGGGGCGCTGGCACTATCAATTGGAAGGAATGTGGTCTGCTGGGGTGATGTGATCAACGGGGTGGGGGTGGGGGGGGGGGGTTATGTCATGTTGTGTTATGCTATGTTGTGTTTCGACGGCGCACAGTCTGGTAGAGGTCTTGGCTGTCGGGTTGCCTTTCACACATTTCTGAGGTTTCCATCACAGCCAGGGATTTGTGTGTTAGGTTTGGTTGTGCACGCGCGAATGTATTCACCTGGTGCATGTGTTCGTTTGTAGGGCGGGGTAAGCATCACATAGCAGCGTAGCGCTGTGTTATGTTGCGGCTGTCATGCTATTGTGTTATTGATTGCATGGTATACTGTGGCAGCATGGTCCTCTTGAGGAGACAGGATAAAATGTTGGTACATGCGGAATGGTATTTCAGAGTAGTTTGGTGTGCGGTATGCGCTAGCACCGTGCTGTGGTGTATGTAGAAGGGTATTGTGTGGTAGGTAGCATGTTATAGCATGGTAAAGTATGACAGGAGGGAACTGTGAGTTGTGGTACACATGGATTGCCGTATAAACAACATAGTGGAACTCGTGAGTAGGAAACATAGCAAGTACTACGGTGCAGGTAGCATGCTATCGTGGTGTGTAGTAGCCCCCTGTCATGGTGTGGGTGGCAGAGCTCTGGTGTGGGTAGCATAGTACAGTGGTGTGGTAGTATATGGTGACGTTCCCTTGTCATAGGTAGCGTTATATTAGGATGCCACCTGCGCCCTGGTTCTCTAGTGTATTACTAGCATTAGAAGGGATTTTGATTTGATGAACTCCTGATTAGTCAAGGCGCTATACAAAAAATGTACACACCACTGAATTTACAGAATCTGTGATGCTGACTTTGTCGGGCCAAACCCAAGCGAATAGAAGTGATTAGACCCTTCGTGCTGCATACAAAAGGTAAACTGCAGCTTCATGTATTTACAGACTCCTTGTGCAGCCATGCAACACCAGTGACGCAGTGTGAATGAAACTACCTCAGTCAAAATCCCTTATGAGGAGCTCGGGTTTTCGTGTGTCCTGGTGCAGAGACCACACTTACCACATATATTCTCTTCTTAGCCCCCTCCGGTCATGGAAACTGAGCTGCATGAACGAGACAGGAGCTCAAACTGAGTTACCTGAGTGCAGGATTCCAGCTGTCTTGTAAGCCCCCCCCCCCCCATCCTCTGATGCAGATGTTCTTCCCACACCCAAGAAATGCTGCCGTTCCCCTCCAACTCCCCCACCCCAAACTCCGCGTCAATAGCTATTGAACAGAATAATATCCGGGAACAAATAAAACACTGAAGTATACGCGGTCTCCAGCCAACCTGTCGGCACACGCCTGTCAAACCATGAGCAGAGCGAACAAAAAGGCCCGCACTGCTCCCATTACTGCGGGTTTTATTGCTACACGCCAGGCCCGGAGGCGGAGGAGGCGAGGAGGGGGGGCAGGAAAAGCAACCTCAGAACAATGAAGGGGCACTGAGAGCACTGCACCCTTCCATGCATTTTGTGTAAACGTGCGGCACCTTTTTTCATTTGCAATTGCATTTGCTTTTTTCATTTCCAGTTTTGCAAAATAAAAATTCTTTTTTTCATTCTTCCTGTAGTCTGCTACCTCGTCTGTTTTTCGTTTACTTGAAACTTTCGAACATGCGCGTTTTTATATCCTTTGAACGTGATTATTTTCTCTAATAGAACACAACGAATCCAAAAATGACTCGTGGAACCCAGGGTTCCAATTTGCTGCAGGTTTGTGCGGGAGCTTGCGCGGGGAAATTAGCGCCAGTTTATCAGCTTTCTGGCGCTAGTTCAGTCCCAATATCGTTTTGGCATCTGTGCGGTTGAATTTGTGTAGGAGCTTGTGCTGGACATTGTACCACGATTACAACACCTATCCTAGATAGCTGGGTTACCGCTGCGCCATAATGCAAGGCACGAGTGCCGGCAAAGACATAATCGGACGGCAACTGTTGGTAAATTTGGCGCTACACAGGTTTCTATAGTGCAACGCAGCGCTGCAATTTTTCATAGACCGCTCCGTTTGCGTGGAAGACAGAAAATCTGGGCCAGGTTATTGTACTTGCATATTTGTGTCATAATTCTATGCTCTAAATTATATACTTTTTGTTCCACCAAGTTTTCATATTGCTGGCCTTTTTTATGCTTGATGGCATTGTGAAGAACCATGCTGATTTATTCTTCAGAACCATTTTTTATTTGTGTGCAGCAAGGAGACCAGACACACAATTTGTGATAAAAGTGACCATTCTCACAACTGAAATCCCAAAGTGATAAACTTTATAAAATATATCTGAAAAGTGTTTCAAAGACATTTGTGAATGCTGCAAAAAAAAAAAAAAAAAATGAAATAGCGTTGCAATTTTGCAAATCCCTAGCTCAATGCTAGCCACCTCCTGGGTTGTCTACTGCTGAGATCCATCCATAGATGAGTATGTTATGACAGGCTTAAGAATAAATGAGGAAAAAAGATGGTGGTGTGCATAGGAAAGAATAAGGTCTAAAATGTACAACCCCAGGCAGCATCCTTCAGGTCTCTGCGGCACCACCCATCTAACAACACCTATTCAAGTACTATAGGCAATAATACAGACATAGCCAACCTCTATCCAACAACATCCAGCCAAAGCATCTTTACAACACTACTTCAACATTTCTTCAAAGACGTCAGTTCAATAGGTTCTATCTGACAACACCAATCCAACACCCATCTAACCTCTGTGCGGAAAACACCGAAGCAATACCTATCCTAAAGCCTCCATAAAACATTCAGCCAAAACACCCACACAACATCACTTCAAAGACATCAATCCAACAACATCTATCTGACAGCACTCTTCCAACACCCATGGAACGTCTGTGAGAAAAACTCAGAAACAATAACTATCCAAATCCTCCATACAGCACCCAGTCAACAGCATCACTTCAAAGCTGCTAAAGGCATCCATCTGACAACTAGCACCCATAGAACGTCCATGCGAAAACACCGAAACATTAACTATTCAAATACCACCATACAATATTTAGCCGAAACATCCAAAACTCCAATACAACATCACTTCAAAGACAACAAACAACATCCACCTGACAACACCCATAGAACGTCTGTGCAATAAACACCAACATAAATACCTATCTAAAAACCTCCATTCAATATCCAGCCAAAGCATCCATACAACATCACTTCAAAGATGAGAGTCACACAAAATCCATCTGACAGCACCCATCCAACATCCATAGAACATCAGTGCAAAAACAACGAACAAACACCTATCTGAAAACATCCACACATCTTGCCAAAGCATCTATACAACATTACTTCAAATACTTCACCCCAACAACACCCGATACACCTATCCAACATCCATAGAATGTTCGTGCAAAAAACACCGAACACCTATCCAAAAGCATCCATACAATATTCAGCCAACATTCAGCCAAATGATCCATACAACAACATTACTTCAAACACCCAATCAAACTGCATCCATCTAGTACATAAATTCCTTCCAACAATACAAACCCGCTCAATTTTTATAAGTAACGTTGCAACAGAAACCACAATTAATATAAATAGTTTTGACAGCTAAACAGACAATGTCTAACAGGAAAAAAAATGGCACGAATGGGGATATAATCTTGCAAAAGTAACGAGATGCCTTACGGAAGAAAGTAAACAAATACGTAAGTCTAGAAAATATGGTGAATAGAATGTAACTGGAATTTGCAAAAACATTAAAAAGTAGCAACTCAATGTTTTAATGAAAAGTTCAGTTTTAAGAGACATCAAAAGAGGATTCTTGATCAGTTGCGTATTGGTTGAAATAGGGTGTTAGGATGCAGTCTTCAGAGGATGGCCATTAACAGTGCAGCTTCTCAGTTCCCCTCTTTTGTCGACTTCGGTAAGAGAAGAGACTGAGTCAGCCTAGCGAAATTTACACTTGTGAACTGCAAGTTACACTTTGATATCATCAGTAGGTGCAGTCACTGATGAGCTGCGTCCTCGTTACTTTATCTGATCCCGGATTCCTTCCCGGCCCTCTGCAGGTACTAGCGAGAGTATTGTTCCTTGGATGAAAGGAAGCAGCCCTTATTCTGGGCCAGAGTGAGTGAGGAGAAGATGCTCGGGGGGGGGGGGGGGGGGGGGGGGGGGGGGAACCCGGAGGTGGAAGCCGTGATATTTACAGGGCCACTTAAAATTATACAACAGAGGAGGACTAAATGAAGAGGGAGGGTGGGCTATATTATGCGAAAAGAAAAGGCAAAATATGCAACATTACGCGCACATTTTGAAGCAGTATTCCTTCACTATTGTGCCGTTTCTACGCGTGTTAACACTGTATTATTTCAATGCTGTATCAGTTTCACATAGAAATACCACAATTAATAACTGAAAGGAGACCTCCCCTGCACATCAAAAGGCCTGCCACTGCATGGTGATGTCTTTTAGTAACTTTTGATCCGTTTTAACTACTAACATTTTTTCCCTTTAAAATCTTCAAATTAGGTAAACTAAATACATAAATAAATACGTGGAAGATGATGGGTTATGTGGCAAATGTTACAAATTCATCATTGTGTGGAAAATGCAGCGGCCACAGAATCACACAATTCCAGTATCCCTGGCTGTTTAGCATACATGCTCAGGAAGGCTCACCCGCACAGGGCCTCTTAAGCCCGCAGTGTTGCGAGTGTGGATCAGGGCCCAGTAGACCACGGCACACGCTTCTGGGCACCAGACACTGCTGATAAGAGTAGAAAGGTTGGTTGCCGCGGGAAGCATTTTTGTTCAGAATCTGGCAGAAACAATGGGCATTTTGTTTGAACATGTGCTGCACTTGTGTGGAGGGCAGAAATACTAATGCACAAGGCAGGGGCGGATCTCCGAAGTGTCCCTCTTGGGAGAACGCTTGAGGGGCGAGGCGGGAGTAAGGTGTCTTTCAATCTAATCACTGAAGTCTGGGGCAGTCTCTTTATCGCTGTGCCACTCTACTGAGCCAACTCGTCCTTGATGTGGCGGGTCCTGTGTCCCCATGCCTGTCCTCTGAGCAGCCCCAGAGGCGTCTCGACATATATGATGAGGCAGTCACCTCAGTTCAACAATCTTGGAGACAACATTCTGTGCATCACTTAGGCCACCCATTCTCTGAGCCCCCCAGCCCTAGAGGTGGCATTCCCATTATGTATGAGACAATCTCCAGAGTTCAACAGTCCTTGGGGTGACGGTCAGTGTATCCCTTGTACCAGTCCCCTGAGCCTATCAAGTGCTGGAGGTGAAAGGATCTGCGGTTCCTGTGCCAGTTCCCTGACCCCCTCCCAGTTTGTAATGGGAGAGGTCCTGTATACAAGAGCATGAGTCCTGATCTGAGCTAGCCTGGTGACAGGATCTGTGTCCCTGTGCCACTCGCCTGGCCCCCTCCCAGTCTGGGAGAGGTGAAAGGCTCTGCATCTCGGAGCATGTCCTGACCTAAGCCGGCTCTGGAGGTGTCAAGATCAAATCCTCTAACCCTTCTCCCAGTCTGAGAAGTGAGAGGCTCTGCATCCTGGAGCACGCCCTGACCCGAACCAGCCCTGGAGGCGACGGGTTCCGTGTTCCACAGGCAATGACTGAAGCCACACAGCCCGCTGGATGGAGTACCCTGCACCGCCGTTTCGGTGCTCCCAGTCGGTTATTGCTTCAAAGAGCTTCAGTGTCACAGTTACCAAGGTAATAAAATGCCAAGCTTGGTTCGTGTTCAGTCTTTCAGTCAGGCAGACATACCTTTGAAAGTCATCCCTTACTTTGTGCACGGGTCCCATAATAACACAAGCCACGCTCAGAGAGAGATTTAGTTGATGAAAGCAAACTACACATCCTAACCACACGACAAATTACAGGCCAGGCAACTCACCACAAACACCATTAACCACAAGAGAAGAAAATGCCCCACGTTAATGTCAGCAAAGTGCAGCTTTATCCTCAGCTATGTGCTTGTTTCAAGTGTAGGGAGGAAAGTCTTCACTTGGCTCAGGGGGCCGTTGCCGCCCTTCTGTCCGATTTCTTTCTGGCCTTTTGTAATTTACCCCAGTGAGCTCGACTATCTGTGATTTCTCTGGAGGTGCTCCGCCTTCTCTTCCATTCTGCAGCAAATGACCAGGCTCTGCTGGCCAGGGTTGCACCTGATCCATAATCCAGCGAGGCTTCTGCTCTCCATACAGGTTATAGGGAGTATAATGGCTGGTAGCAATGGCTCTAGGGTCAGAGGCTCTGACTATTTACAGGAACAACACGCATTTGCAATGCAATGGGTCTCGTGTTTGCTCGAGTTTGAGCTATTAGCGCTGTAGATTCCTAACTGGAGTTTTCTTGCCACATAAATTGAAAATGAAAAGTAAAACAGTTGACATAAGTGAGCCGATTCAAAGCGCCACGGCCTCTATGAGGGCAAAGGAGAGACTTAAAGGTAAAAAGAAGTGTGCACGCAGTCAAACGTATCAGCAAACGTACAGTTATCCATGTAACAGGGTCCATGGCCAAGGCGGTAACAAAACTGCCCGAAGGAGGGACAAACATAAAGTATTACCAATGATAACAAATTATTTTTAACAGGCAAGCCCATAAATGAGTGATAGTGATGGGCGTGCAGTGGGCGTGGCATAGCACGTCACAGCACTTGCACGCTCGACCTAAAAATTTTGTTAGCTGCATACTGTGAATAAGATCTTTTCAGACCCTGGTTGGTTCATATGTAGTTTTATGATTTTTATGTAAGTCCTATTATTTTAGAAGGGGTGCTTGAAGTCACAGTATGTTGGCATATTCAAGTTGGAAGTGTATTAGAGGGACTGTAGCTTGAGCTTAACCAGGGAAGCAAAGATATGGGAAAATGTACAGGAGGCATGTCATCACACAGAAGCTTCTCTTGGAGATTTGATTGAATGTGGCATAATATAGAGACTGAAGTCAACAATTGTTGTCAATTAGTGCTATTTGCTTCAGAACTGACCTTTCAATGAATTTGACTTAAAATGGGGCAATAGCTACCAGTCAGTGGGTAGAAGAGTAGGTTGAAACAGGGCAATGTTTTCTTGGAGTAGGTTATATATCAGCCTTCTTGAGTCCACTTGAGAATGCTCTGGTTACTAAGGAGTGATTGATGATGGCTCTGGGTGGGATGGCAGCAACGTTTTTGAGAAGAATGTCCTTAATTATATGAAAAGGGCATGAGTCATCTCGGGCAAAGGATGTGCCACAGGCTTTTGTGGTATATGTGAAGTCTTTTAGGGTAAACAGACAAGTAGCTTTGGGTCTTCATTTATTTTATGGATTATAAGAGTTGTGGGGAAGGTGCAAGGTGGGTTCTTCTCTATTTTAGGTCTGTGACAGATAGCTTTAGCTGTCATATGGGTACCTATTGTTTTCAACACATTGCATGTACTGAGTGTGGTCTTTGGGCCTGCTCCTTGCTTACAATTTGTAGGATTTGTTGTACATCCCAGGAGTCTGCTTTTGATTTGATGGCTTTCTTCCCTATTCTTGTGCGCATGAAGTCTATGAAGATTTCAATTTCACTGTGTTTTGATTGGATGATGTTTAATTTACTGCTGACATCAGACCTTGCAATGCAATGCATAGAAGGGACTATTGCCCCTCCCCCTTTCTCTCTCCCTCTTCTCCTCTTCATCCTCAATACTCTCCCTTCCCTTCTCTCCCCTTCCACTTGGTCACCCCTTATCCAGCATCCTACTGATGACTACCCCCCTTTTGTAATTTACACACCAACCGCCATGCAGTTGAGGAGTGGATCATCTTAAAATGCTTTTCTGAGTATTCCTAGATGGCCGTCCACAAGTGTCCATAAACATACATGTGCGGTGGGTATCTAGGAATAGGTTTTGTTTTATTTTAACAAATCCCATCCAAAGATTGCTGCCTCAGATGTGTGTCCACAGCAGCTGTCTTCAAACAATATTTGTTAAAATAAAATGCATTCAAATATGGCTGACCTCATGCCTGCGCATTCACGGTGAGCATATTTTAATGCACTTTGTTATGTTTCACAAACCTGTTCCAAGATAGTCACTGCAGAAGCTTACACACTCGTAGTGGCTAACTAAGACAAAAAAAAGCCCTGGAACAGTTAATAAGGTTCACAGTACAGACTATTGTTTTGCCAAAGCTTGTACCAATAAAGGTACGTTTCCAGGACTTTTGCAATGAAGGGATCAGCCATAGATTCGGATATATATTGTTCCTGAGATTCTGTCATATTTGAGCAAAGGCTTTTTGAATACATTAATCATTTTTCTGTCGCTCCAATGACCATAAAAGGGGTTCTGAGAAATGGCACGAGTCCAGGAGTCATTTTACTTTGACAGCTTCCTTATAGACTCTGGAATGGTACTAAAGTGCCAGTTTGTCTTCATTGCTGGAAAACATTTTTCCAAACTCTTTTGAAGCTTGTATTTGATATTGTGATTTTATTTCAGCAGTCTACCTGACTGGTAGACTCCCAAGGATTAATGGATGAGATGGGGTTGTGTTGTATATGTTCTTCAAAGACAGTTGAAATAATTAGATTTATTGAACTGTGGACATAACAACCTGCATACTGTTGTCTCTAAGCAAAGAGTAGTAAACACCTCACACATGTCCACATCTTTCCAGGTCCAGGACATTTCCCGGAACACCATCTGACCTCCCCTTATTCATGCATTTAGGCCACTTAATCTCCCCCTTGATTCAGTAGTTGCTCTTTGTGTAGATTTTAAGAGTAACATCTGTTGCACTAGCACAAAGGGGCATTTTCCAAGAGCAAGACTTTGCATGTTGTTTCTAATGCCAAATGTAAGACTCCAAAGAAGTCCTGCTTCCTGTGATTTGCCCTGGAAGAAGAAGAGTATATACTTCCTGTGTTTGGAGAAGATCTAGTCTTTGACCAGGAGGAGAAGAGCAAGGTCCACAGGAAGGAAGCTTGTTAGCAGGCAGGTCTTCCCGATAAAGCGAGCCTTCAGGGAGGCAGGAGGAGCATGCAGTGCAGCTGAGAGAACTGAATCAAACACATCTGCTTTTCAAGATTGGGCGGATCTGCTGAAGGCATGTGTGGTGTGCCGGCATTGTCATCACCCGCTGTCTACGATTCCTTACTCTGTGAGTCCGTATATCCACATTTTCATCCTGAGCTGTTGTTTGCCTTCACTGTAGATTTAACGGTAATGTGTCTTTGGCTGTGGTTAGTCACCCAACTCTGTAACTGTTGGAACCCTTCCTCTAGCCATAATAGCTCTGGATTTTTCATGGTTCAAACTTGTGGCTGGACCCTAGTCGAAAATTTCGATTTCCTCCTTCTGCCAGCTGGATGCCTGGAGTCCTGGAGTTCCATGAATGTCCATGCTAATCGAAAATCTGAATAGACGTTTTCAAGTTATGGTCCTTTAAGGTTTGGTCCTCCCAAGGCATCAGCTTTAGGAATTAAGGCTAGTTATAGAGCTAGCACATCCCTACTGCAAACACTGACTGAGAACAATTAGAGCTACTGGTCTCTTGTAAATTGTTCCTGAAATCCCTCGTCCATGTCAAGAGGTAAATGGATCCCTAGTGGTTCAGATCACTGACACGTCAAGAACATTGACTCTGTTGGACTTTGGACTAGCTTCTTTGCTATCTTCTCTTTCCTTTCTCAGTATGGCATCATGCAAGTCATACATTGAAGAAAAGTAAAATATTTACATAGCTACCAACAATCAACAAACAGAGGGATTTTCTAAAATGTAATGGTATTTAGAGATGGGCAAGCCAACACATCAACAGGGAGAGCCAAGACAGAGCCCAGCCAATGGTGTATGTTACTCCTTTAACATGTGAAAGTTCTGACACTGAGAAGTACTTATTAAAAGTGATGGTTTTTAAACATGTACCTTTAGTGAACTAAGAGGCAAGACAGTTGTCATTTAAGCTCTGTACGTGGCCCAGATTATTATAGAGCAACATTATAGTCTATTACTTAGAACACAATCCTTTTTTGTTCAACTGGTATTTTGAACTCATATTTGAAAGTGCTTTCATCCGCGATAAAGAAGAAAAAGAAGTTTGGTGAAATAAAGTATGTGACTAACATGACAGAATTATAACGCGGAAGCCACAATGTAACCAGGTTTTCTGGTTTCACTTTGTAAAACTCAGCAACTAAATAGGTATCTATTTGTATCTTATTTTTATCATAATGGTTTGTTTTTACGTTTTTTTGCCTTTTTCTGTAGTTTTTATATAGTGCAATCTTGACCCAAAGGTATTGGAGCGCTTTAGGTCAGCATCAGTTACATTACACAAGGTTACATTCATTATTTTTTGGCACTGGGAGATTAAGTGATTATCCCAGAATCACCTGTTGAACCACGCCGAGACTCAAACCTGGTTCACCTGTTCCAAAGTCTGCAGCTCTGCTCTTAACACCACTCCTTGGATAGAGGGAGGGTGACAGCCAGAAGCCACTTCAAAGCTCTGCTTGTTATAGGCTCGAGGTCCCAAAAGGACCACGATGTTAGCCAGGCTTCAGCCTCGAACCTGTCTCCAGCTGTCAGTGGCACACCCAGCTCTACTGCCAATGAGTTTGAAAGAGTACAACCTGCATACAGGGGGAGTAAAATTAGGTTGTGGGTGCCCACGGGTCAAAATATGCCACCCATTCTTATGATTCTCTGGCTTCAAAAAGGCCTAGGATCCTGGAATTCATGAATACATGGGCTACCAACTCCTTTCTCTAGGAGCTACTTAGGCCATGCGGCACACATAGACAAGCAATGCAGTTATCACAATCGAAAGTTGTGACATCATGCCCAGACCGCGATTGCAAGTAGCAAGAGGTAGCCTCTTTATAAGGCAGGGCAATCTTGACCTCATTCTTTCTCACCTGTAATTCACCATGAAGTTGGGAGGATGAAGGACCTTATAGCCTTAGTTGCCCTTTTGGCGGTAAAACGAAAATATGTCATCAGTCAGCCAACAAAAAAATTGTGCAAAATCAACATGTGCTAGCGCTGAGGTTCTTGCTCTACATTTTCCTTCTGTGTGAGTTTCCCCAAAGGAGTGGGGGAGTTGAGGGTTTGAGGCTCCATATATCTATCATATGTCTCTAGGTTCTGATCTTGCTACTATGTTTATTGACCACTGGTCCTAAGTATTGTGCAAAAACGAATACTCTCCATTTCAACCTGCTCATAATGTAAATATTATTTTGTATTTTTCACTTATTTAGGTGTGTGTATCCTATCGAGGTAATTAAAGATGTGTTGGAAAAGTTGCTACAGATGGTATTTTTCACGTTGTGTGCTCTGTTTATGGTTGTTTCTTGTATTTGAGTAAATACATGTAATAATCCACATTTTAGTTATTTAAAGCATCGCACACTCAGTTGAGTTTGAGGGGACGAGGACCTTAAATTGGGCACTTACTAGCTTACTCTTCTACATCATTGTCCACTACCAAAATCATGTTAACCCAGTCCTGGATGAAAGAAGAGATGTCATGTATTATGAACCATGTAGTGAGGAAACAAGGGGCAGATTTATGACATTAGTACAGCAATCAAAGTTTCTGCCCTGTGTAGCATGAGAGGGAGGGGCGCTACTAAGATGGGAAGCAACCGCTGTCTTCCTTACACTCACACACTTTCAGATTGCCTTGTGCCATACACTAAGACCTTCGCACCATAGCTAAAGGGTGGGTGTGTGACACACTTTAAAGCATTTCTCACTTTGTACATGTTCGGTGCAGTGCAGCACACAAAGTTTAAAAAGTTTCGAGAAAAATAATTGTTTTTCCGACTTGCTCAAGGATTTTTCGACCCCAAGTGCTGTCTATCACGTTTACTAGATAGGGCTTTGTGTCAAAACCCATGGTTCATGGAAGTGCCAAGTATCTCTCATGGGATGCACCCTTGACACAAAGTAGCACAAAGCACTACTTTGCCTAAAAGCAACCTTCCTGCAGGAAAAAAAAGCGTTGTACTGGAAAGTAGATGGAAAAACAACTCCGCACCAGTTTGTGTCTCTTTTGGTGACTTTGCACTGGTGCAAAGTTTTGATAAATATGGCCCAGAATGTGCACCTGAACCACTTCAGATGGAGTCTGGAAAATGCAATTCCAATATGGAAACAGTTTTACAGAACAACAATTTGGGATTATTCAACGTCTACCCTTTGACTTTGCAGTTAGGAAATTGACGTTCTTTCGTTAGACCAAAAAATATCAATATGAAGGGAGCAGGATGTAACCCGTGTGTTTTCAAACGTTATTCATTTTGGGCAGTTGGCTTGGAGACTCATTTTTAACCAGTTCCCATACACAAAGTCATGCAACGTCTGATCTGGGACCTCGAAGTGTGACTCATGTGTCATCGGACTCTTGTTCAAAGCTATCACTTACATAGCCATTCAATTAGATTTAAGTCTCCCAAAACCGATTTATTTCAACCAAATGCATTACAAGGTTGCCAGTGCAGATTTTGTTTTAATAAACCTTGAAGAAGCCAAAAGGTCTGACTTTGTCACATAGGATTTGTATGCGTCATATGTGTGTCATGTGCTTAGTAAAGGCAGACTGCAGACACTGCACTACTGCCTTAATGGTCTTACTGTAGACACGTAACAAGGCCATATCAACTGCACTGTTAATACCATGGACTTAGTGCAGCCAGGCCTGCCATCGGTACTGTAAACACTGTTTGTTTCCTGTACATTTCTACAGACACGTACAAAAGCACACTGTAAATTCTGCATGTACTTAGGGCAGCCCCACGGAAGCAGACAGTAAACACTGCATAATGTATTGCACAACTGCACTATTAAATATAGACACCATATATATAGACGTGGCATATTGAAAGGTAAGTGCACATAGGGATAGATAGGTTTTCTAGTCCTAACTACACACCTACTTACCTTGAAGATCTTTGTACAGCGTAGGTACTTATGTGTAGAAATCAGAATAGAACATCTAGAATTGCTTACCTGTCAATATTGTATTTTCAATATTCGGTCCTCGGTATTCTGTCCCATCGATGTTGTTGATTAGATAGTTATTGGACACAAAATGCCACATGCGTAGCATTATTTGTATGTGACAACATACAGACGGGGGGATGTGGCCTGTAAAGACTTCTCGTTATGAGAAATGTATTGAAGTACTTCCTGTTATGACACTTAAATGACATCCTGTAAATCTCCCTCTTACTACAACCCATGACACTGTTTTAAAGATACTTGAAAATGGAAGCACAGAATTCCCTATAAAGTTAAACTGCCGATGTAGTTGCCGTGGCAACAGTTTTAAAATGTTTGAGAATGTCAGTTTTCGATACCAGCTGAAGTTGTGGTCGTTTGTGCCAACTCTGTTGTAAAACAGTCATGGTGTTTATTTTGCTTTAAAGTTGCTATAGTTTAACAGTTCAATGAAATAGGATGCTTACTTCCTTTTAAACCCACATTTCTTGTTCACAGCTTGTAATTTTCCTTCTGATTATTTGTTTAGAATACTGTTTTTCTCCTTTGTGTGGTGATTTATCAAGCGGGATGGGGTGGGATGTTAATCCTACATGCAATTTGTTGCCATCTTCAAGGAGTGGGAGTGTGTTGGAACGACACTCAAAACACAAAAGTTAGGAGACGTAAACAAAATAAACACAGGCCACCCTTCCCAATCAAAAAGGAATACAGTTTGTACCTGGATGCATAGAAACCTTTAAAATGTTTAATGTATGTGTACATTTATCATGTTCCCAAAACAAACAACTTAAAATCTTGTTAAAGTCCCAAAATCAACCACGGTCTACAGTAAGCTCCCAGATTATTTTCTAGTGTGGTAAAATAAAATCTCAAGGACCATATCCTTTCAAAGTTAGACTGTGGCTAAGGACATAGTGCCATTTGTATGTCTCCAGCCAGCACCAAAGGTGGGTGAAAAAAAGCTTGGCTTGCTTTTGTCCATTTATTTCTGCTTTCTGGCTTAGTCAATGCCCCACTCCCAAACCTCCCCTTTCATTAAGAGTTTCCCAAAGTGCTACTCCAGGAGGGACGGTGGGGGTTGGGAAGGAGAATAATGCTCTGGTCAACTATGAATGATCTTCAGACCTAATATTTCTGGCTGCAGAAACAACAGACCAGGCGCGGCTCACGGGATGGAAAAGGGGTGAGGCAGCACGGCACGTAGCAGGGAGGGTGGAAGGGACCCCAAACAAATAAGAAAATAAAAAATAAAACGGACCTTTTCCCGCACCGTGCCATCTGCTCTGCTCCGTTGCTGCAGGCACAGGCCCCCAGCCTGCCCTGCGGCCAATCCTGACGCTGCTCAAAGCAGCGTTAAGATTGGCTGGTAGCGTCCATCCTGGGTGCTCCCAGGCAGACTGGAGCCTGTGCTTACTCTCTCCAGCCTGGCAAACACAGTGCTGAGCTGGAGAACGCACGGCATGCATGGGTGTTTGGACGGCCCCAAAATGCCGGTCAAACATTGATGCACTCTCCCTCAATTCGCATCACGCCCATGGCCCACCCACTTTTACAGTAAAAACATAATAAACTCAGTTTAATATGTTTTTACTTTAGAAAGTTTTTCAGCTCCTGCTGCTGGCGGGGGGGGGGGGGGGGCACGTGGCACTCCTCCACCCTAGCAGAGGAGCCGCCCCTGCAACAGGTCTAGTTTCACTGAGCTCGGGTGGAGAGGGGCAGGAAGTCGCAGGCATAGGCATAACTTGGCACCAGCCCACCTCCTCTAGCATCATGGGGGATAAATCAGTCCTCCCCTTATAGAAGCCACAGCCTTCCTGGCCCTCAAATGCCAGCCCAACCTCCCCTTCCCGTTTCTGCACCAGCTCCCTCGCAGATATTTTTCGTCTTCTTAGAGCAGATGGTAAGTATTAGAATTTAGTTCCCAGGAACTAGGCTTTCTACCTCTTCAGCTCTGCTCAGGTGCACCGTATTTCATACGTCCTCTTCATTGCACCCCTAGAGCTCCAGATACCATTGCATTTTGTCTCTAGTGGGTACTTTCAGCTATTTAATGCAAGTTGCACATCTTCAGTATTTGCACAAACTCTTGTCTCCTCAGTAACATGGAGCAGAATTTCATACTTCTTTTCTAGGGCCTTGCATTTTTACTTACAACACAAATTTAACACAATCTGCTGCCAGAAGAAGGCCCACCACTCCTAGGTATAGTCGTGGTAATGTTCTCCAGCACTTGCATGATGATGCCAAGAGACGTCTACCGACACTACAAAAAGCACTAGGACGATGCAATACATGGGTCACCTTAAGTTATCTCCGTCAGACAGGACTTTTCCCCAGAACTTCAGTCTATGATCAAACGTGTGCCAGCAGGTGGAGAACTATCCTACAGCAGATATGGGGACAGCAAGCAAACTGTTGTGTGTGTTTCCAAAAACATGTAAACTGACTTTCTCTGGCCTGTGGAGTTGTTCAGGAAATGGGTGTGGCATACAGAAGCAGAAAAGTCAATAGACTATTCACCTTCATGCTAAGGGGGAGCTAAAATTATAGTTATCTCTGCTTACTTTTCATTGCAAGCCCATGGACAAACTAGCTTGGGAGATGATACTCCCTCATGGTGATACACTTACTGCTCACACAACCCTGGTTTGCTTCTAATCTAAATATAGGCCATCCTAAGGTTAACTCCGATGCAATAACTGGACTGGTCACAGGAGGACAGCCACAATGTGGATTTAAAGACCAGGATGCCTAGTTGTGCTGGATTGTTAATGACTCTTGGAGCCGCCCAGGTACACTAAGCACGAGGTCACCACACATAGACTCAGCGGTGAAAATGAAGGCTGTACACACATGCGTGAGCCAAGGTCAGGTTTCTTTGCATTCTAAACATAACACTTTATTTTCTAAGATTTCACCATCCATTAGGGGCCACAATATGCGACTCAGCTCCCCAGAAATTCAGACAGAGGGAAGCCTGTGCCATACATAGCTGACTTCAGTGAGTTGGAGCTAACGTTATTAGCAATTTCTCAAGCGTCACAAGTTAAAGGTCCCAGAAATAGGACAGATGCCAAAGTTATATGATGAGATATATTAAAGAAAGTTTGAAAGCATGTTTTCTTTAATAATAATAAAAATAACAGTGCAACTAATAATACTACTATTACATTTTAAATTGTGTTCTGTACTACACTTTAGTTATTTCTAAGCAATGTAGACAAATGTTTATTGCTAGTTTTTTCAATATTTAAAGTATTTAAAGCAGTCAGACATTTTCTCAATCAGTGCTTGATGTCCTCATTTTTTGTTCTTTATCTGTTGAAAGTCTTGGCAGAGGACAAGTGTCATGTGCTTTAGAAAAGGTCTTAAATTCATGCGCACAAGTGAAGGTTTATCGTACAAGTGAAGGTTTATCGTCAGTGAGTCCCTATGAATTACCTTATTTAATTCCTCCATTTGCAGGGTAAGAACACTAGAGTTCTATTAGGATTTGTGTAGTCTGTATGTTAGTTATATGACAGCTGTAGCTGATACAAGTGGTGATGTGCAGACCGTTAACCTTGAAGAAATGACTTGCACCCAAGACTGTAAGTATTAACTTTGTCTACTGTCAGTTGAGTAGTCAGGAAATACGAACGCCTGTTCGAACCGCTAACCAAGAAAAGTGATTGGCCCTGTTTGGCCACTCTCAACTATAAGGGTTTTTAACCATATGATATTTGTCATCGAAGGCAAATAATGAATAAGTGAACTGCCTGAGCTGAGACCAGGATCTAGACATATGCTTAATGCCTTGTAAAAAAATGTATCTTAATCAGGGCCCTCACCAGAGTAATCAAGTCATCTAATACAGACAATGACACCGTTTTGTCGGATCTTTAATTCAGCTGCTACCCTAAATAAGGCTTGAGAAGGTTGCTAACACACGCTCCAAACCGTCTTTGTTATTCTAATTCCTGGACAACAAAGTGACTCACCTACTTCAGGTAAAGTATGAAATCCTTACCTCTAGCAGCTAATCTTGGATATCTGAACATGACAACCGATTTAAATGGATTACTTCAATCGACATTCTTTAAAACTGGGCTAAGCTCTTAGCAGACTCATGTGAATGGCCAAACTCACATTTAATAATAATCTTATTTCCTATAAAATATTACCCATTTTCTGCTGAGTCTCTTAATCAATCTTCTACCCTGTTGTACTTTAGGTCAAAATTCGGCTTGTGAAGTGTTTTCATGGAATCACAAACCTCCCCAAGGAAAGCTATGAAAACAGGGTAAAGTCTCTTGATAATAGAGTAGACACAGCCGTCTCAAGGTCTCTACAGAACAAACTTGGAAGGTATTCCTTCACCTGAACTAGTGTACCCTTATAGAAAAATCTAATTTGGGAGAATCCTGAATGGTTGGTAGCTGACAGGGGACCACGGAGTGATTATGCAAAGTTAGGCGAAAACGTATAAAAGTGGGTTATCAAAACTCTACAGGGCTTTATGCTGACTGCAAACTCAGCATTTCATCCTTCTGAGACTGATAAAATAAGTACCATTGAGTTAATAAAATAGTAACGCAGATCATGATTACAGGACTTTGGAGCTGTGCGACAGTGGCAGTAAGAGCTTGATAATACCCATGATAACACTTGATTGTCCATGTTATTTGAAGGAAATGACCAAAATGTACCACGTCTGACCCTCTCAATGGCTAGCCACAGCTTGCAGAGATCCAACAAGACATGCCTTGGTACACCTCCCAGGACACCAGTGGACAGTGAGCCTTTAGGATCACAAGTATTGCACCACGCAAGAAACAGAGTTAAAAGCACTTAGTAAGAGAGAGGTTATTATTATCCGGCAAGTAAACAGAGTGTACAGTCATTAAGCGGCAAGCCATTACCCTGTACCTAGCGCCCAGCTCGCAACTGTAATTAGGACACGTGCTATTAACCTTTCAGTACTCACAACATACAAGCAGTCATTAGGTCCTGGGTTAGAGTCCCATCCAAACGTCTACACGACACTCCTAGGCCAGGCCATTGCCCCATGAAGCGTGCAGAGTTTGAAAAAACATTACTAGCCATGTCAATATTCCTTCGGTATATACAAACGACAGGACTTCCTTATAAATAGTGACTAACTCTTTCAACACACACTATGAAAAGAGGTCAATATTATTTAAGCTGTCGGGGAACATGGAAAATGCAATTAGTCATTAGAAGAAATAATATTGACCCTCAAGTACACTTAGCATAGCCTGAGACATTAGGATTTAAACCAGTGCCCTTCCAATATGACGAGAGTATTTATTGTACTGGGAGCCTATGGGAAGTGGGCATTGCCCTTCTAGCACACCCAAAGTACTGTACTAGTTGTTATTGTGAAATTATCTTTGCCCCCTCCCCCTAGAGTACATGCATATTAAATTGAATTAGGTGGAGAAAGGCACCAACACTTTAAGTATTTTAAGCATATGAGTACTCATTAGGAGGCTTGTATTTATTAGTTCTTCATCTGAAAGACAGGTATTGGCCCTACAAGTACAACAAGATTCCAAGGAGTCAGTCATTGACAGGTATTCTGGTACCCTCAGAATACAATCAGTTATTGACAGACAGATATTGCTTTTCCACCACATGCTCACATATGCCAAAGAATCATTGAGAAATGGATATTGACCATTCTGGAACTCCCAGAACCCAAACAAACATAAGGAGACTGAACTCAGCTCTCCCAAAACACCCGGAGTACAAGTACTATTTGACTCATGGGTACTGACCCTTCAAGTACACACAGAGCACAAGGATTGAGTGAGTTGTGGGTGGATAGTGTGGTATCCCTATTTATGCATGATACAAAGTTCTGTCACATAGTTGTTATCCCAGTGCGAAAGGAAGCAATGAGGCTAGGCTTACGAATGCTAGATGAGTGGCATATGAGAGGGATTTGTGAGGTCAGTAGAGTCCAGGAAGGAGTTGTGCACTCAGAACACCGATAATGGGAGGATCGGCAAAGGATGGGAACACATAAGGGGGTTGCCTAAGCTTCATGGGTGGGTTTGAAGGGGACAGATAATATCACTGGTGGTAGGCAGGGCAAGAGGGATGTCAGTGGGTCCAGGGAGGTGGGGGGGCACACAGAGAACTATAAAAAGAAGGGAAAGGAGCGGGCTGATTCTAGAAACCACTTGGAGTTGTGCTCAGGGTGGAATGCCTCACTAGCAGATTGTATCTTGGTTGAAAGGGCAGGTGTTTTTTGAGTCCAGAAGATAACATATCTGCAGCACTGTGTGCTGTTTCGAAAG
Organism: Pleurodeles waltl; assembly: GCF_031143425.1. Classification (NCBI taxonomy): domain Eukaryota; kingdom Metazoa; phylum Chordata; class Amphibia; order Caudata; family Salamandridae; genus Pleurodeles; species Pleurodeles waltl. The sequence goes on from NC_090446.1 coordinate 915,214,785, forward strand.
CTGCATCAGGAGAATTGTCCATTTCTGGACTGACAGTGGCCAGACACGTTGCCAAAACTGCTGCACAACAATAGAGAAAGACTAGTACGTTTCATAGATGAGAAACGAAAATAGTTCAAACAAATAGTCTCCTGAATGTTAGCATCAAAATCCATAAAGTGGATTTAAGTGCAGGGAGGTAGAGAGACCTCCGGCCTTAAAGTAAATATATAGAGCGCAAGAACTGTCCTGTTTGTGTGGACCCCGAGACCACAACATAAAGAGTGTGAACGATGCAAGTTGCGGAGCGATATCACCTTTTTTCAAAGTATGATTAGTCATCAAAAGGAACAACTTTGAAGAGCGCGTGGCGGAAAAGTATAAATCAATGCAAAAGGCAAGGGGAGAGAGTTCGTAGGCGGGACTGCGGCAATGAAGGGTTCGTGCGCCCTAAAACAACGAAAGGACTGGTCTGTTGCTCCCAGTCTGCCTACGTATATGTGTCAATCTGCGCGTGACATACAGAGGGATACCAAGTATGATGGTGTCACGATCCACATGACAATGCTACATGTGTGATGCTGTGCATGGCGTTCATCAAGTCACCCCAAGTCAAGTGTCGCACTGCCCCACACCGCAAGCTTGTCAATATGAAATTGTGCATGACGCACTGAGAAAGGCATATCACACATAAACTACCACACAAACCATTTCACTGAATGTCAACGCAACACACAAAATGCCCACAAGGCAAGCCATTGCACACAACACCGGGAAATACAACGTGCACACCAGTCATGTGCATGTCGCTTTGTACTTATGCTGAGGCTTGCAAACTAATCCTGAATCGTACATAAAGCAAACGCGCGTCATACACCCTGCAACCGCACATCACACAGTAAATGCACAGTGCGGGTAGTACAGAGTGAACGGCAGCACACAGATGCATTGCTCACATGCAGCCTGTACGTCGCTGTGCATAGGAACGAACATTCAGGCAGTGTTGCCAGCGCTCCCGACCCCACTGCCCCTCACAGCGGCACGTGCGCCCTCCGTACTCTCCTGTGCCTCCCTCTGCCCATGTTGTCCCGCTGTGATTCTGCACGCGCTATGTGCTCTTGCCCCTTACCGGCCCTGTACGCCCCCATCCCTGTACACAGTTTCCCGTGTCCGTGTCCTGTTGCCCCTCTCTCTGCCTCCTGTCGCCGTTCTACGCGTGTCCTGCTTATGCTCACATGATGTCCTGTGACCCCTCCGTGTGACCAGTTGTCCGTCTCAGGTTGTGTCCTGTTACTATTTTCCCTGTGGTCAGTTATGCCCTCTGCCCCTCCTCCTCGCCACCCGGGCTCTATTGCCCTTCTCCCCTCGTCCTGTGACCACATGGCGTGCCGTGTTGCCCTGTTCCCGGTGTCATGCTCTGTCACCCCTGCTCACCTGCTCTCTGGTTCTCTCTCTCTCCCAGGGCCCTGCCTCTCCGCTCTGGGTCTGTCTCAGATGCCCCCTGCCAGGGCCCTCTCTTTGACTCCTTCTGCCCTTTGAGCAGTGCCCCCGGCCCTGGGGCAGAAGGCTCCTTACCTGGCCGCAGCGCTCCTGTCGGACTCTATTCCCTGCCCGCCCGGGACATCTGTGCTGCCGGGGCCCCTCTGGCTCCCATCTCCGCCGCACGGCGAGGCGCCCCTCAGATGTGTCCTTCGGGGGGGTCTTCCAGGTGGGCAGGCGCCGGCTGAAGCGAAGCCCCGCTGGGGAGGTCCTGAGGAGGTGGCGAGGAGTCGTCTCCCGGCTCAGGTGAGGCACTGTGTGTGAGTGAGGCTCGGAGCCGGGAGGTGGGGCCAGGTGTGAGCGCTCCCCGCCTCTCCTGCTCACTGACGTCCTATCTACCGTCTCGCTCAGCCCGGCCTCTGTCTTCATCTGTCCACCGCCCTCGCGCTCTCCATTCCCACTCTTTCACTATGACTAGAGCTCCGCTCGCTTTTCGGCCTGAATAGCTCTCCTTGTTTCTCTTGCACTTTCTCCCGTCCCGACAACAGCTCCTACCCCCGCCCTCTGCCCCTCAACATCGCCCTATACCCCACCTTTCTCCCAATTGACAATGCCCTTCTCCTCACACTCTCTGTATAGTTATCTGTGTCTCACATTCGCTTCATGTCTTTTCTTTCTTTCTTCCTCTCGCTCTCGCCACCCTCACTCTGCATCTCTCTTGTCCAATTCTTCTTTCCCTCTTCTCCCTCTCTTTGTCTCTCTAGTCAAGCCATCTCTTGCCATCTCCACCTCTTTGTCTCTCTGCCTCCATCTCGCTAGCATGTTGTCTCTCTCTCCTTTTTTACTACCTTCTTTCTCTTACAACATCCATTCCCTCTTCCTCCATCTCTCTTCCCTTCTACCTCCCTTTTCCCTCTAACCGGCCTTTGCCTCTCTGTGTCCTACATGTGATTCTCTTTGGTTTTTTCAGGAACCCTCCATCTACCTCAGCAGTCACTCGCGTATTCCCTTCCCTAGCTCTCTCAGCCTCCATCTCCTTCCCACTTCAAGGTTTCTGACTGTCCATCCCTCTGTTACTGACGTCCTGAATGACACTCGTATCCATTTATCGCTCTCGCCTTCTGCCACGACTCTCTCTCTTTCTATGAGTGTGGAGTATATATCAAGGTGTTCTGCACACAACGCTAAGGTGAACGTCGAGTGGTTTGTGAACGTCGTCGGAAACCCGATATGACGATATCATACACCACATTTCACCTTAGCCGCTAAACATTGATATTTTACACGATACAGTGAGCAGTTTAGTATTTTAGGTGGATTTTCAACACTTTTGTATCAACTTCAGTTTACATTTTAGTATTTCTTTCCCGAGGTGACAGGCGTGTTTGTCAATGTTTTGGTATAGGAGTGAGTTCTTTAACGAATAGATAAAGTATTAGTATTTAAAACGTACTTTTCTATTAGTGTGTTATTAAATACAAAACAACGTTTTAGAAGAAACATTTTATTTTCTGGCGTGTTTTCCTGTTGTAGTGAAGTTTAACATAATTCATCTGTATATGTATTAATACTTAAGAAAGACGAGAAAAAATTTCACAGAGGTCTGCTTTCCTGAGCATTATTTTTATGTGATCAGACCTAAGGAAGCAATTAAATTAATTTTTTTAATCAAACTGGAGCAATGTACAAACGAAGAGAATGCAAACTGTAGTCAAGTACAAATGAAGAAAATGCAAACTGCAGCCACGCACAAATGGAGAAAGTGCAGATTCTAGCCATATTCAAACAGAGTGCAAACTGCAGCCTTGAGCAAATGCAGAGAGTGGAAACTGTAGCCATATACAAACAGAGTGCAAACTGCAGCCTTGAGCAAATGCAGAGAGTGGAAACTGTAGCCATATACAAACAGAGTGCAAACTGTAGCCTTGTGCATATGGGGTTCAAACTCTAGTCTTGTGCAAATGAAGGGTATGGAATCTAGTCATGTACAAATGAAGAGAGTGTAGATAGCAGCCCTTTGCAAATGAAGAGACTGCAAACTGCAGTCTTGTACCAGTGGAGAGAGTGCAGACAGCAGCCATGTGCAAATGGAGTACAAACTGTAGTTATGTGCAAAAGAAGACGATGGAAACTAGCCATGTACAAAAGAAGAGAGATCAGTTTGCAGCCATGTGCAAATGGAGAGAATGCACACTGCAGCCATGTACAAATGGAGAGAGTGCACACTGCAGCCTTGTGCAAATGGAGAGAATGCACACTGCAGCCATGTGCAAATGGAAAGCAGTGCACACTGCAGCCTTGTGCAAACGGAGAGAGTGCACACTGCAGCCTTGTGCAAACGGAGAGAGTGCACACTGCAGCCTTGTGCAAACGGAGAGAGTGCACACTGCAGCCTTGTCCATATGAAGATAATGCAAACTGCAGCCATGTACAAATAAAGAGAATGGGAACTGAATCCTTGCGCACTGTAGCCATGTACACTTGGAGAGAGTGCATCTGTTCTCCAAAGACTCCAGGGCTCCATAAATGTAGAGTGTACTTAAGGAGCCAGGGTAGCTGAATTCTGCCACGTCATCATTAAAGGGGGCTGGTGACTGAGTTGGTAGAATGTAGTTAATAGGTAGAAAAGGGAAAGTAAATCATAGAGACAAACCTCACATAGATCCCTGCTGAGAAGGTTCTGCATAACACCGTCCCACACAGGGGGACTGACTGTGTCAATCTGGCACTGAGTTCGAGCAGTCTGCAAGACACATATTCTAGTGTGGTCTTTAACATAACCTAGAGAACAGCTTTTGTGAGCCCAGTGTAGACAGCAAGAACGAAAAATGCTCATTTTGCAACAATTTCACTTCATGATTTTTTCTGGAAAGCTGTATTACTTGTAATCATGCCGTCTCCAGGGGCGTGGATTCGGGGGGGGGGGGGGGGGGGCTTGGGGAGTGGTGGTGTTTGGGTTGTCACCCCTCCTAATAAATGTATTTTCAGGAAAATAGTTGACAGTTGATTTCAGTCGCGGATGCTGAAGTGTGTGTCGGACTTCACAAGGAATATTTACATAAACAGACAAAAACGCACACACACTCTCTCCCTCTCTGCTTTGAAACTCTACAAAAATTTTGGTTATTTTACAAAATATTTATTTTTTTCTCACATAGTGCCACCTACTAATCCTCATTCGTCCTAATTCCCTCTGCCCCTCTAGGCACTCTCATGTGCCCTGATTGTCATCTAATGTGTTTTGACATTATGTGCCAGCGTGATTGATGGAAAATCTAAAGCTTACCCCCCACCCCAATCTTACTGACCAAGCTACTCCCCTCGCCATCTCTGTGAATTACGACTGATATTTCAAATGTAATACTCCTGTGAGATATAGGTTTTGAAACCACTGGGAGGTATTCTATAAAATGTGTGTCCCTCTCTCTCCATCGTTCTCTTTATCTCCTCCTGCCTCTATCTCGCTCCTTATATAGTCCTCCACCTCCCTTTTTCAGTTTCATCTGTCTATCCTCTCACTTCTTACCCTCACTTATTCCTATTCTTATTCCCTGTCCCTCTCTCTGCAACTCCTCTGCCTCTGTCACCCCTCACCCCCCCCCCCAGCCCCCCCCTAGGTGAGTGAATTACAGGCCTGCAAATGAGCCAAAACCGCAGAGCCTGAAAATGACAGAGCTTTACAATTCCATTCTTTACAGAAAACCCTAAAATCCAGGCTTTAAGCTGCTTGAACAGTCGAACTGCCTGGAAATGAAGCAAACATCACAAAGGTAATGGATGCAGCCGTATTCAGAGGCCCGATAAATACATTTCACGCATGTGTGATATATGCTAGCCACAAGTGTCTCTGAACCTTCTAGGGGAGAAATAAACTGGGGAATGCCTATCTATCAAAAAGTTCGCCATTCACCTAACTATATTATCAATACGAAACCTAAATATTTCAATATTCCTGAACATTAACAGTGATGACTTCATTATAGACAAGTACCTTGAGTGAAGGACTCTTTCACAGCATTCCAAATTTAGTGCATTCATCGATTCAGGTAGGGTTATATAGAAGATTGGAAAGAGCAAACAATGTATTGGGCTACATCCTTTAACAGCCCTGTCCTTTAGCGAACTTTAGCAAACATGACAAAAATCCACAGTAGGCAAATCAAGTTTTTGGGCACTGTGATGAAGATTCTGCATGAGACGTTAAACACATAGGCCATTAAAATATTGGCGAATAATATAGAAACTTGCTGTAAACTAACTCGCTGTTTTGTTCCATGAATATGCACATATCTAGAAATTCTGTTTATTCAGTCCCTTATACCAAGTTTTCCATGCTCCATCCAGCACCTTCTGACATACCAGGGTACCATGCACAATAAGAGACCCACATCCTGGTACAACCTTACTGAGAGGTCCTGCCACCCAGCATCTCCTATATCCCACAGGTCATGCACACTTCACAGCCCACTAGATTACTGTCTATCCCCAGGCATTAAAAATGTTTGGCGTTGCTAAACAAACACAGAGGACTGGGCACTTATTGTTGAAGGGACATAGGTGTACAGTTGCAATTAACAAGCATCAGCGGGTCAACATACATAAGCACTAGATGACTCTTTTGACTAGTGCCCTAACTCATATCAATAAAGAAGGCAAACAATGCATAGGAACACAAATTAATATTTGCCTACATTTATTGTTTTAAAAAGACTGAAGTAATTACCTGCATTGTTTGTTGGGAAATTAATTACTGCACGAAGGTTGATCTGCTTCTTGTACGTGTTTATACCTGTTTATCCTACAAGGCAGTCTACTAAAATTATTCACGTTCCAGGCGCAGGCTCCCCACTCTCTTAAGGAGCCAAAACATTACATTAACCTTTTTTGATAACACTATCCTCGATAAAATGGACATGCATGTTTGTCGGATGTTGTTGTGATTGGTTATGTAAGAATTATTTAGAAAGGGTCGAAATATGCCCGGAATGTTATTTACCTTTTAGATTTTATATGCAGAGACAAAGCAATTGTGTGATTATTGAGTGAATGTGAATTGAATGTTAATGGGGAAATGGATCTGGGTCTACTCAGTGAAACTGTGTAACTGTAGAATAGATAAGAAACATAAATCACGCCCGTATGTTTTTTCTACAAATATGAATATAGATGAAAATAAAGAGATACCAGTACTTGTGAAGATTGGTCTGTCCCATGTGAAGAATGTCAGAATAAGTTATTGTCAGTTCAGGTGGGACACATCCTTTATAGATATCCCTATGTTATTCCTAGACGTGCCTTCCACACAGGGGCAGAATAAAACCACCTTTCATGCTAAAATCCTGCTAGAGACACATCACTCATGCATCTGCTGGGAGCGATGTATAGGTGCAAAGTGTGTGCCACTGGGGTTCGTTCAGTAACAATGGCTTTGCTAATAATAACTTTTGTATTTTCACCAGTGCAAGACTTATAATGTTATTGTCACACTATACCGTTTAGTAACAAGCAAAATCAATTTTAAAGCTGAAGGCAGCATAGGTCAAAGTTCAAGGTATTGCAACAGCCCCTGGAAGGGTTAAAAAGTATCCAGGAAAGGATGACTCCAGTTGCCCTTAAGTCTTACAAACAAAGAGAATGTTAGCATTTGACATAAACCCCTTGTGTCTCTCTGTAGTGTCTCCTGTACCCCTTCCCCGTCACTGACTCACTCTGAAGCTAACAAGTGCCTAGAGGCAATACAGGGTGTGCTATATACATCTTAATTCACTGAGTTCTTTCCTGTCCTTTCAGTGATCACGGGACCAGAATCAGTGCCTACTCAGCTACCCACACACAGCTAGAATTCACTTACCAATCAGTAGTTGGGCACTTCAGAAGTGCAAGCAAATAATTTCACCTTTAAAGACACATTTGTCAAATGTGCAACAAGCAGGCGTGCTCTTTCCAAGTTCAAGCACCACACACATGACTGTTAATCACACACAAAGGGCCGCCATCGACACACAGCAGCATTGATGTCAACAGATCTAGATTAAGGCAGCAATAATGTAGCCAAGCCACAAAAAATGGTGGGACGCCACGGGGAATGGAATAGGAGAGCTGAGATATAATTTCACCTGATATAAAGCAGCATTACGTGTAATAAACCTGTTGTGTTGTCGATATGCCTGAACTAAGACAACATTGATGTAATTAAACATGAATAAAGGCATAAATACGGTAACCAAACATGCACATCGGCTGCTATTATATAATTAAACATGCAGCAACACTATCATTAAGCTACCATACCTGGAATAAAGCAGCAATAATGCCACTAATCCTCCAATAAGGTTGCAACAATGTAACCGAACAGGGTAACGGCTGGTAGAATACAAGCACGTGCAATTAAAATATAATTACATCACCACACCTGGAATAATGCTGCATTGATGTCACAACGTCTGGAGTTATGCTGAGGTGATGGGGCACGCATTGTGTAGGACTGTAATGTTGCCACTAAGCTTGGGAGAAGGCTGTTGCGATGTCATCAGAGTTGGATCTAGGATAAGACGTAAGTGATATCACCTAGTCTGGAATAAGGCTGCAGTGATGTCAGCAAGCACTGAACACGGCTGGAGTGATGTCTCCATATCTGACCATGGTATAAGGCTAAAGTGCTGTCAGCAAGGGTGACGAAAACCATCAGAAATGCTAGCAAACCTGGTACTAGGGTGCAGTGTTATAAATATGGCTGACAAAGGTACAGGGCATCCTGAATTAAGCGATTTTGCAGTTGCGGCATTTCCTCCAAATTGTGGATTTGTCACATATGCAATATAATCAGTCATCTGCTACATAATCTGTAGATTTTTGCAAAAAAACACTTTTTCTAGTTCAAACAGGTCAAAAGTTACCAGGCACTCAGTGAATCGTGTTGTGCTCAGTGGAAAGCCCTTCTGAAAGGTTGACCGGCCGCCCATCTGTTGCTTATTGCTGTATTTGGGTGTTAAATCAGTAATAATGGGGTAATTTGTGCAAATGACAAAATAACTAAGTATTGCTCCCACAAAATGTGCCCCATAACGCCGCATAATTAAGCTGAAGTGAGGCTCTGTATCAGTAAGAATGCTGTAGTGAGACAAGAGCATCTAAAACAGTGTTTGAAAAAGAATTAAAAGCTCTCTGGCCCTTTTCCGACTTTCTCCAGTCATTGTAAGTAACCGAGGCCTAACACGCTTCCCAATGGGTCAATTACGTGACAAATTGGTTCTTGACATCTTCCCACGTGAACAGGAATGGATGTAAGCAGAGGCAGGTGCTGCTATCCTAAACTTTACACTGAGTTTCCATTCTCAGGTCTTCGAACAATCCTGGCTTATGACTAGGGTGTCCCCGGACATACTGACCTGTCCTGTTGAAATATCGCCATAAAGGCCTGCTGCCTCCACAGAGAAAAATATATCTAATTAGCAATTCTACAGCTTCCATCATCCATCATGTGAACCAGAGATGCCAAGTACCTGCCCAGACATGTTCTGTGTGTGAATGAGGTGGGCTTCATGCTGGCCGAGGCCTATGAAGCCATGACTGGGGAGAGATTAGCAGGAGTTTGCTCGGGGCTGAAGGAATACTCTGCCCCCTGCAGAGGTGGGTGCCTGGGGGACATCTGCATAACCAAGGAGCGCCTGGAAGTCGCTAATTGTCTTTTCTCGTCATAAAAGGCATATCAAAGAGGTTGGGGGAAGATGAATTGGTTAGCGGGGGTCTTGCCAGAAGAACAGACCTGCTGGGCACGAATGCAAAGCCTTGAGACAATGTGGAAAATGGTTCACTTCCAAAAACAAAACAAACAACTCTACATCTAGGCGCTATGAACAGCAGCGAGCTGATCGAGATACTTCACATTATCATTGAAAGGAATTATTGCCAGTGTCCTGGAGTACACGTAAGGGGGAAGCAGCTTCAGAGTAAGAAACTAAGCAGATAGGAAACAGCGAAGACGGCCAAGAGCTTCCGGTTCACGTCAAATACTTTATTCAGCTGATTACTTTTGCATAAGGTACACGTTTATGTTCCAGCATATATTCTTTCCAGCGAAATCTGTAGTTTAACAACCCTCCACTTGGATCAGATACCCCTCACCTTCAGTAAATAGAAATGTAATATTCTAAAGCTCGTGATAGCCTACTTTCTCTCGCATGGAATCCCTGAAGTCCGAATACCCATCAACAACTTCCAAAAATACATTATTTTTAGTTTATTGATACAGTTAGAATACTTAAAGATTGAGCTGCATAAAAAACCTTATGGACACTATTGAGAAATGTGTGCTGAATTAACTAACTTTTTCCATATTATGAGTACTCTCGTTATGTTTGTACACATTAAGAAAAGAGATCATCTCCCTTTCTCCGGTGTGTACGGAGCTCTTTAGCTTTCTTTGCAGTGGACACCGACTGCCAGATAGAAGCACTAACACTTCAATTGCCAAACTGAGCACCGACTTTTTGCAAATTAAATCTGATTTTGCAAATTGACTTATGTACAAATAAGTCAGTTCACAAAATTACCATTTGGAGTGGGCCGCAATCCAAACTACCGTAGCAATATTAATGAGGTAGGTCGCAAATTGTGACTTACTCTGATTGGATGCCTTAATAGGAATGGTGGTATGCTACAGTCAAAAGACCACCATATCTGTGATCTCATTTAAACAAAGTACCTTTTTAATGCAGCATTTAAGAATTTTTTTTATAATTTTTTAAGTTTAAAGGTTGACAGTGGTCCCCTGACAGTTCCCATACACACTTTTATTTCTGTTCACAAAGAGAAAGGGGTCCCAAAGAGCCACCACCCCATTTGCGAGTGAGTTACCACCTCCTTTGAGGAGCTGGCACCCTATCAATGATTTGTGGTCAAAACTGCAGCTGCAAACCATTGATACCTAGCTTTGCAAATCAGAGTGTGGAAGAGACACCCTAAACACTCCCCTTTTAAACTGCAATTTGTAATGCATTTCTAAACCTATTTTGCAATTTGGTAACCAGCTACCGGACACAAAATGGGTTTAGTACATTTATTAAAACCATTGAGTGGTCCAAAACCCTGTAAATTAGTGAATGGCAGGCTTTGTGACTGGTAAAAGGCTTTGTACATCTGGCCATAGGTTCCTTGGCTTTTATTGACATTGGGCTTCAAGTTAATTAGGTTTTATTAATAGCAAGATTTGACTTTATTAGTTTGAAGCAATAGTCATCAGTGGATGTAACAGGGGGTTTCGACAGTGGAAGCAGATTTTGGGCTTTGTGAACAATGGGCAGAGTCAGATTGGGAAGGTGGGCAGTGGGCATTGGAAGATGGGCTGGTGCCTCATGGTCATCTGTGGGCTGCTTTTTTGAGGGCTTCAGTCAACCAGCCCACAGACCCTCACTGTCTTCCTGGCCCCATCAGATCACTGTAATGGGGGGTAGCATCACGAGCAGGTAGGCACTCAGAGGGCAGGGGCTTATGTTGGTGCTAGGACAATACGGTTCTGGCCTTAGCAGACTTCAGCTTGGGCCCTGTGGGGATGGCACAGACTCTCAGAAGTAGTGTTCCACTCCCCTACTGTGCTGTCAAATATTCACAGTAGTCACCCCCACCTCACTTGAGCCAGGCTGGGACCCGGGTGTTGCTCAGGACCCCAGGCCATCCACACCTCAACACCTTTGTGTCTGACCCAGCTCAACAGCAGTGCTTTTCTCCTGACCCCTTCCTGCCAGCCCACTACAAATAGGTCATGTTGGGCAGGGGGAGGAGGGAGTATCCAGGGGCCTCGCTGGGGGCCAGGTGTTGTCACCTAAAGTGTGTCTTAGACCTTGGTGGTGGAGGGGGTGGGGTTGCTTTTACATATGTCTCTCGGTAAGGCCACCTTTTCAAGAGAGAAAAATAGGACCTTAACAAGGATTCCCAGTGTCAGCTCAGAATCCTGTGATCATGGGCAAATCACTTAATCTCCCAAGTCCTAAAGTAAAAAAAAATGAATTTGATCTGGTGTAACTGGTGCACATGTAAATTGCTCCAGTGCCTTTGGACCGAGTTCATGCTATATAAAACTACACAGACACAAAATATCCAGCCAGATTCGGCAAAGGCCTAAGCATGATAATTAAAGAGGAATCTTTTAAACACCCACATTCATTTTTAACCAGGCTTTTCCGCCTTTGTCTGGTTTATCTATCAGTCATGGATAATTACAGAAGCTTTAGTACATATTTTCATACCAGCCTGAACACTAAAATACAGATCAGTTGGTAAAAATACGGCCAGATGGCAACCCTAGCCAGATCATGTGTTGTGGCCCTTGGGCAATTTTATTTTACCTCATCAGTCTGGCCAAACTGCAGTACTTCTAGTTTTCACAAATGTTATTGGCTTTATAAACTTTAAAATACTTAACTTAATAAACATATCACCAAAAACTAAATGAGTCTAACCAAATTGCATTCATGAACGGGATGATCCAGGAATGTGGGGCAACTTTTTTTTGGGAGTGCCCAGTGTAGGAGGCTGGCCTGGTTTGTAGTGGGTACCTAAGGTACTTACACCTTATACCAGGTCCAGTTATCCCTTATTAGTGAAATGTAGGCAGTGTCTAGCAGCTTAGGATGTCTAAGGGTAGCTGTAGCAGAGCAGCCAAGGCTGAACTAGGAGACGTACAAAGCTCTTGCAATACCACTATAGTCTCACAGTACTTATACACAATAAAAGACAATACTCAGTGTTACCAAAAATAAAGGTAATTTCTTTTAGTGACACAAGGCCAAAAATATCTTAGGGACAATACTCCTTCTGGAGGTGAGTATTATACACAATATATACACTAGTAACCACAATCAGGTATCCACAGTCATAGAATAGTGCGAACAGTGAAAAGCTCAATAGAGTGCAATGGGCCTAGGGGCAACACAAACCATATACTAAAATAGTGGACTGCAAAAGTTGGATTCCCCCCTAGGGAAATGTAATGTGTAGAGGGGTGCTGGGAGTGTAAGAACACACCAATGGTAAGTAAAGGACCCCACCCCAGAGCAGAAGATAGCTGCAGGTTTCTGCTTGGTGCAAGAGATTTTCCACGACCAGTCATTGGATGCAGGCTGTTTGCATCGCTGGATTCTGCCAACAAGCCTTGGTTCACTCAAGAGCACGTTCTGCGTCAAAGAGGAGCTGCCTGGACCCAGGAAGGACCTGGGGGTCTCAACTCAGACTGAGGAGACAGAGGGGGCTCTCAGCACTTCAGAGAGCTCTCAGAGGACCAGGCAGCACCCACGGGAGTCCCAGGACACGGGACAAAGGAGTTGCAAATTACGGTCATTGCAGCAGTACACAGAAGGATCCTACACCGCCGGAGAACAACTCAGGGAGCTGAGTGCCACAGGATAGAGTGCTGTGGACCTGAGCTAGGCTGTGCAAGAAGAACTTTTGGAAGAAGTGCACAGAAGCCCAAGGAGCTGCAGCAGACACGATGCACAGGGGCTACTGTCTGGCTCAGGGATGCAAGCTCTTACCTCCACCAAATTTGTACAGCTGGACCTTTAGACAGTCAGGATCACTTTGGTCCATTGCCTGTGTTCCAGGTATCATGCACATCGACAGATGCTGAAGCAGGGAAGTGACTTTGTCCCTTCACAGGAGAATCCTTCTGTTCTTCTGATGCAGGGTGAAGACAGGCAGTCCTCAGAGCGTGCACAACCTGGAAACCGTTGCAGTTGCTGGCTGGAGCTGAAGCTACAGGTCTGGATACTGCCTTTCTGGATACTTTGTTGCAGTTGCAGCGGTTCATGGAGCAATCTGCGCTTGATCCGAGAGTCATAAGCTGAAGCAGAGGATGCAGAAGAGCCCTGGTGGAGTCTTGCAAACCGAATCTGAGGAAACACCCAGAGGAGAGACCCTAAATAGCCCTGAGAGGGGGATTGGCTACCTACCCAGGAATGCACCTATAAGGAGGGGTCTCTGATGTCACCTGCTGTCACTGACCACCCAGATGCTCCCAGAGGGTCACCACACCTTGGAATCCAAGATGGCTAATGCCAGGGACACTCTGGATGAGCTCTGAGCACCACCCATGGGATGGTGATGGACAGGGGAGTGGTCACTCCCCTTTGTTTGTCCAATTTCACACCAGAGCAGGGACTGGGGGTCCCTGACCTGGTGTAGACTGGATTATAGAAGGCATTTGTGCCCTTCAAAGCATTTCCAGAGGGTCTGGGAGTATACCCTCCCATGCCTGCAACACCTATTTCCAATGGGAGAGGGTGTAACACCCCTCTCCTAAAGGAAATGTATTGTTCTGCCTTCCTGGGATTGAGCTGCTCCATCCCCAGGAGGCAGAATCCGGTCTGTGAGGTGGCATCAGGTGGAGCTACAGTGGAAACCTCAGAGAGCTGGTTTGGCAGTACTGGGGGTCGATGATGGAGACCCCAGGGTGCATGGAGTTGTCCCCCCAAAACCAGATTTGGATTGGAGGTTCAATTTCACAATCTTAGACACCTCACATGGCCATATTCACAGTTACCATTGTGAAGCTACATATATGCATTGACATATATGTAGTGCATGCTTATAATGGTGCACCCGCACTCATGAAGTCCGGGTGATTGGCCCTGGACAATGTGGGGGCACCTTTGCTAGTGCAAGGGTGCCCTCACACAGAGTAACTTTGCACCTAGACGTCAGTAACTGAAGGATAGATATATATGTGACTTATAAGTTGCCTGGTGCAGTGAAAATGGCTGTGAAATAGTGTGTGCACTATTTCACTCAGGCTGCAGTGGCAGTCCTGAAGGAGTGTTTGTATGAGCTCCTTATGGGTGGCAAAAGAAATGCTGCAACCCATAAGGATCTCCTGGAACCCCAATGCCCTGGGTACCTAGGTACTATATACTAGGAACTTATAAGGGGGGACCAGTGTGCCAATTAGAATTGGAATATGGAGTCACTAAAGTATAGTGTCAAATTTGGTACACAGAGAGAGCATAAGCACTGGAGTTTTGGTTAGAAGAACTCCAGTGACACAGTCAAGCATACTGACAACACGTATAGGCCACAAACTATGAGCACTGGGGTCCTGACTAGCAGGATTCCAGTGAGACAGTAAGAACACACTGCCAAGCAGGTAGAAATTGGGGTTAACAATCCAAGAAAGATGGTACTTTCCTACACCCAGGCTTAATTGTGATCCCAGCCTGACCCTAACCATGGACCCTTAGTTCATTGACCTTTGAACCCTTATGAATAGTCTCCATTTTACAGAAGATTCACTTACAAGCTGTAGCAGGATTAATAGCACTCCAGTTCTTTGGAGGCTATTCAGGGACTGTTTCCAAATCTTCCAGCTTCTCCCTCCCACTTTTAGGGGTATTTCATGATTTAAATGTAGGAGTGATTAAGGCCTGTAGAAGGGCATTAGTAGCAGTTGTCAACAAGCACTGAGCAAACCTGTAGGTCGCACCTTTGGTACCTACCGGCTTTGCCAGTGCCTTTGGCATTGCTGTACAGCATGAACAAAAGTGAAAATAAAACGGTGCGATGATACAGTCACAACAGCTGCGTCAAACGTGTCATAATGCATGTGTGCCTACAAAATGCCTTTGATGCCATTTCTTTTATTGACTAGTTTGATATGGATCACTAAATTAAAAAAGTGGGAAAGGATTTGTGAGAAAAAAGTGTGTTTTTTTAAGGCCGAGGGGCCGACAGCAATTTTTTACCTGTTTTCATTTTGCCTCTTTGTGAAATGCATGTCTGTGCATAACACAGGAATATCCATGAAGAGACGTGCCACACGTTTGTCCCATATGATGTAAGAATAACTTATTCTGACATTATTTACATGGGATAGACCAATCTTCACAAGTATTATTACTCACACACACAAAAAAGTATAAAAACAAGGGGTGACATAGGAAGTAAGTAAAGAGTAGGTGGGTGGAAGCACCAAGGAGTGTGCAGGGGAAAGGGAAAAGTAGCACATGATGGACAGCAACAAAGGGTGTCAGGGTGGAGATGTACACATGTGAGAAAGCAACACAGAGTCCAGGGGACAACAGGAAGTTGGCACCATTTGAAACAGAGGAGAGACAGCAACACAAACAGCAGTGAGACATAGAAGGATAGAATCCAGCAAGTCAGAGGTGGTAAAGAGGCTATGCTCCAGGCGATGTACAAACACAGGATGGGCAAGCTGGCAGGAGCAGCTCCTTTGCTATGGCGAAGGAGTGTCTTCCCACTGGCTGTGCCAGAAGTAGACAAATAAAACAATAGATCATTTTATTTTTCATCTGCTGGCTCAGCCAGCAGTGCAGGGAGGGGCAGGGCCATGGAAGGTGGGAGGCGGGAGGAGGGGAGAGTGCACCTAAGTGCGCATGTGTGTTTTGTTGGCCTTCGTAGGCCGGCCAAACACACATGCACACTTAGGTTTCTTCAGCCTGGCTGTGTTTAACAGCCGGGATGGAGAAACTGCACTGACCCCAGGGCTGTGTCCTGACCCTGATTTCATGCAAGGTTTTGCATGAAAGCAGCACCAGGATTGCTGAGCCGTCTGTGGTGGTGCGTCCCAGCAGTGAATGCTGGGACACCAGAGGAAAAGGAGCGCGAGGTGGCAGGAGGTGGCACGGACGGAGGCAAGGTAAGTTTTTTTTTTTTTTACTTTTACCTTGTCTCTGTACCCCGAACCCTGACCCTGTCCTCTCCTTATGCAGCGGCTTCTGCTACAAGCTGGGACAAGCTAAACCATCAAATAAGAAGCAAACAAATCAGAGTGACCTTAAAGTCAATCAGTGGTAAGCAATGGGTGGGCTGTAAGTCACTGTAAGTACTTCATAACCCCATAAATATGTCTTTTGCAACCAGATGCTTACCAATATGCTTGACCCAAAAATATCAACTGAAAACAATGGCATTGCAGATTGCAAGAAATGACACTATTATGCTTTCTCCTCCAAAATTCTACTGTTTCTCTTTCTGTTTATTCCTTTTCAACAGCATTTAATCTGTCGTCAAGGTGTGGAATGTTCTAAAAGCATTTAAGCCCTTCTGTCTTTGACTATACCAGTCATTAAAAGATCTGTCTCTCATTGTAGGCTCTGGCCTGCGACCTGACTGAATAATGCAGGAAGAATGAGTTTAAAGGCTGTGAGAGCCTTAAGCACTGGGGCTTTGGTGCTATAAAAGAGGGGCTGGCAAAATGATTTGTCTCACTGGAAAAGTGCTTTAAGAGTAATACACCTATTCCAGCATGGAAAACCAGTAGGTGTTCATGGTTCCTCATTCGTGTACCATGGAGGATAATGGTTTGACCTTAGTTCTTTTCCCAGGGAGGGAGTCGAGGCCCTCAAGATCTATGGGACGAAATCTTCCAGGGACCCAGGATTCAGGCCTTAAAAAGAGCAGCAAGAAATGTCTCAGTCTGAAGCCATCTTTGGACTGACAACACCCTGGTTTTTGCAAGTCGGGCAATTCTTCAAACCTATCCAGAGATCACTGCAGTTCGTGAGGAAGTTGATTTCTATGAGACTCTGTAGAAATGCATGCAGCCACTGAAAAGAAATGAACAAGGCAAACATCAGGGGATAAGACATACTCCACTAACGTCTTGGAAGCCATAGAATTGTATGACACCATTGATAAGAGGAGCAAGCCAAAACTGAACACACTTTAGGAGGCAAGTGATGAGGAATAACTGAGACTCCATTCAAGACCAGTAGTTGGAAGAATGAGCAAAAGACAATTAAAGTGCACAGACTAATGATGCACAATAAGTCAAACCCCATTCAAGTGCACAAGGCCAGTGATTTGAAGAATGAGCAAGACAATACCAGAGGCGGTGCCTCCACGAGGACGCAGCAGTGCAGACAAAATGATAAATAAAATGGTAATAAAACAAATTTATTACCATTTTATTTTCCATGCTGGCAGTAGCTGGGTCTTCGGGTGGGGCCAGCAGCAGGGAGGAACAGTGTGCACTCCAGTTTAAAGTGTACATGTCACTTTGGCCGGTTGTCTTGCCACGGCCAGTCTGACATGCGCATTTTAACCACTTCAACCTGAGCTGTCTTTGACAGCTGGGTGGAGAGAATGCCCAGTGCCTGCTGGAGAATCAAGGTAGCCCGCTCCAGCTAATCCTTCTGATGCTCTCATCTTGCCTGAACCGCATGAGAGCAGCACCAGGATTGCTAGAGGGGAGTTGGCTGAGGCTCTGGGGAACTGTCCTTGAGCCTCCAAGTGTCCAGAGGAAGAAAAGAAGCACCACAATTTCCCAAGATATCTATTCTTCTCAGAGGCACTCTGCTGCTGTGGGGGATACTTTCTTATTACTCTAACGAGTTATGTTTGAGGAGTTGCTAACGAACATTTGCGGAGGGTAAGCATGCGGCTTTCTGGGCGTCCTTGGATGCGTGAGTGTACATCTGTTGTGTGTCCTATCGAAGTGTCACAATGTTGTGTGCATACTTAATTGCATCTAGCAACACAGAAAAGAATAATTACTTAAACGCACAAACATGGCTTAAACACAGGCTAAAGTGGAGCTGGTGGTCGACTGTAATTTCTAGATCCTGGGAAGGACATTTCCGCACCAGTAGAAAGCCTCTGCATGAGCGTCCTTTGAACGCACAGCGCTGCACTGAGGCCCACCCTATTGCATGCGGCTTGCATTGTGTGGTGGACAACACACCTCTTCCCAGGCTCTTATCCGCCACCCTCATCATTAGTGACCGCAGAGGTTCATTTCTTCCCACCAGTATAAGGCTGCTGCCTTTATCCATTCGTTTTATCCATCCATTTATTTGACCCTTCTTTGTGCGCAGTTCAGGTTCATCAGCCACCCCAGACTGAGGCATTTCTCCAATCACTGCTTCCCTCACTGTGCACAACACAGGATCTTACAGTGTCACGCAACCAAGAGAAGTTCATCCAATCGCACCCATGCTCAATAAAGCTTCATTCACTCACGAAAAGTTCAGCCTCTGGCACTTGCCAGCCTTTGCAAACTCACTCCACAGACTAACCCAACCTGTACCCCCCATATAACACTTAAACACACCGGGGGTGATTCTCACCCTGGCGGGCGGCGGAGGCCGCCCGCCAGAGTTCCCCCTCCAAAATACTGCTCCGCGGTTGCAAGACCGCTGAGGGTATTTTGGGTTTTGCACTGGGCTGGCGGGCGACCGCCAAAAGGCCGCCCGCCAGCCCAGTGCAAAACGGCCTTCCCACTAGGACGCCGGCTCAGAATTGAGCCGGCGGAGTGGGAAGGTGTGACGGGTGCAGTGGCACCCGTTGCGTATTTCAGTGTCTGCATAGCAGACACTGAAATACAAAGTGGGGCCCTCTTACGGGGGCCCCTGCAGTGCCCATGCCATTGGCATGGGCACTGCAGGGGCCCCCAGGGGCCCCGCGGCACCCCCTACCGCCATCCTGTTCCTGGCGGGAGACCCGCCAGGAACAGGATGGCGGTAGGGGGTGTCAGAATCCCCATGGCGGCGGAGCACGCTCCGCCGCCATGGAGGATTCACAAGGGCAGCGGAAAACCGGCGGGAGACCGCCGGTTTTCCGCATCTGACCGCGGCCGAAGCGCCGCGGTCAGAATGCCCTGCGGGGCACCGCCGGCCTGTCGGCGGTGCTCCCGCCGACCCTGGCCCCGGCGGTCTCTGACCACCGGGGTCAGAATGACCCCCACCGTCTTTCAAAGACACATCATGCACAGGGCGCGCACTGCACACAGTGAAAACCATCTGTGGGATTCATTCATTAAATAAACTCAAGACATCCCCTCCACACACACGCCTGAACTGTACAGATTAGTTTAGTCCCGCAGCCAAAGACAGTACAACACGGCCATCAGGCACACAAGCAAACACACAAACACTCCCCCACTTTCCCCACTCATAAATAGACACAGCCTTCTACTTTGTACACTATATGGGTAGTCTCCTTGACGTAGGGTGACCAGATCTTGAGAACTAAAAACATGGAAATTTTTTCAGCAATTGAAGAAGCACCTCAACGGAGTGGTGCGGAATGACAGCTCTTGTCAACATAGGACGACAGAAGAGGCACAAAAAAATAAAATAAAATGTAAGTTTTAAAACTAGCATCATATACATGAAAGTTAAATTGCCTACTTAAAACAGCTGCTAACTAGTGCAGCTTTAGAACACCTAAAAAGGTGCCTTGCTGTTTTCAGTCAACCCCCTCTAAAAAACGGGAAATGAGCCAAATTTGCCAAAATCTGCCAGGACAGCTAGTGAAAAACCCGGACTGTCTTGGCAAATCCGGGACGCCTGCTCACTTTACCTTCACCCAACAATACAGCTCCAACAGAAGACATTACTCACCTGCACAGGAAGGACACTAATTGAGACAGGTGCAGACTATCACATTCAGCTCTGCACCTCCCCTTAAAGAACAGAGTCAAGTAACAGCATCGGGATGTAAATCATGCAAGACTAGTTGCTGAGCTGCCACTCACACGACGCCCTGACATGGCCCAAGGACAACTCACAACTTAATTGTCACATTGTTGTTGTGTACACAAAAACTGTAATTTACTGTACAGCTTTTTGCTTGCAGTCGCTTTAACTTATTTATGAGCATTCTTTTTCCGAAAGGCTGGTGTTATATTTAATTGACCAATTAATGATTAATTTTCAAAATGTTGGATCTCTGTGTAATAGGTGAATACATGCGTTACAGAGAGCACAATTTCTCACAGACAAGTGGTCTGCTTCCAGTTCCACCAACACGTGATTGTGAATGACATTCACAATCACATGTGTTAGTGCAAATGTGAACGATGCAGATTGTGGTGTTCACTCCTTCAGAAGAAGCACAGAAAGTTCACGCCTGTGATGGCACTCCTGGGATATGTCAAGGACCTTGATAAGTTGTATTGTAAGCTTGTTACCTTGGCACTTCTGCTGGGGAAGAGAAGAGTAGCCATGGCGGAATGATTACTGCCATAGGCACGCCCACTGGTTAAGGGGCCTGACCACATGCTCCCCCCACTACAAGACATATGGATCTCTGTTACCGTGTACATCCCGTCTCAGAAATATATAGGGGCCACTCTGCACTTACCTGGCAGGTTCTAGCAGAATCACTGACTGGCTTTAAAGATCTGTCCCCACTGCCCAATGAAGTTGCCTATGTGTCTGTAAATTGCTATGTGATGATGTGTTGTCTCCTGTGTGAATAGTTGTGCTCCCTAGTTATGGGTTAAAATCAAAGTAAAAATGTAAAAATGACTATGAAGATATAGAGATTTTGATGTTTAAATATTTTAAGACTACACGTTCACAATTGATTTACAATCTTCCAGCTTTCTCAAATTTGCTTAAAAATTAACCATTTGCCACTCTTTAAAAAAAAAGATTTTTAGAAGAGAACCCCCAGCCCCTATATAGGGAGTGCAGAATTATTAGGCAAATGAGTATTTTGACCACATCGTCCTCTTTATGCATGTTGTCTTACTCCAAGCTGTATAGGCTCGAAAGCCTACTACCAATTAAGCATATTAGGTGATGTGCATCTCTGTAATGAGAAGGGGTGTGGTCTAATGACATCAACACCCTATATCAGGTGTGCATAATTATTAGGCAACTTCCTTTCCTTTGGCAAAATGGGTCAAAAGAAGGACTTGACAGGCTCAGAAAAGTCAAAAATAGTGAGATATCTTGCAGAGGGATGCAGCACTCTTAAAATTGCAAAGCTTCTGAAGCGTGATCATCGAACAATCAAGCGTTTCATTCAAAATAGTCAACAGGGTCGCAAGAAGCGTGTGGAAAAACCAAGGCGCAAAATAACTGCCCATGAACTGAGAAAAGTCAAGCGTGCAGCTGCCACGATGCCACTTGCCACCAGTTTGGCCATATTTCAGAGCTGCAACATCACTGGAGTGCCAAAAAGCACAAGGTGTGCAATACTCAGAGACATGGCCAAGGTAAGAAAGGCTGAAAGACGACCACCACTGAACAAGACACACAAGCTGAAACGTCAAGACTGGGCCAAGAAATATCTCAAGACTGATTTTTCTAAGGTTTTATGGACTGATGAAATGAGAGTGAGTCTTGATGGGCCAGATGGATGGGCCCGTGGCTGGATTGGTAAAGGGCAGAGAGCTCCAGTCCGATTCAGACGCCAGCAAGGTGGAGGTGGAGTACTGGTTTGGGCTGGTATCATCAAAGATGAGCTTGTGGGGCCTTTTCGGGTTGAGGATGGAGTCAAGCTCAACTCCCAGTCCTACTGCCAGTTCCTGGAAGACACCTTCTTCAAGCAGTGGTACAGGAAGAAGTCTGCATCCTTCAAGAAAAACATGATTTTCATGCAGGACAATGCTCCATCACACGCGTCCAAGTACTCCACAGCGTGGCTGGCAAGAAAGGGTATAAAAGAAGGAAATCTAATGACATGGCCTCCTTGTTCACCTGATCTGAACCCCATTGAGAACCTGTGGTCCATCATCAAATGTGAGATTTACAAGGAGGGAAAACAGTACACCTCTCTGAACAGTGTCTGGGAGGCTGTGGTTGCTGCTGCACGCAATGTTGATGGTGAACAGATCAAAACACTGACAGAATCCATGGATGGCAGGCTTTTGAGTGTCCTTGCAAAGAAAGGTGGCTATATTGGTCACTGATTTGTTTTTGTTTTGTTTTTGAATGTCAGAAATGTATATTTGTGAATGTTGAGATGTTATATTGGTTTCACTGGTAATAATAAATAATTGAAATGGGTATATATTTTTTTTTGTTAAGTTGCCTAATAATTATGCACAGTAATAGTCACCTGCACACACAGATATCCCCCTAACATAGCTAAAACTAAAAACAAACTAAAAACTACTTCCAAAAATATTCAGCTTTGATATTAATGAGTTTTTTGGGTTCATTGAGAACATGGTTGTTGTTCAATAATAAAATTAATCCTCAAAAATACAACTTGCCTAATAATTCTGCACTCCCTGTACATGCTTTTGGTCAGTCGGGCTAGCTCGGTTCGCTCACTCACGGCAAAACACACATCCCCAACTTTTTTGCCCCACCACTTTGAAATGTCACCAGCTGCCACTGGACAATACCAAGGTGCACCAGACCAGAAATAAGCGATAGGTGTTGTCTATGAGATTGCCTTTTGTACAAGAATAATAATGCTTATTGCATGCATGACTGGCTTGATCCCATATACACTTGACTGCATTTAATACTAAGGAATACACGTAATAGGCATTAGGCTTTGAAAATAGGGCTAATCATTTGAATGGTAATGCTAGCAGCGTGTGGTTGATCACCATATTTTTGTCAAGAAACTCCCTGCTTTTGACACAGTTCAAACAAACAGGACAGAAAAGGAAACCTTTAGGCTCATCTGGTGTGTGAGTTGCAACTGCAGCAGCAAGGGAGATTATCCAGTGGACACCTGTCTTAAAACAAGAGGCGAGTAGCATTTGCTTCTATAACACAGGTTGTTCAGTACCATGGTGGAGGGCTCAATTCCGACTGCTGACCCGATTACACTGGAAACTATACATGGCTAAGAATAATGAAAGCTTAGTTAAGTAATTTAGACATACATTTTAGATGACTGTCAACATTTTCACAGATTAGTAATGGAATAGAATAGTAGGATAGGGATGTGTGATGAAATGTGATCCGGGATTTGCATATTATCTCATGAATTGTTTCTGATTATTATGATCATTCTGATACACATGATTTTCAGGCAGGTGATGCATAATAAATAACCATATAATGGTAAAATACCATTCATTGTGTGTGAATACTGATTTAGGGGTACAATGGTTATATTATGTAGATGTGTAGAGCACACTATCACCGAGGAGGTTATCAGGTGCTAAGCAGGTATGAGCCTTGCCAAACCTAGAGCCTGGTGGGACTTCTCAAAAAGCCACGCCTTCAGCTTTTTGCAGAATCTAAGAAGCATGGAAGAGCCTCTTTATGTGTAGTGGCATGTGGTTCAAAGCTTGCCAGATCAGGTTTTCCATGTTTGGCTCCTCTTGATGAAGCAGCCACAAGTAAAAGCAGAAGAAGAAAACCAAGGCTTTTAAAACCACGAAGCCATCGGGTCTAGGGTGTCCAAACTTATCCTGAAGGCTGTAATCACCTCAGTCTAGAGGAAGGGAGTTTCCCTGGTGGCTCTCATGAAGGCTCTGGGAACTGGCAGCTACATGTGGACAAGAACAAGAGCCAGGTAAAGCCGCTCTGAAGAGCCTGGGCAGCAAAGGTGCCTTAGCCCACCTGAGAGACACTGGAGCCTCCAGATCCTTCAAGGTAAACAAGAAGATCTGGAGGACAAGAAAGTCACCAAGAAAATTGCAGCTAAGAGCAAGAACCAACAGTCTAGAAAGTTGCTGCCACTGCCAAGAAGCACAAAAAGGCTCCCGTGGGGATTAAGAAGAGCCCAAAGAAGGTTACCAAACCAGCTGCAGCAAAGAATCCTAAGAAGCCCAAAGCTGCCCCAGCCAAGAAAACTGCCAAGAGTCCAGCGAATGCCAAGTCTGTGAAGCCAAAAGCAGCTAAAAAAAGTTCAGCCAAGGTAGTGAAACCAAAGATAGCCAAACCCAAAGAAGCAAAGCCTAAAAGGTCAGCACCCAATACATGCTTACGCAGGCATTTCAAACACCTTTGATGATCACAGACAGAAAAGAGATTCTATGACAGGTTTATCTGATTCCCAACACTCGCTGATAACAGAGTACAAGCAGAGGTGAGAAACACCTGCCAGTTCCTCTTTTCTGCAAAAAGGGCACACATCCTTTACAGAAATAGGATCCACCAGATGTGGCTCTAATATTATTTGATTAGGACAACATAAGTGAGATTCCAGCTGGAGGGGGAACATGGCGTGTGGCAGTCAGGGAGCGACTCACCTGAAGCGCTCACCTGAGCTCCCTGACTTGAGCTTCGTGTTTTTCTTTCCTCTTCCTTTTCGGATCCCTCGCTTTCTTTTGCTTCTCCTCCCCCCCCCCCTTGGATCCTTGTAGTGGGGATCTCGGGGGAACGTATGGGCGCAGGGAGGCGCTCATTGCTGGCAGTCGAGTCCGGGGCAGCAAACTGGTTCCACGCCGCCCTGGAACTCCGAAGGAGTCGTCGGGCAGTGTCACGCGTTCCCCTCCGGGGAGCGCTGGCAGAGGCAGCACTAGCTGCCGGGAAACCATGAGGGCAGGAGAAGGAAGATTCTATGGCCCTCCAATACCTCAGAAATCGTCGAAGGGAGTAAGGGTGTTAGCATCTGAGGTCGGTATATCTTCTTCAAGCCCCCCACCGGTAAGAGATTCCTTTTTGGCTATGGTTGGCACCGGGGGAGGAGGAAAGAAGTGTAAAAATCTGCTCATACACTCAGATAGTGGAGCAGATAGTGGAGCAGCAGGACAGAACTGGGTGATGAATCGAGGAAGTCTTTTAGGAAAAAAAGAGGATTTAAATATAAAAAAAACGAGATTGAAACAGAGATCTGCCATAACTACCATGAAAATTACCCCCTCCTTGCGGGCATATTTTAGAGCGCTTCCTATAGTACCTGACAATTCTGATTCTTTAATGAGTCAAGATAGGGTGGAGGGGGGGCGTCGGCCCTGACTCCCTTGTCGGATCCATCTTCTAATAAATCCTCGGTTTTGTCCCCGGTGCTCCAGAACGATAATGAGGGGAACAGGGGTGCGGCTTGGAAACAGGAGGTTCCGCACTCTTTGGCGGAGCCAGGAATTGTAAATCCTGTACATTTGTCTAATACTCAATCTCAAATTATATTCCCAGAGCCTAATGCATTAAAAAGTATGATTTCTTCACTGACAGATAGTATAAAAAAAGGTTTCGCAATTTCAGGGGTAAATCAAGCTGAAATAAGGTCAGACTGTGAGTCACTTGAGAAAAAAGTAGACTTGTTGGAACTTAGGACTCAGGCTCTTGAGGAATCAGTCAAGACTCTGAGTGAGAATGTGGAGAGGAATAAGGAAGAGATTCAATTGTTGAAGAAGACGGAACGGGACTTCCAAGACAATATGGAACTTTTAGAAAATAATTCCAGAAGAAATAACCTGAGAATTTTGAATATCCCAGAGGGTATGGAAGGGTCCGATCTAAAAAAGTATATAGCAACTCTTATCAAAAAGGCAGTCCCTATTGACTCATCCGAGGCTGAGATCTTTAACGATATTCAGAGAGTCCATCTGGACCCCTTTAAGAGGAATCCGAATATTAAGAAACTATGAAGGATTTTGGTGAACTTTAAAACTTATCTTCTGAAAGAGAAAATCCTCATGAAGGCCTTGGAGCTTGGATCTCTGGATAGTGGGGAAACGAAATTTGAGATTAAGTCTGACCTCTCTAGGATGACACTGAACAAGCAATGAGAGCTAGGAAAACACCTGGAGGAATTTAACAAAATAGGAGCGGAGGTTCGACTGAGATTTCCAGCAGGTTTGCGTGTGATGCTGAATAATAAAATGTACAATATCAGGGATCCCGTTGCAGCAGATGATCTTCTAGATGCGATAAAAAAGGGGCATATGGTTCAAGAAAAGTCAGGGGAGCTCATGGCGCTCTAAATTGGGCCAATGGGTCAAGAGATAAGGGTAGGGGCTCTCCCAGGGAGGGTAGGAAGGGACACGATAGGGGAGTTTGGGGTTGCACAAAGGGGGAAGCATGAGGGGAAAAAAAAAAATATACTCACACATCTCAGATTTATTTCTGTCTGGATAACATCCAGGCGGTCCAGGGAGATGGGAAAAGCTTAGTACAACTGATGTCATGGAATGTTAATGGGCTATGTATGAAAGCTAGAACAAGAAGAATCCTGCAGTTCCTTAGGGATTCATCAGCCCATATTATATTCTTACAGGAAACACACTTAACTAAAGAAGAGAGTGTAACTTTGTTTAGAACACAACACTGGATAGGGGATTTTGTAACCACTGAGCACAATTTTAATACAAAGGGGGTGGCAATTTTGGTGAAGCGTCAGTTGAATGCGATCCTATCCAAGGCAGTAACGGACAAATTAGGGAGATGGATTATACTCAGGTTGCAGCTCGGTAGTAGGGCATTTACTTTGGTAGGATATTATGGTCCTAACTGTGACGATCTAGAGCCTCTTAGGAAGGTTCCCACCTTTTGAACTTTTCTGATCCAGTAATTATGGTAGGGGACATTAATGTGATTTTTAGATAATAGGCTTGATAGATCAGCGAAATCTAGGTAGGTCGGCACTCCTAAGTCCCAGCAGTATTTAAAGTTAATGATGAAGGATTTTGGGCTGGTGACTTGTGGAGGGAGAGAGCAGGGCAAATGCAGGAATTCTCATTTCATAATTGAAAGTATGGACATGCTTCACGAATCAATTACTTTTTAGTGGGTTATACTATTTGTGATTTGGTGGAGACCATTGTTTATTCACCAGCCCATCTATCAGACCATGCAGCAGTGATGTTAAAATTACGCTGTCCCCATGGGGTAGGTGGGGTGAGATGGACCCTTGATCGAGCCCTTTTACTTGAGGAGGAGATTGTTTGTGTTCTCTGTAAGGAGGTTGAGGGTTTTTTTAGGTTTAATCTAGGCTCAGCATCTATTTGGGTAGTGTGGGATACTTTTAAAACAGTAATGAGGGGAAAAATGATAAGTCTAGTGAGTTAAGGGAATAAGATGCATAGGGAGGAAGTGAAAAACTTAGAACAGTAAATTGCGTTATCCACTACCCTCTATGATATGGGTGGAGATGAGGTGTATTTGAGGAACAGAATTTCCCAGCTAAAATTACAGCTGGAATCTGTTTTACAACTTAAAATTGCGAAGGGATGTGAGGCAAGGGAGAAAAGTCACTTTGAATATGGAGAGAATATGGGAAAGGTTTTGGCTTGGAAGTGTAAAAACGCTCAGACACGTAATATGGTTAAAGAATTGGTGGATGTGCAATCAGGGGTGAGCGTAACATCTTTCGAGGCTATAGGAGAGACCTTCTACAATTGTTTTTCCAGACTTTATAGCGAGGAATGGGAGGTGAGTGAGGGGATGATCAATGAATGGTTGGATAGAGATCACCCCTCTCCACGCCTCCTGGAAAGGAAACAGAATTATTTATCTAGACCTATTACGGAGAGGGAAGTTATAGTGGCGTTAAAAGAAAGCAAGAGTGGTAAGGCCCCTGGGCCAGATGGAATTCCGGCTGAGTTTTATTAGGCATTGAGGGATGTCATAATACCTGCTCTTTCGTAATTGTTTTCAGAGATCTTTGAGGGTGGAGTTTCTTTACCAGCTTTATGGCAGGAGGCTATTATTTCGCTCATTTTAAAACCTGGTAAATCCCCTTTGAAGTGTGAGTCATATAGACCAATTTATTTGTTGTATAGCGACTATTATTTGTTTGCTAAAAAAATGGCAAATAGGTTGAGTGTGGTGGTGAGATACTTGGCTCATCCTGACCAGAGAGGTTTTCTCAGGAATTGATTTTTACATGAGCAGACATTTACCTTAATAGGGGCCATTGATTTAGCTACTACATACCAAGGTCCCCTGGCTGTTATAGCTGTGGATGCCATGAAAGCTTTCGACAGAGTTAGTTAGAAATATTTGTATAGGATTCTGGATCGTAGTAATTTGGGGCAGAAATTTTGTCAGGATATACGATCTATTTACCAGGCACCCAAGGCCAGGTTGTTGGTTAACGGTAGGTTAACAGATTCATTTTGGATTACCAGGGGTACTCGACAGGGCTGTCCCCTTTCCCCTTTGTTGTTTAGGCAGGATTAGGCAGGATTCGAGAATTCTCCCTTTCAGGAGCAAGGGTTGGGAGAAGAAAGTAGCCTTATTTGCCGATGATCTTCTGATTTATACCTCTGATTTATTGACAACAATGTCTATTCTATTAGATATCACTGAGGGGTTTGGGAAGATCTCAGGCTATTGTATCAATACAGACAAAACCGAAATAATGGTCTGGAACCTGAAGAGTGCAAATTGGCATACTACTAACTCCATGAGGTATTTAGGGTTAACAATTGTCCATGATTTGAAACAAATCTCCCTGGTGCATATTAGGTCAATTATAACTGAGTGTAGTAAGCTTATGTTGGGTTGGCTGCATCTGCCTCTTAAAATTATTGGGAGGGTCAATTTGTTTAAAATGATAATACTACCTAAGTTAAATTTTCTTTGTAATTCTGTCCCTCTTTATATGGATAAAAAATGATTGGCTATGTTTCAACAAAAAATGTACTCTTTCATTTGGGCACATAGGGGCCCTAGGATAGCCTGGAAGAAACTGCGTAGAAGAAATGAGAAAGGTTGGCTGACGCTTCCTGATGTTCAATATTATGCGTGGGCGTTTCATCTTAAGAACGTTAGGATGTTGTTCTCCTCCCCTGACCTCTCATCAGTGGGCACAATGTTTAATTTTATGGTGGCCACAGAAAAAGGTGCAACAAAGTATTTTCTATATAAGTTTGGTGATCCCAAGTTCTTCAAGAAAGTGAAATTGAAAATACTATACGACGCTGCTAAGGTATGGTTTGAGGTTCTCAGAGCGGTTACAATACAATATTATAGCCCGAGTGCTCCAGTTTGGGATTCCCCAGGTTTTGGCTCGGCCTCTTAAGAGAGCAGGAATTAAAGTTTGGGGGGACTTGATCAGGGGAGGAATTTTGTTATCTTGGAATGAGCTCTTGGAAATTACAGAGGGATCCCTTTTAAGATTAAAGTATCTTCAACTGAGAAATTGGACATGTGAACTTAAAAATATGTTTGGCTCTGCGTATCTATTAGAGGACACCCTGATAAGGAATCATGTACGTTTACAAAAAGTTTCTAAATGGTATTGGGGGATCTTGGAGGCTTTAGATTGCGATTTTGGATTACTGAGGGCCCTTTGAGGGGAGGAGTTCCCCTCAAGGCAGGATCAGGTGCAAGAATGGTGGGAGTCATCTATGCAAAGGGTGTTCAAAGTAATAAAGCCTGTGTCATTGAGAAGGAATCATCTTTATACATTGCATAGGGCCTTTTTTTCCCCGAAGAGACTTTCTAAGATTAGGGGAGGAGAAGAAGTGTCCTGTGTAAAATGTGGTCTGCTAGGTGCTTCTGATATACATATGCTTTTGGACTGTCCAGTGGTGTTAGTTTTTTGGCGAAAGTTATGTACATCTCTTTCGGGTATTACTAGACAAAATATCTATCCGACTTTACCTTTAGTTATTTTCTTTGCATTGGAAGAGGCTGTAGTGTTGAATAGAGAAACTAGATTAATGCTCATGTATGCACTACTTTTGGCTAGGAGGGAGATCTGCAGGGAATGGGTGATTCCCATGCCCCCTTCGTATATAGATTGGCTTAATGCTTTGATGGGTATCTCAAAATTGGATGTGGGAGCGAGTAAATTGAATAAGAGGGAAAAATAATCAAGATGTGGTCATGTTCATGGGAATGACAGGGCACTTTATTATAATGTACTTTATTATAATGTACCACCTGTATATGCTGATATCGGTCCTATGATTATATATATGTCTACTCTTGTGTCCTTGACGATAACAGTGGTCTAAGGATCAATGAGAGAGTCTTATTCTCCCTGGCGTTGGACTTCTCTATGATAGACAAACATCATTGGGGCGATATGAGTAGTCTTTAAGGCCAGAGATGTATGAGGCCCAAAAAAAAAAAAAATGTGAGATTCCATTCACATTCACAAGGCGAGAGGCTTGAAGAGTGAGCAAGGCACCTCTGAAGTGTCCAAGGCCTAAGATGTAAGATTACGTGACAGTTGTTGAAGTGTATGAGACCAACAATTTAAAGAATAAGCACAGCAGTGCTAAAGTGCAGCGGACCTGTGGTGTGTGAATGTGTGAGAATCCACACAATTGTATAAAAGCTGTAATAGGAAGAACAAGTCATATTTAGTCTGATTTTAGAGCAGTATAAGGAGGCCAGGGGTTATAAAGAGCATTCAAGAACACCAGGCTACTAATCTGAAGAATGAGCAGAGCAATGATGAGTGATAAGTGAGATCCCATTAGTGTGCACCAAGCCATTGATTTGAAAAATCAGAAATGCATCCCTGAATATGGCGTTACCTTAGAGCACCAGACAGGCAATAAGGATTAAGTAAGTCCCTGCTCAAGTGCTCTTGAGTCCAATCATTTGAAAGCTGTGAAAGACGCTTGTGAAGAGCACCAGACCAGTGAAGACCAGACCAGTGAAGCAGAAAAAGTGAGACTCTATTCAAGTGCCCAAGGTCAGAGAATGGAAAGACGACCAAGGCGCCACTGAAGTGTCCCAGACCGCTGATGCGTGAATGAGTAAGGCTAGAAATGTATGAGGCCGGTGATGTGAGGGATGGGTACGGGACCACTGAAGTGCGCCGGATCAGTAATGTGTGAATAAGTGGGACATCTATTTAATTGCACGAGGCCAGGGGGTTGAAGATTGAGCATGAAGTGTCCAAGACTAGTGAGATGTGAATGAGTGAGATTTGTAAAGTATGAGGGCAGTGATATGAAGGCTGAGCAAGGCTCCACCGAGGTGCACTAGACCAGTGACGTGTTAATGAGTGAGACGCCATCCAAGCACATTAAGCCATTGGTTTGGGAAAGGAGAGAACAGTGATGGCATGAGATTAGAGATAGATAGTGAGGCTACATTACAACGTAGATGGGGAGAGTGAAATGTCATGAGGAAACTGGCGAAATATTTATCTCCATCGGCTGTGGTGGCTGAGATTATATTGAAACGCACGTGGGATGGGGGCAGTGAAGTGGGGATGCGGTCACCTGGCCAGGTTATCGTGTTACTTTATCAATTTATGGTGAGTGAGATAGACTTGGTGGAATTGCCATTATCGGCTACACAATGTATTCAGTGCTCGCCTCGTGCCGGTCGGCTGCACTTTCAAGAAAACCTCACATACAGGTACGTAAACGCACCTGGATATTAGAGGGGACTGTAGCAGACCCAGGAATCCACAGCTAATGAGACGAAAGAGGTATTAAAGATGGCGGACCCCACTTCTTAAGAGCAGTGTGCCTGGCTCCACCCTGAGATCGAGTGACAGAAGAGCTTTCGTGGTATTTATTACCTGTTCAGACCGGTCTGTCCCCGGGGAGAGTGTCGCTAGTTCTCGCCCGAGACCCTCAATCGCCACACACGCTCGCTGGCTGGTGTTTTGAGAAATAGGCGGCGCTTTAGAAAGGCTGGTAGGGCTGGGACAGCAGAGTTAGTCCCGTCACGTGAATCTTTCAGCCCTTTAGACGCATCTGTTTACCAGAAATCTGGAACATAATTCCCACGATGCTAGCAGCATCCCCAGCAGAACTGACTGCTGTTCGTTATGCTTTCCAACGTGATAACTCCGACAATGAATTTCAGCACGGCTTCTAGCTGCCGTGCCTACAGTATCGGCACTTCTCAGAAAGGCTTTTAGACGCTATGCACTTAACGGGTAAGAAATAGTTGCAATCCATGATACTTTCACTTGAACGGAGCCAGCATTTCTCCTCGTGTTTGCTGTACTTTAAGTACGCAGGGCTGCTGTGCTTTAAAAGGTATTGTACATGCACTTCTCATCACTTCAGAAAAACCTACCACGGCCCACATGCGTTTCACAGTACCAGTACTTCACAACTATCCTCGGGAAACCCACCTTATGGATAGGTTTGCATTTCTGCAGATCTTGTGTCTTCAAAGGTGCATTTCTAACCGAATCAGTAAAGCTGGGGAGCCCAGCTACTGGAGGGGCGAGAGGAGGGTTGCGCTATCAAGTGTGCTGAGAGAACCTGGCCGGAGAGTGCTGCAGTCCCCCTTTTTACAGGTCTGCCGCACCAAATAATGTATCCAAGCTGGGTGTCTGTTTAGTTACTTGATCTGAAGGGACAATGCGGAAATCATGTCACTAACCCGAGACGCAATCAGCCCAGCGATTCACTTTTGCTGCCAGTTCTGCTGCACTGAAAAATGCTGCACTTAACCGGCTCTATCAGCCCAGATCCAACCAGTCCAGCTGTGCACCCCTTCTGCCAAATGATGCTGCACTGTAAAACACTGCATTTCACAGGCTCTATCAGTCCAGAATCACCCAGGCCACCAGTCTAATAAACCCTCAGCCAGTCCAGCGGTGCACCCCTGCTGCCAGTTGATGCTGCACTGCAAAATGCTGCACTTGACAGGCTTTTCAGTCCAGATCCAACAAGTCCAGAGCTGCACCCCGCTGCCAGATGCTGCTGCACTGCAAAACACTGCACTTCACATGCACTATCAGTCCAGAACCATCCATGCTACCAATCCAATAAACACTGAGCAAGTGCAGCGCCTCAACCCTGCTGCCAGTTAATGCTGCACTGCAAAATGCTGCACTTCACAGGCTGTTTCAGTCCAGATCCAACCAGCCCAGCTATGTACTGCTGCTGCCAGTTGATGCTGCTTTGCAGAACACTGCACTTCACGGGCTCTCTAAGTCCAGAACCATCCATGCCACCAGCCCAATAAACACTTAACCAATCCAGCGGTCCACACCTGCTGGCAGTTGATGCTGCACTGCAAAATGCTGCACTTCACAGGCTTTCTCAGGCCACATCCCAGCAGTCCAGCGGTGCACTCCTGCTGCCAGTTGATGCTGCAAGATACCGCCCTGCACGGGCTCTATCAGTCCAGATCCAACCAGGCCAGTGGTCCACCCTTGCTGCCAGTTGATGCTGCACTGCAAAATACTGTACTTCACAGGCTATGTCGGTCCAGACCCAACCAGGCCAGCTGTACACCTCTGCTGCCAGTTGATGCCGCACTGCAATGCACCGCACTTTATGGAGATCGTCAGTACAGTGACAGCAGCCATACTTTTCTGTGCGGTTGCACCGTTCTGTATGTACAGAGTGGAAGCGCCAATGACGCGTTTGGCAGCAGAACACTTCATTTCATAGGCCTATGGCCCAGAGTAGCACGCCTTGCCGGGTCCTGTGGCACAGCACTCCAATCACCAGGCGGGAGGCCCTGAATGTGCCCTGTCAGTCTGGGCAGCACCAGGCCCCTGGCGAGTTGTGCCAGTCTGCGGGGGTGGTGGCAGAAAGCCACTGCTTCTGCAGATAACGTCACTTTATATATACACCAAGCATTAAGTGTGACACGAGTGAAAGCCCTAAACTGTGCCCCCCCACCCCCCTCAATCCCTCCCCCCGCCTCTGTGGAAAGAGGGTATGAATTCGAGTGAAGATTAGGAGCCCTTTGTTGGCAGCAACATGGGGGGGGGGGTTGTTAAGTGCTTGAGATGTTGTTCGGTCACTCCGAACTGAAGGGCACACACTGCAATCAGAGCATTGTGTTAGGGATTACGTCCAGCTGATAATACCGGCCCCATCCTTGGGCTGCCAGAGAGCCACAGAACGTCCCACCTTCTCTACCCACGACAGCGGGTAGCAGAACGGTCTCTCCATTTTATGGAATCTTGTAGCAGGGCAGTTGCGTTGAAGCCCGGTGCAGATCTTGAGCAGGACAGATGGAAGAGGGCTCACCGCCCCTCTTAGGGCCCTATAGTGAGCCTAGTTTACAGCCTCGGATAATGACCCGCGAGTGCGAGAGTAAAAGGCAAACTTCACACTCCCTGCATACTGGAGCAGCTGATGCCTAGACATGGCCAGGATATAATGAGTAATATGCCAGGCAACAGGCAGGTGCATTTCATTAAACCGGACGTGCCTGTTTCGCATTCTAATCCAACGTGTTTTTGGCCCACTGTGTCACTGCAGGGTGGGCCGACCGTATGCAAATAAGCCGCTACTCCTGCCCCAGTAGGAACAGTGCTGCTGAAATGGCAGGCCATATCCCCACTGAAGAATAATTCAAGCAATCC